>NC_041391.1:207320248-207366133 GCF_002162155.2 Triticum dicoccoides | reverse complement strand
GTCCGAATTGGACTAGGGGGAGGGGCCGCACCCCCTCCTTCCTTCCCTTCTCTCTTCCCTTTCCTTCTCTCCTACTCCTACTACATGGAAGGTCTCCTAGTTGGACTAGGAAAGGAGGGAATCCTACTCACGGTGGGAGTAGGACTCCTCCCTGGCGCGCCCTCCTTTGGCCGGCCGCCCCCTCCCCCTTGCTCCTTTATATACGGGGGCAGGGGGGCACCCCATGACACACAAGTTGATCTACGGATCGTTCCTTAGCCGTGTGCGGTGCCCCCCTCCACCATATTCCACCTCGGTCATATCGTCACGGAGTTTAGGCGAAGCCCTGCGCCGGTAGAGCATCATCATCGTCACCACGCCGTCGTGCTGACGGAACTCATCCCCGAAGCTTTGCTGGATCGAAGCCCGGGGATCGTCATCGAGCTGAACGTGTGCTGAACTCGGAGGTGCCGTACGTTCAGTACTTGGATCGATCGGATCGTGAAGACGTACGACTACATCAACCGCGTTGTCATAACGCTTCCGCTTACGGTCTACGAGGGTACGTGGACAACACTCTCCCCTCTCGTTGCTATGCCATCACCATGATCTTGCGTGTACGTAGGAATTTTTTTGAAATTACTACGTTCCCCAACAGGTGCACGAGGTCGTGGAGAGGGTGTGGGCGGAGCAGGGGATCGGGGCGAGGATTGCGGCGCCAGAATTTAGCAGGTTAGGGTTTTGGCAGTGGCGGAGGGTGGCGGGACGGTGGCGACGATGAAGGGCGGAGCAAGGGCTTGCGAAGAGGGGCAAACGAGCGAGGGATTCGAGGGTTTTATAGTGGACACAACGTGGAGGACGGGTTGATCTTGGGGATATGAATCCCTAAGGATCGGGATTCAACGGCATGTTGAACGCGCTCAGGCATGGCGTTGCATGCGGGAGGGCAAGAAGATGAGGCGGGTCTCACGGGTCAGCGGCAAAGGAAGGCGAGCGAGGGGGCGGGTGGCCGACGTGTAGGGAGTTCGGGCGCGACGCAGGCTCGCTGGGCCGATTCGGCCAGTTGGGCTGGTGAGGGAGAGAGAGAGAGAGAACAGTGTTGGGCTTCGGCGTGGCACTGTTCGAAAAGATTTTTTTAATTAAACAAAAAAAACAAAAAAATAAAACTAATAAAATAAAATACCATGTAGGCATATAATATATCAACATTTTTATAAAAATAAATCCTAAAATATGAACAATTTTTCAAGTTCAAATAAAATAGTCACAAAATCTCAAAAGTCAAACAGTGCCACTGTTGCATTTGAAATGCGAATATAATTATTTTAAAATGCCAAAATGAATTTAAATTTATTTTTCTCCATTTTTATGTTGTAGGGAATCATTTTACCCTAATTTCCATATATTTTACTTTTGGAGAAAATTAGTTTGATTAAAAACCATATAACTCCTAAGTGGTTTTGAATTTGAATTTCAAACCACTTTTAAATCTTTTCTTTTTTCCTAGTTCAAATATAATTCAAATGCCTCTAAATTTTGAAGTGTCGTGTTACTTCTCTCATTTTGAGTAACTTTCAAAGAATTTGAAAATTGAAAATTCAAATAACTCCAAATTGAAAGTGGGTTTCAAAATACCTTCGAAGGGACCTTCAATTTGATTCTTTTAAATTTCCAACTCATATTTTATATAATTTGAAGAAGTCATTTTATCTTCTCTCATGAAAATCAATGAATTGCATAAATTTTCTGAATTTGAAATATTTTCAGATGGAATTCAAATCTTTTCAAAAAACCCTTTTCATTTCAAATGGAGGAAGTCATGTCATCTTCACTCTAAGGTTTTGTGTTTGAATTGATTTTGAATTCATTGGGATCAAAATGTAAGGATGAAAGTTTGGGAAAGTCATTTCATTCTCTCTCATTCAACTGTCAAAAAGTTTTAAATTTCACTCAATTTCACACAATCAACCACACAAGAAACAAACAAACAACCGTCTTTATTTGGCACACGTGTGGTGGATAGTAAAACTACCACACTCCTCCTTCCTCCCATATAAATACATGCATGCATGCATTAGAATATAGATTAGGGTGTGACTAACTCTCTTTCCACGTCCATCCCTCTCTCTAATTACATACATGCACTAGAGGACAAAAAAGCTGATGTCATCATAGATTCTCTCCTATTTCAAAAATTCAAAATGTTTTGTAGCTTAAACTGTTGATCCGATGCAAAAACCGTTTTCACATAAAAGATTCATCGCGATGAGATCTTCGAAACTAGATCACATGTTGGTATGTTCCGACGAATCTTTTTTCCGGGTCAAAAGTTATCACGCCTCGGCTACATAAGTTACCAAGCCTGTGGTATGCAACTTACCATGCTATTTCCACATAAGTTACCGGGGTTATATTTTTCAGCAACCCCCCTCCCCCCGTTTCAAAAGTTACCGCAGGTATTTGTACTTAATTTAGTAGGTACGTGGTTCATATATTACCGTGCTATTTTCACATAAGTTATCGGGGGATGTTTCTCAAAAAAAAAATCCCCTTGGCTAAAAGTTTCCATGGTATTTGTACATAAGTTATAGGGTATGCATTTCGTATTTACCATATTATTTTCACATTAGTTATCGGGGTATGTTCTTTCTCCCGGTCAAAAAAGTTACCGCGGTGTTTCTGGTAAGTTGTCGGGTATGCGGTTCACATATTATCGTGCTATTTTCGCACAAGTTACCTCGAGGATTGGAGTATGTTTTTCAACAACTTTGTCTCCCGTTGGTCAAAATTATTGCGGTGTTTATTCGTAAGTTATTGGACATGCAGTTCTTATATTACCGTGTTATTTTCACATAAATTGTTTTCAACAACTTTTTCTCCCGGTCTAAAAAGTTACCACAGTATTTGTACTAAGTTATCATGTATGTGATTTGTATATTATCGTGCTATTTCTACATAAGTTCCTGAGGTTATATTCTTCAACAACTTTTTCTCCTGGTCAAAAAGTTACTGTGGTGTTTCTATGTAAGTTATCAAGTATGTGTTTCTTATATTACCGTGTTATTTTCACATTAATTATCGAGTATGTAAGTTATCAAATATTGCGCATGGGGGATTCGAACCCACAACTCCCTGGCAACAAAGCGCGCCACCACAACCAACTCACCCTTAGGTATTTGTTGCTCAAACTAAAGAAACTAATCGTTTTGACCCCCCCCCCTTTTTTTTTACAGTTGCGTTATTACAGAAAATTACCATGATTTCCCCTCGGGTCAAAGTTACCATGGTACTCGTATGCAAGTTATCAGGCCTGTGTTGCGTAAGTTACCGTGCTATTTACATAGAACTTACCAGGTATTATGTTTCAACAACTACACCCATTTCAAAAGTTACCATTGTGTTTTGTAGACAAATTATAAGGTCTTCGATGTATAAAATACCATGGTACTTACACATAAGTTATCAAGGTATGTTTACATCAACCTCCCCCGGTCAAAGTTACCATGTGAGATTGTACATGAGTTACCGGGTCTACACTTCGTATATTATCACGGTACTTACACCTAAAAACCAGGGTGTGTTTCGGTAACTTTTTTCATAGGTCAAAAATTACCACGATATTTTTGCGTAACTTATCACGCCTATAGCAGGTCAAAGTGGGCCATTATTCTGGGCCAACCCACGAGCACGTGTGCCCCTCGTGACACTAAATATTACGTGACTTTCCCGTGACACGCCATGTGTTGTGTTCATCCAAGAGGCCCCGCGAGGCGAGTGTATATTTTTCACAACATTTTTTCCTTTGGTAAAAAGTTACCATCATATTTATATGTAAGTTATCGGTTATGCGGTGCTTATATTATCATTTTATTTACACAAAAATTATCGGGGATGTTTTGAACAACTTTTTCCGGGAAAAAAAGTTATCATGGTGATTCTAGGTAAACTATCAACCCCGCAGTGCTTAAAATATCATGCTATTTACACAAAATTTATCAGGAGTATGTTTCAGCAAAATTTCCCCCCATGGATCAAAAACTTATCATGGTGTTTAGTTATCGCAGTGCATATGTTTTCATGCTATTTACACATAAAAAACCAGGAAAGGGAGGTATACTACCGTGCTATTTACACAGAAGATACCGGAGTATCTTTTCAAAAAAATCATGCTATTTTCACATATTATGGAGTATCTTTTCAAAAAAATCATCCCTATCCTTTCAAAAAAAATCATGCTACCGAAGTTACCGGAGTATCTTTTCAAAAAAAAAATCATCCCTATCTTTTGTATGTGTGAGTTATCAGGTATGCGGTTCATATATCACCGTGCTATTTTCACATAAGTTCTCGGGGGTATGTTTTTCAATAAAATTTCCCCCCTTGGTCAAATGTTACGGCCGTGTTTGTACTTAAGTTATCAAGTATGGGATTCGTATATCACCATGCTATTTTCTTTCAAATTCCCCCCTTGGTCAAAATGTTATGGCGGTATTTGTACTTAAATTATCAGTTCTATGGTTCATATATTATCATGCTATTTACACTGAAGTACCGGGTGGTAGGGTGTTTTCAACAACTTTTTTCCCAATGTCACAATTACCACTATATTTGTACCTGAGTTATCAGATCTTCGGTGCATATATTACCATGTATTTACACAGAGTTATTGAGGATATGTTTTTGAACAACGTTTTCCCCGGCCAAAGATATTGTGGTGTTTGTATGAAGTTATCAGGTCTGTGCTTCATATATTATCATGCTACTTATACTGAATTTATTAAGGTATGTTATTCAATAAATTTTCTCTTATCAAAATTACCAAGGTGTTTCGTACGTAAGTTATCACGTATGTGATTGTGTATATTGCCATGCTGTCTACATATAAGTTACGGCGCTATGTTTTCAATAGGTTTTTCCCCGGATCAAAACTACCGCTGCAAAAAACACCGTGGTATTTTTCCCCCTCCACCTCCACACATGAGAAGAAAACAATAGCGTTGTCGGCCGGCGAAGTGGAGCAGCAGGGCAGCAGCAACAAGATATACATAGAGAGAGATAAGCAGTAGCAATGACCTACTCAAGCGTGCTCCTGCTCTGGACAAGGACTAAATGAGGCGAAGAAGACAAGCATGTACACGCACACATCTCTTGAGGGAAGCCTAGTGCATCCTCTGAGCCACAAATGATCTCCTTTCCTCACTTAATCTTCCCGTGAAGTCAAGAGAAAGAGGGGATGATGGGTGTATGTTCTTCTCGTGCCTACGGCCCCTCCTATGAAAGAACGAGGGAGGCAGCCTACTCTCATCAGGAAAACTCGGCTTGTCACATCCATGATTCCCACCTGTTGGCCATCGCGACGCTGCCAAGAGGAAGCTCACACACATCGGAGAAGACGAATGGCAGCGGCGAACTCCATGGAAGGAAGTGGATTTGGGTTGGCAACGCGGCGTCTCTCTATTACAAACTTGCTTGTGACACCCCTACGGGAAAGCAAGGTGGTGAGGAAGGGCGTGCAGCGGTGCCGGCACATCGGCATAGAACCCGGCAACGACGGTGAAAGAGTGCGGTGGCCACCGCTAGTGTGTTGTGTGGTCGCGCGAGAGGTGACTTCAGGCGCCGGCTTCGTCGCGCAATTGGCCAGCAAACAGGAGGTTGCTGCTGGGGGTTGGGCGGCGGGCGGCGCAAAGTGCTCCAATTGTGCGTGGTGGTCAGGTTGCGTCGTCCACGGCCGGCATCAAATGGGTCATCGACGGCAGGAGGCACGCTGGGAGGTGGGGGGCAGCGCGCTAGGGGGGTTGGGTGTTAGAAGGAGTACCAGAGGGAGGCCGGGAGGCGGAGCTGCATCCGCGCGAGCTCAGGTGCAGAGAGAGGAGGGAGGAGATGGTGAGGAGGAAGGGTAGGAGAAGGGGCTGACGCGGGCAGGGACACCGGCGACCGACGGCTGCCGGCGCGACCGGTGCCGAGCGCGTCGCGCGGGCAGATGAAGTCTTCCTGGCGGCGCGGCTGGAGCAGGTGAAGGAGACAGATAACAGGGGCTGCCAGGTGGGATCGTGTCCACTAGATTCAAAACAGACGTTGATGAGATCAGTGTGGCAGTTTTGCAATCTGCCACACAGTTGCCAGATACATATTCCCTTTATTTAATGTAGCATTACAAAAATTAAATTTTGGGATGTTACAGCCTGGCTTCGGCAAGGGAGGGGCAATGACAGTGGTGCGTCTTCGGCTCGCTTCAGTGCTTGTAGTCGATAGGTAGTCCATGGCTCTGTTGTTGTTTGTACCGTCATGATTGAAAATAATAGATTATCCGCAAAAAAAGATGAATAGATTGAAAGTTTCTAAAAAGAATACAAAATACGCGCACACACAGAAAAAGATCAACAGAGACACGGGTGTTCTCCGAAGCGAAACATCGGCACTATCGCTGTCATGTTTCCCGCGCAGCTCGGCGCGTCGTACGTTAAGTACGTGGAGGCTAGCAAAACGGCATCTGGCGCGCAGGCCAAACGGTATCCGGCGTACGTGTAGCCTAGTTCGCCACAGATATTTTTTTGTTGGGGCACAGGTGGGAAAGCGAAGCAGGCGCCGTCCGCCCCTCCCATCCACCTACTCCACTCGCTCCCGGACAACCGCAACCGTCCCCATTCATCCCAGCTCCAACGTTCACGTGTTGAGCGAAGCGAAGCGCTTTGGGACACACATGATCCTTGCAACTGCAGCAGCAGCAGCACACTGGCACCATAGAAAAAGACACGGCGACGAGTCCCATTGTTACGAGGCGCACCCAAAGCCCGGAGATGCTCACCGTCACCGGCACTAATCGACACCGGAAGCGTCCTGTAAACGCAACGCAACGCATGAGGCATGATGATTTAACAAAAGCAAAAAGGGGTGGAGGAACACGTTCCCAGTCACGAGAGCTCGGTCCAGGTCGCTTTCTTTACTATTTCCCCCACCGCGCTTGGAGTGCACTCCACACACGGTGCTCGGAGAGAAGTTCACACGGCCGCGGTGGTCTCGTCGCCGTCCCGGTCCGCGCGTCGCGGTTCTCACATGACCGGCCCGCGGTAGTTTTCACGGTAATTGCCGCTCGGTTTCTCGGCCGTTTCAGCGGGGTCTCTCTGCTCTGCCGAGTGATAAGAGACCAGCCAGCGGCCCCGGTTGATAATCGTGTCCCCGCTCGCCCTCTGCCTGCCTAGTGCGTCCATCCTCTGCGCCAAAGATTTGGTTTCTTCCTCCCCCCGCCTTTTCAGCATTAACTGATCTGTTGGCTCAGGCGTGGCCATGGCCGTCGTCGTCTGCGTCACCGGCGCCGGCGGCTTCATTGGCTCCTGGATCGTCAAGCTCCTCCTCGCCCGCGGCTACGCCGTCCGCGGCACCTCCCGCCACGCCGGTACGGTTCCTCTCGCTGTCTCTCGTTGCGTCTTTGCCACCCAAGATTCTTGGGCGCGCCGGGTCTGCCAAGTCTGCTCCAGGAATGGATTGGGCTGACCAGCTCTTGCGCGCAGATGGCCCCAAGAACGCGCACCTGTGGGCGCTCGACGGCGCGGCGGAGCGGCTGACGATGGTGCAGGTCGACCTGCTCGACCGGGCCAGCCTCCGCGCCGCCTTCGACGGATGCGACGGCGTCATCCACACCGCGTCGCCGATGCACGACACCCCCGTGAGTAGCGGCCGCTCAGTATTAGTATATCCTCCTCTATTTCCGCCGGAATAAAGCTGACGGAGGTTGTGCCGTTCGACAGGAGGAGATCATCGAGCCGGTGATCACCGGGACGCTCAACGTCGTGGAGATGGCCGCCGACGCCGGCGTCCGGCGCGTGGTTCTGTCCTCCACCATCGGCACCATGTACATGAACCCCCACCGCGACCCGGACGCGCCGCTCGACGAGTCGTGCTGGAGCGACCTCGACTACTGCAAACAAACCAAGGTCCGGAACCTGCACCCTGCAGCCTCCAACTCTAATTTATCCACCCGATCTTCGCCATTGACGCCCGTGCGCACGAATGACGGCAGAACTGGTACTGCTACGCCAAGACGATCGCGGAGCGGGGCGCGTGGGAGGCGGCGCGGGCGCTGGGGCTGGACCTGGCGGTGGTGATCCCGGTGGTGACGCTCGGCGAGCTGCTGCAGCCGAGCATGAACACCAGCACCAAGCACATACTCAAGTACCTCATCGGCGAGGCCAAGGCGTACGTCAACGAGTCGCACGCCTACGTGCATGTCAAGGACGCCGCCGAGGCGCACGTCAGGGTGCTCGAGGCGCCCAATGCCGGGGGACGGCGCTACGTCTGCGCAGAGAGGACGCTGCATCGCGGCGAGCTCTGCCGGATCCTCGCCGGGCTCTTCCCGGAGTACCCGATTCCCACAAGGTACAATACCGTCCTGCATTCTTCTTCAAAGGAATGCTCCAAACTTCGGACTCCATGTGCAGCCAACAGTTAGATGCGTAAATGAGAACAGGAATAAATGATCGATAGTATAATAGATAATTCTTCCAACTTAAAATAGCAAGTAGAGTACTATTCTTAGTTCGTACTCCCTCCTCCCTCCGTTCGGAATTACTTGTCTCGAAAATGGATGTATCTAGAACTAAGTTACGTCTAGATACATCCATTTCTGCGACAAGTAATTCCGAACGGAGGGAGTAGTACTGAACTAAGAATAGATCTTTCCACGAATGTGCTAATGTTTTTACACAATCTTGCTTGCAATTGCTCCGCTCCGTTGATAGAATCTTTCCACGAATGTGCTACTCCCTCCTTCCATCTATATAGGGCCTAATGCGTTTTTCGAGGCTAACTTTGACCAAATGTTAGAGCAATAATATATGACATGCAACTTACACAAAGCACATCATCAAATTCGTATGTGAAAGGAGCTTTCAATGATATAATTTTCACATTATGCATGTCATGTAGTATTAATTTTATCAATAGTCAAAGGCGGTCTTGAAAAATGCATTAGGCCCTATATAGATGGAAGGAGGGAGTAATGTTTTTACACAATCTTGCTTGCAATTGTTCCCTTGATAGATCACAAGTTGTTGGTAGTTGCCTGTAACTTTCGTAAAACGAAAGCGACGGCTTTGCTTCGCCTTAAAGACAAAGCAGACTGTTGAGATTTCACCCTCAACTTTTAAAGCTTCTCAACACACTAAACAATGACTTAATTAGGTGGGCATCTTCGGACAGTGACAGTCTAATCCTTCACTAACCTGTACAGATGCAAGGACGAGGTGAATCCGCCAAAGAAGGGTTACAAGTACACCAACCAGCCTCTCAAGGACCTGGGCATCAAGTTCACCCCTGTGCAAGAATACCTCTATGAAGCGGTGAAATCTCTGCAAGAGAAGGGATTCATACACAAGGCTTCCGGCACCAAGGTACGTACAAACCATAGCACCATACAAAACCATCTCAACATACAGGGCGATCGTACGTACTTCGAACATCTCAAGTTCTAGAGGAGTTCGAGAAAAAAAAAGGTTTCTTCAGAAAGGAGGAATGATCAAAATAGAACAAGCACATGCATGATAGCATTGACACTCGTATCATTAGCAGAATGAGAAAAGGCCATCATAATCCGCAAGATGCATTTAACCTGCTACTAATTTGATCAAACACGCTTTCCTGATGCGCCCTTTCTGAAGATGTATATAGCACATATAGAGGTCCTCACCGTGTCATCAATTTTTCGTTGCAGGTGCCTGCTAGTAGAGGGAGCTCGCTGCCTCAGAATTCAACGGCGCCCATGTTTATGTCGAAACTTTGATGGGCTTCTGCACAAAGTAACAATGCAGTTCGCCGTCAAGGGAATTGTAATTCATTCGATTAAGTGATAAGTATGTTGCTGGCCAGTTCTTGTATGTAGCTGCCAACTTTGTGTAGGAGCGCCGTACGTGTTGGCCTGCACTGTTGCCTGGAACAGCACACTGCTACAGAGCAACTTCAGTGATACGTACATGCCAAATATTTTCCCTGGTCGATGTCCTTCCCCCAGAATCTAGTTGTTCATCTTGTCTGACTCAGCGGGTACAACAAACCGATCAACTTAGGCAACAGTGCATACAATGCGTGCCCTCTTTCAAGCCTCGTTCGTAGAGGTTATACTGTTTTGGCCATAGCTTCTGCTTGTTGTTCGTGATGATCTTGTGTATGCGCTTTCTCTGACTCCCATTCGTATCTTGTGTATGCATACCTGTGGAATCAGTTTCATTCAACACAGAGATTAATCATTCAGTGAACCAAGTGCTTCCTATCTGATGAAGAATCAACTATGGTCTGCGATACAATGGTCGAGCCATACCTTCCAAATGGATGCCGCATGCATCTGTCAGATGCAGAGGCTGGGGGTGATCCTCCTTCTAAAAAAAAACTTCCAAATGGATGAAGAATGAAAAATTGATGCCATGCAATTTGTTATTATATCGTTAATTAAGCTATGTACTATATTTTGCATGTGGAAGTAGACTAGCACTTTCGTTGGACGAGTTTTGTTATTATGAGTTATAATTATGCTAACAATTTCAACTATAAAAAAATATTGCAAAATACGCAAAATCTTTTGAAGTTTGACCAAAATTATACCTTTTTTTGAAACAGAGGCAGAAGTTTCATCCTAGAAAATTGCCCAGTTAATTATCGAAAACCGTGCGAAAACCGTTACAAGCACACCACACGTGAACTACTCATAAAGTATGAAACACCATGACCGCACGACTGATCCAATAAACATATCTAACAACAATAACAAGCCCTCACACTTCTACGACGCAATGGAACCACCAATAAGAACATCTCTACTGAAAATAGCGGACACAACCAAATCCACGAAAACAAGCCTAACCATGGGGATGGTCCAAGACACTCGAGACCATTCGTTTAAGCAGCGGCAGGCGCCTTTTCAATGACGCCACACTTCTTGCCTTTACTCCTAAGAGCCTTTTTCACCTTCTCAATTTTGCTCGTGGAAACCTTCTCCATCAAGATGCAAGCAATCGCCTTGCCAAATCCAGGGCTAGCCACTTCCAAACTAGCAAGCAAGTCACAGAGCTCTTTTGCAAAGAGAGCCTCAGAATTAGGTGTCTGGCGCACTTCTTTATCAACCTCGTCACCCACCGACACCATCTACCCAATGTTCTCTGATTTCTCCTTCATGAGGCCATCAACGGCAAAATTTCATGTTTTGACCCTTTTCCAAAAGTTAATAACTCCAATTTGTAAAAATTTCGGGATCTGACCCTTTTGCTACCGTCATGGGTAGGGTGTAACAGCCTACCGCCTACCGCCAAACAGGCTGGCGGTAGCCTGTACAACCCTACTGCAAAGGTGCCCGACGGTAGGTGCGAGCACACACTGTGTTCCATACTTATGAAATTTTTCTGGTAAGGTATGCAACCCTACCGCCAGGGACCTTGGCGGTAGGCTGTTATCCCCTAACGCCATGGACTCTGGCGGTAAGAAAATGGTCAGATCCCAAATTTTTTGCAAGGCAGGGTCAGATCTCGATCAAGTTTTGAAAAATGATCAAAACATGAAATTTAGCCACCATCAACAGTCTTGCCGGATCCAGGGTGATTAGTTGCTCATTTGTCAAAAAAAATTGTAGAACATGTTGTAGTGTCATCAGCCAAGCAACTCCTAGTAGAAGGCGTCCAGACAGTGGCCACATCAACCTTCTCAACCACAGGCATCACCAACCTGATGAATCGAGGCAAAGGCAAGGTGAGTTTTGCATACTGTTATTATAATTTATGCCTCCGTACAAACCGTGTGTGAAGGACTCGTCGTATTGACGCATAAAATCAAATCTCAACACGTTTAAACAAGAAATAATACCATTTTCAGTACGTGTATACTCTCTTCCTGCCGAGTGTATTTCCCTGCCAGGATTATCATGAACCCAAGTGCATACATGCACGACACGGCGGCACCATATGCATGCATGGTGGGATCGACAGCGCACGCCTAGAGGCAGGACAAACCTGCAGCATGCAGCTAGGCTACGACAGTAGGCGTGATGCCTCATGAAGTGTGACAGGTAAGGCAATTGTACTGTCATGTCCTTCTTTCCGCCAGCATTGGAACATGATGATCTGATCCTTTTATTTTATTATTTTTTTGAACATGTCGACCATGGCTTAACAGTTCACACCAGGTCCCGTTGTCACAAAGGCTATTAAGGATCCACACAATCAACAAAAAGGCTGTCTGTGGCTTGACTGAAATATCAAGAGCACGAGAGGATAATGTGTCGCGCTGCTGCCGTAATTTGGTGCTACTGATATGCTCCCAACCTCGGTAAAACGATGTAATGGGCCAGGAATATAACATAAATGGATTTATTGTTTAATTACCCTCTAGTGTATATTCGATCTGCAATGCACACTGAAGAATCTGCACCCCGGCCCCAAGAAAATCTGATACGAAAGGGACCTCGTTATTATTATTTCTGCTTCTGTTGATACACATTTTTTTTTCGGAACCTGGATTACATGATATACTATGAAACTACATACATATGTTTGGAATTTTCCTGATAAGTTACACCAGTTGCCACCCAGAATTGGTAGTTTTCAAATACATATGCATTGAACAAAACAGACCAGGAGTTGATTTTAATGGCTTACACGAAGCCATACACATACACAGAGTCGACGTAAATCCAAGATTAAATAAAAATGGAGGAATTATTCTAACCATAGTTACGACCTACCATATATCATGAAAATGGCTGGAGAGTGGATGCATTATGATGCACAGGTCTTTTATTACTTCCTCCGTTCCCAAATATAAGTCTTTCTAGAGATTCCAACAAGTGACTACATACGGAGCAAAATGAGTGAATCTACACTTTAAAAATGTCTACATACATCCGTATGTTGTACTTTATTTGAAATGTCTAAAAAGACTTATATTTAGGAACAGAGGGAGTACTAGCTAGTTCGTCTTCAAAAAACTTGTACACACAGTATGCTTGAATAGAATCATAGGGAGAGATATGAGTATAAAATTCAAACAAAGTAGCTAAAACTATTTGCTATTTGCTGCAAACTATATCAGATTTCTTCTATGGGCCGGAATGCTTTAGAGATAGTACATTGACATATAATTAGCTGCAATAGGGGTTCCAGGGAGCCATCTTGCCACTGAGTGTATGCATGGTAAAGTTACATGTAAGGTTCATTATAAGAACTTTATTTACTGATGTAAAGCCGCCCCGGTGCAAGCTTTTTTTGTTTTCCCTTTCATTCCCCATGTGACTTAGCTTGTTACATTTTTTTATTATTTTTTGTGAATTTTCTCTTCACTGGATGCAGATAAGCCTGGGCTTAGAAATGGATATTCGTTAATAATATTCCACTACAAATTAAATGAGCTTTGTGTATCTTTTTTTATTATCTTATTCATTCATGTGTTTACAATTACCAGGGTGTTCAAATACGGTTTTCACCAACCTATGAAAGCTAGCCTTATCACTGGCAAAGAGGAAATTCGAACTACAGCATATCTGCCTGGTTTTGGTATTCCAACAAAGGAATGAATACCCCTAATCATATACTTCCTTCGTCCAAAAATAAGTGTTTCAACTTCATACTAAAGTTAGTACAAAGTTGTACTAAGGTCAAGACACTCATTTTGGGAGTATATACCTAACAGAGTGATCCTCACTATTTCTAATTATCTCATCATGCATGCTTCCACATCCCACATCATTAAAGTTGTTGTAGCCGTTAGATTTACGAGCTTGATCCACTAGCATCCATATGATCTATGCATGAGAATCCTCTACCACAAACATGCATTAGTGCATTCTAAGTAAATTTTAAATCACATTGCATTTATTAGTGACGTGCACAACTTTACATGCTAAAATTATCTTTTTTTCTGATGCAAAATTTTCTCAACTAGTTTAAAACGTAAGGTATTCTGCACAATATTTGGAAACTATATATCCAATTCAACGGCAAACACGTAGCGTGTCGTCTAGTATTACATGTTGTTTACTTACTCTCTTGTAATTATAGTAGGACGACCCTATTTTCCTTAACATAATAGATATTTAGTTTCTCACAGTTATTGCCTCTTATCTATCCATTTGAACTAATACTCCCTAAACTTGAATTAGGTGAATATTCCACATCTATGAGTTCTTCACCCTTTGGGAGAGAATTTCTCCCTGTTGAGCTACAAACAAAGGTGAGGACATTGGAAGCTTACGGAAAACTCCTGCTACACATCCTCTGCGTACTATGCCCAATTCATAGAAGGCTGGGAGAGTAGTCCAGCTCTTCTGCTACAGCCTTGTTTGTACATAACTTTATTTTTCTTCTCCTTAATCAGTGAAATATGGCAAACTTCTGCCTTTGTTTAAAAATAAGAAAATACTGTACAGAAAACGAAAATATTTATTCGTAAACACAATGGAAGAGAACATGAGTGCAACGACATGCATTTCCCATGTTGGATGGCTTATGTAAGGTTAGTTACAATAGTTGAACAAGCGTATATTCTCTTTCTGTATGTACAATTATACACACCTCTCTAAATGTATGCCCTTTTTATAAGGCATATTTTGAACAACACATAGATTTAAAGGTGAGAGAACAGTATTGTCTGGTTTTAATTAAGTACCAGAGAGAGTGACAAGATTTCCTTTTTAATTAAGTACTCCCTCTATCAAAATATAAGACGTTTTTTGACACTATAACTGTGTCAAAAAACGACTTATATTTTGATATGGAGGGAGTATCATTTAAAGGTGAGAGAACAGTATTGTCTGGTTAGTCATATACACATTCTCAAGAATGTTCTATAAAGAGAATGAACTCAATAAGGGAAAATGCCACTAACTATATAAGATTCACAAGTTATGTAGTTATGAATAAGATTGCAAAACAAACAGTTTTTTAAGACAATGCCCATCAATCGATGTGAGATTTGCTAGACCCTGCGATTCAGGCATCAATATTGTGGTGGCTTTTGAAACAACAATTGTCTATCTCTATTATTGTTAAACATTTTCCGAACTAGCTATATAGCACAGTGACAACACATCAGAGCAATCATTCAAACTCAAAATGCAGATAATTTCTTCAAACATGTATGCGACATATTAGCAAATACTTCCTGATTAAATTACTATCATGATAATCTTCGTTACCTACTTCTGATTTCCAAGATATAAACTACGAGTCAGCTCAATAGTAAATAATATGTACTTTAAAGAAGCTTCAACTGAATTTCGGTGGTTCCATAACTTAAAATGGATGTTATACCGAAAATCACCTTTTATATATAGTTCGAAAGCATGCACAGTTATCTACAAGTCGAATTATAAACACAATTTGACAGTAAGACTCTAAGGATGACTACGGTTCAATGTCTAAAAGTTCTCCCTTTACATCTCTTTCCTTCAAGAAGCATTCAAAAAAGGTAGATCAAAGATGAAATAAGACAAACCGATTTAGAATTACTATTTTTGAAGCAACTAAAATAAACGCTACGATATGTATCTCGCCGCATGAAATTGGGTGACAATTTTCAAGGCGAATCTAGCATGATAACTAAGATACTCAGATTAGTAAACCAGATTACTTAATCCAACCACAGTTGAATCTGCCATAATTTGCACAAATTTTGTTAACTTGGACACGTCGCACATATGCTTTCCACATATGTCATGTTATCCTATGCTTTTATACGAGGACATCTAGGGGAAAGGGATGATGAAAGCAAATGTATGCTGGTTGAAATTTGTGAAAAACAAGGTGAATCTGAATTAGATAGAAATATGGCCAACATGAAGTAACAAGGTAGCTAAAAACTAATGCGCTTATGATTAAGGTAGCTAAAAACTAATGCGCTTATGATTAAGGTAGCTAAAAAGATAAAATAATAAGAACTTTCATAGTGAAATGAACGAATGAGAAATAATACATCACATCAACACAATGGATCCACAGAAATAACTATTTTTTTATTGAACCACAGAAACTAACACGTAGATAGCTAGAAAAAACTGCCACCACAAACAAACTTAGCACGAGGATGTTGACAATTTAATGATTTACCATCGCTTGGAAAATGGGTCTATGCATATATATGTTAGCTAGAATAGCAATTAACTTGTCTAAAGCGTGCATCACCTTGAATCACATCAACCAGATCATTCAAGAGATTAGATTTTACTACGTGTCACTTCTTTCTCCACGCAAATTGATATGGCTGTGCTTAGGTAGGTTACTAGACGCGTTTCAGATTCTTCTTGGCAAGTCTGTGTTCAACAACAAGCAAGATGGACTTATTTTTTTTCTAGAACTGAAGAACAGCTTCAGTTAACCAAGCACACATATTAATCATCTGGACTTATTTTTATCAACTTCTCACTCATAGACCAAATCACATGTAGGTCAAAGCAAGAAAAACTAAATTGTATCCAGATGCAACCAATAACACATCTTAATGACACCAAAAGCAGCTGCAATTCGCACCATCAGAAGGAGGCACCAGATAGTATAACCAACAAAAAGGGGGCTAAAGAAACCATGGGAGTGGTACCTTGTCCAAATTGATGGTGCAGCTGTTACGTTCGCTATTAACATGATGCTCTTATCCTGGAAAAAAGAATAATGGAAGAAGAATCACCAGTGAGTAGCAGTGAAGATCACAAACAAGGTGCAAACCAAAATATAACCAAGGAGCTCTCATCATAAAAAATAAAACAAGAACTTGAACAGATAAAAAGAAAACTAAAGCAAACAGACATAAGCAAGCCCCCATAAGTAAAACTGCAACAGCAGGAGTTACAGTGCACCCTTTTACAGCGTGTATGAGGAACAGGAAGGAGAGAGAGAGAGAGAGACCAAAGGCCAAAGTGAGAGAAAGACAAGAGGCCTAACCTAAGATGCAAACTAGATCTGGCAAAAGCAAAGTGAGGCCACCTTCCTTGCCAAATATGGCTCATCTCTTAGCTTACTCCATGCTCCATTTTTACCCCAACAAGAACTTGATGAAGCCCCACCACCATGGCTAAAATCTGCTTCCATTGAAAACAAGGCAACAGGAAAGAAGAAGGGGGTAGTTAGGGTGAGAAAGAGAGAGGGTGCATGTTGCAGTGTACCGGCAGCATCTTCATGATTCAGCTCCCAAGGCGAGTACAACTGCAAAGGGAGAAGATAAAACAATTTGAGGATGAAAAAAACAAGTAACAAATCCAATCATTTATTCCAGTACTACAAGCCTACAGCTGCCACTCCTTACAATTACCACTAGCATCCGTATCACTCTCCTCGGTAGTAGTTCCCAGGAGCAACTTGACTGAAAAGATCAAAACAACAGAGCAATTTTTTTTCCGTGCGCACACATCTAAAGAGATAAGGAAGTGGCATGGTAAAGTCGGAGAAAAGCCAGAGTACATGCCGCATGCGATGTTCTGTCTTTCTTTTGTGGCTGAGTTCCTCTCATAAGCAGGGTTTGACCTTCTTTTTTGTGTGGAAATTATGAACTATTAAATTGAAATTGAATCGAATTAATTCTACATACCCACCAGTGGATCTGAATGTAACGTAAACTCCTGAGAGAAAGAGGCTGACAGAAAGAGGAGTGAGCACGCGGCGAAGACGGCATACATGTTATGCCGGCATCACGCCGTGTGCTCACTCTCTTCTGTCAATCTCTCGAGGGCCTCTCCACACCAGGAGCTAACATTACTTCACAGATTGCACAACCGAAGAACAACTTCCGACACAAAAGCAGCAATTAAACAACCCAAAGATCCGAAAGGAAACCCAAATAAAACCTCGAAACACAACAGGAAATGGGAGAGGTTTTTTCTTCTTGGATCCGGTGAGCGACCGCCGTACTGGAATTGAAAGGAGAGGTGGTGAGAGAAAGGGCTCTTGGCGTTGGTTTTGGAGCAGAGGAGATGGATGGGATAGATGGTCGTACCTCCAGTGCTGAGCCCTCCCATGGTTTTAAGTAGTACCGGGAGGAGTAGTACCCATGCTGCGGCTGCCAAGTAGTAGTTCCAATCAGCAACAGTTGACACTACAGTATGCATCTTTACTTAACTGTCCATAATATTACTATATTCTTTTGGCAGTCGTACATAGTACAAATATCCCACCGAAAACGAATTAAACCTAGCACTGTTCGTAGTACGTCAGAACTATAGGTAGTATCTCAAACGAGGCTTTATAATTTTATGTCTTCAGTCCATTTTACTTTTCTTTTTTTAATGACCATTGTTTCTTTTTTCTTTTCTTTTTTGTCTCTTGGGAATTAAATCTGGATAGATCAAGCTACTCTCCGCCAGCCAATTCACACGGCCAAGAGTATCTGGTTTGATCTCATGATATCCTCGCTGGCTATCGTGTATACCATAGAATAAAAGGATAGGTGAGTTATCTGCAACTGTCCAGCATCCATGAAACCATCCATGATAGTCCCTCCGTTGTCTATGGCTTTTGCAGCCCCCTACCTGTTTTGTATATATATTACATAGAAGAAACTGCCGGCATCGACCGTCCTACATCAAATGTGTAAGGAGATATCAAGCAGACTAATCAGCTATCAACACAATGGCAATAATACATAACAGAGGCGGAGATAATTCATAATGGATTGAGCAAGAATACCAATAATGCTAGCAAACCACATAGACAGCTGAAAGGTGATGCAAAGTTGTGCTCAAAGATCAAAGAAATACGCCGCATATTCTCTTTGCATGTCTTGAGTGCTTGGATATTCAATATTCAACATATACCCTTGTCACATAGTTCATGGGCTGATGTTGACTTAATTAACTATACGCTTATGCCATTACTCGTCACAATCCCTCTCTAATACTCCCTCCGTAAAGAAATATAAGAGCGTTTAGATGACTATTTTAGTCATCTAAACGCTTTTATATTAGTTTACATAGGGAGTACATATTAATGCATGGCTCCACATCATGTACAAGAAACCATTCATAAAAATCTAAGAACTTGAATAAAAAACGAGAGCATAAATATGAAGAAAGGTATAGCCTTCACTGTGTACCCTCACAACGAGATTTAAAGGAAGCAAGAAGGTCACTTCTCACCCCATCCCTCTTCAAATTGACAAATACTCCCTCTTCTATAAATCCCGGCGACTACAGACACAAACTTCAGTGGCCATCATTGGCAAAGATATAAAAAAGGAAACTCATGAAAAACAGATAAAAAAGAAAAACACGGCCACCTCCCGAGTTAACATGTGCATTCTCTTTTCTTTATAAGCAGGATTTGTACACAAACAATTAAGTAAAGAATATATTGGATTTAAGTCAAATTTTCAGGGATGTTGACCTAATTATTATTCTTTGAAATGGACCTCATGCATTAATTAAGAAGAAAATTGTCAGTTAACTCAACAAAAACCAGGCGAAAACCAATACAAACATGACCACATTGATCTAATTTGGTGTATCAGAAAAATTTCAAGTGCCAACATCAAGGCTCTTTGGCCTTCTGGATCGTCCACTCAAACTGCCACCGGCCCTAAATAAATTGTCTCGCTGGAGATGGCACGGGGCCATGTGAATCTTCAAGGACACCTAAAGATCAGAAATCCAATTGGACAAAAATAAAAGGTAGTTGAGTGTAGCAAGTCAAAAGAGCACTTTCAAGATCTACCACTGCTCTTAGTCCATCCCATGTTTAGTCTTAGTCACTACTGACCAGTTTGATTACGATTTATACTATTAAAGGACATGGTTAAAGAAGGCTTAGAAAATTGCTCTTTCAAAAACTCTACGATATTACCTTAATTAATGAGCTGATGTTACATCCTGAAAAGGACATAAATTCGCTTTCATCATTTTTACATAAAACATTAATGAGAGAGAGAGAGAGAGAGAGAGAGAGGTTACCTTAATGCACTGCTTAGTGACTACTAGCAGCCATCAGTGCGTGTGGTACCGAAGGCATGCCCCGATGCGATGTGGTCGCCGGCGGTAGGCCCCAAGACGTTATCTTGTGGTGCCTTTTCCCATCATCCAATAGGAGCAGCCATTTTCAACCCCCCACGGCCGCGAAAGGTGGCATGCGTACGCCCTCGTCTTCCCTCTTTCCAGTAAAGAATCCGGCCGGGAAAAGTAAAAAGAAAAGGCACTAGTGTGAGGGCAAGAAAAATCACCTAGAAATATATAGAAACGAAAAGGCATAATCGCCTTTTTCTCCTATTTTCTCTGCGTCTCGTTCTCGAGGTGACCCTCGGCAGTGGTAATCGTAAACAGCGGGCCGTGTCGGAGAGATTAGGAACGGCGTTGTCGAACCTTGATTGGCCGTGCTGACGGTGGGCCCACGAGCCCCAACCCTTTACGTGGCTAGGTGTGAGTGGTCGGTCACAGGTGTGTGGGGCCTTGCTGTCCGGCCTCCCGGGGGGCTTGGAGCCTCGTCCTGGGCAGTGCGCGATGGCGGGTAGAGTGGGCGCAGTACAGCAATGTCTCTTGGTAATTTAAAACTTACAATCATACCCCTGAGAATGGGTTATTGTCAACAAACTCCCTGCCTACGGACAGTAACGTCTGTCTGGATGTTTCGGAGCACAACAAGTTGATTTAAAAAAAATTAGTTGCTCACAAAGAAATGGGAACATTTAGTCCAAATACCCTCTTATAAAAACAAGTGTGATTTCTGCAGCTTATGGCAGTCCGATGGATCATATCTTAAGCCAGGTCATATGAACAATTGATATATGCAGATATACAACTCTTCTTGTAGCTTGTACTCTCTCCATCCCAAAATATAACGCCGCATATTAAGCCATGAAATAGGTTCTTCATAATGTATTAGTCTCCCAGTTTTTTAACTCCGAATATTATTAGGTCTTGTTAGGACAAACCTTTGACCAACAATTACATTATTAATATGTGACTTTTGTGATACAAAATCATAAACATAAAGATACTTACGAATAAGAATCTAATGATATCAATTTTATGTCACATAAATTACATACTAATAGACTAATTAATTATTGGCTACAGGCTTGTCCTCACGAGGTCTAATTTGCAGAGTAAAAACATGAGTGAGTATTCGTTACTGTAATGTTGTAAAATAATAATAATAGAAACTTAGTCAAACTTGACAAAGGTTGATTTTGGACAGATTTTACTTCTTATATTATGGAAATGGTGCCGTGAATTCTTATTATAGCTAAATGAGTTATAATCCAAAATCTTCTATGAGATAAAAAGGGTATAATTTGACTCTAGTTCGATGATACGAGTCGTGTCTAAGGTTAAAATACAACATATCTCTTTTTCGTCAACAATTGGTAGTACATGTTTGCCTAGTTGGCATGTTTTAGATACAACTAATGTCATTGCATTGTGTGTTGCGACCATATATAGTTGTCAGGAAACCGTGTTGTCCGAGAACACGAGTCGAGGAACGGAGTCGTGGGTCACCACACCTCCGGGACGAGGTGTGACGCAGGGCGTACCTCTTTGACGTCATATTGGGACATGGATCGCGATCCCCATCCCGATAATTTTGGGTCGATGACCCGTAACGAAACATGACATGGAGGGAAATATCCCACTATTTTACTTCAAAAGAAAATTATTTTCTTGGGATTCTTTCCTAATACCGCTTAGAGGGAAAAAAGCCATAAACTTCACATTTACAGATCTAGCACAACCCACTAAGATGGCAATCTCCTCATTCCAATTATCTTCACGGGAATCATTACTTGAAACTTTCCCAGACGTCTTCCCCTAAAGCTCCAACAAAACATGGCTTCATTTTATAATCTCCCACGCGGTGTGCCGGAGCTCATGGTTCCAAGAACTCCAGTGCCCTTCATTGGGCCGATGTTCTCTCCTGAAGACATGTCGTCCCTAATCCCTACTACCAAGGCAAGCAAGCCATGCATGGCCAACGACGGTGAAAGCAACTATAGTTGATCGGAGTAGGGCAGGGCATCATGAGACCTTCTAGTCGACGAACTCGCAGTGGCGGGAGAGGGTCATGCAACAGCTTGATGATCGGACGTTAGATGAACGGATTCCGAAATCTTTCACGGATTAGATTGCCTGGTAAACCTCCATGAACTCACCACTGCCGATCGACCCTGGATTAGGGAATAGACCATCGCACCGCAAACCAGGCTACTATGATTGCGACCACCCCCACATGCATCAAATATCTTAAGTTCCAAAACACAGGTTTGGTTGGTACACAGTAAGGTTGCCACACTTTGCCACAACAAGGTAAGCAAGTTTGACCATTCAAATATAGGTCCTATGTGCCATTGACTTTGGAAAAGTGTGACAAAATTATATCAAGTGTGGCACCAATTTTGACCATTTCAAAAGAATAGTTAGAAATGCGTATGAATATATAGCCGAGGGGAACGAAATGAGATTGGATTGTTCCTCAGTTGAAAAGAGATGTATTGAGCAATTAGAGAAGCACTTTGATAAACAGATTTGATCTTTACCGATCACTTGCTATGAGAAAGGAACTGAACTGGCTTGCCCAGAAAGAATGGATTAAGTTTAGGTATGTATTTGAAATAAAAATGACAAACATTGCCATACTTAGTATTTGAACCAAACAGGCCCTAAATTCTGTAAGCTTCAATGTAACACTACTAAACCTGAATAATTTGAGTACTACCGAGTACAACAGGCAACAAGATCACACTGCATCCGAATATACTGGCTCCAAGGTATAGAGATTCTCTCTTGTTACTACTCCCTCCGTTCCAAAATAGATGACTCAACTTTGTACTAACTTTAGTGCAAAGTTGGGTCATCTATTTTGGAACGGAGGGAGTAGAATACTCTCGAGGAATCTTCTCCCATATGCATCGAAAATAACAAGTTGCTCAGGTACACTATAGACGTCAGAGCAAACTTTGAAAAGGTTACATCAGATTCAGCCACTATTTAGATTGGATATTTGGATGTACAAGCACGTGTCAAATTTTCTGTGGGTTGGGTTGTGGATGTACTATGACATTTCGTTATGAACAGTAGTAGCTAGACACTGACAGATGCCAGGTACTAGGATTGTATATCTTATCTATACATAAGCAAACAAGTACAAGGGTGACATCTCCCATAGCTGCATCTGAGCTGACAAATCTGAGTTTGATCTCATCTCGTCTGTACTGCGTCTTTATTGTAAATTTTAGATAGCTAGTACTCCTTGATTATTTTCCTTCATACGAGGTTTTTTGGTTCTTGTATTTACTTTGATAACTTGGGAGTTTTCACTTAGTCTCAAGTCCAACTACACTTTATTTTCGACAGACAAAACATGATGATGATTTATGGCAGCCCTGTTGTACTAAAAATAAGAGGGAAACTAGCCTCACCTGATTGTTCAAAAAGATATTCAGCTTATGCCTTTTTAAAATAGACATCGGACTAAACATCCAAGTATACAAGTAATTCTTTCAAAGATATTATTTTCTCTTATTTACCACACAAAAATTATGCAGAATTTTCAAAACAGCATATTGCATGAGTAATTCTTGATAATAGCGAGTAAATAATACGAAGTAAAGGTCAAATAATTTACATACCTGGGAGATGCAAATCCCAACTCAAGAAAATATCCTGACTATAAACCATTAAAATATGGGTGCTTGGGCATGAACCTTTGTGTCGTCGAGGATAATACCAATGTGAATATCACATCTAATTATATCAAAAGAAGGCGTCAGAATTATTCGATAATTTAGATGGAAATTTGAAGTATGTATTAGCAAGCAAATAAATCTTAAATAATAAATACTACGGAATTGGCAGTCCATATACTTCGATTGGTTTTGTATACCGAAGCCACCTATCAGAAAAATCCAATCGATTAACTTTCCAGCATTTCGAAGGAATATTATTGTTTACACTGATTCTGGTCTCTTAGAAGCTCTATATCTCCTTTAAAATGGCAAGCCATATCAAACTTCTGGGATTTCAGTACTGCAAAATATTCTTTCGAGCCCCTAAGAGAATTTTGTTATGAGGCCAGAGTCTACATAACAACCCATTTTTCTCCTCAAACCATGTTGTAATGCAATCAACAACACCCAGTCTCCATTTCCAGTTTTACGTGGACTAAAAGTTATTGGGTAGAACTAAAAAAAGTGAAAAATTAAAGTCACTGCTAGAGTATTGATCAATTTACACGCAAATTTGATTTTCCCTCTAAAAGTACACACTGCACACAGAAAGGTAAAACCATTTAGCGTGTCTTCACCACAAAGAAATTATTTTATTTGTGGTTCCATCTACTACAGGTATCAACAGCTTGCACCCACCAGCGCTGCTATCGTGCGTTCCAGAACAGTTGTGACAACATGCGACCATACATTAATAACCATTTAAACTAAAAAACCTCACAAGGTTCTGTGAAGGAAATTCTGTAACTATCTATCAACTCTGCTACAATACCAAATGGAGCCTACTCGTTTGAACTCACTATACAACAGTGTACGGGATTGCTAAATCTCAATCAACTAAGACTTAACGAAGTCTTGGTCGATGCAATATTCGTGAGATCTTACGTGAAGGTCCGTGCAAAATTTTCTTTTTTCTTTTTAGTTTTTCTTTTTTTCTTTCTTATATGTTATGTCAGTGACTTAGACTTGGTTAAGTCACCTAGCCACACCCAACAGTGTAATATGGACACATGGATAACACCATATCAGTAGCAAGAGTTAAACAATTAGGAAAGCCGGAAGGACGTGACAAGTCAAGCTTATACTAGACGACACTGCATGTCTTGATGCAGCTATCCTGTAGCAAAACAAATCACAGTCCCATTTAATTAGAATCTATGTAGCGAGCACTGTTGTGAAACAGTGATGCATGCATCTCGTGTTCAGTACCAGGAACATCTTAAACCACATGTGAGGCAGTGCAGAGGCTAGTTGTGTCTATCCTTCAGATTTTTTGTATCTGGAATAGTTTTATACTCCGGAAATAGACATATAGCTTCCTCGCACTGGTGGGTTCGACCACTTGGGTGTCGTGTAACCTGTGACTGCAAAGGTGTTGCAGATGTGACTGAGATGGCACTTGCAGGCCATTCAGCATTTAGATAGGCCATTGAAGGCGATGCGGGACCAATCTACTGGTCGAGAGCCGTTAGATGAATTCAGAGTCATCCAGGTACAGTATGTTTTTTGTGCTACAGAATAACCACACATCCTTTGACACCTAGGCAATCTCTTTCCCGAAGAGAATAGATGCAATGTCATGTTGTGATAGCTCTTTTTCCCATCGTAGTCGGTAAAGCAAAAAGATAAGAGAACAAAGCATTATGCTGCATCTAGTAGCTTGTAAGATCAGCGTGGCCGGCCGACTGACCAGACAGATCTTGAAAACAATGGAGCTAGCAGGATAAGTGATGTAACTGACACTGAAACATGAGGCACTGTTAACCAAAGGAAACCAGCATTACCTTACCCTACCAAGGCCACTGCTTTGGTCCGATCCCTCTTTTCCGCAGCGACACAATTTGTTGACACCTGAAACTTTTACGATTCTTCCCCCCTGCATTCAGAAGACGACCGTTTTGACATGGAACTGAGCGGCTATCCGCAACAAGCTAGGACCGCCGGCAAGAGGAGCATGGGAAGGACACTCACCAGCGATCCATAATAAAAGGTCGGCCTAAATGTCACGTGAAGATTGAATCTCGCTGAGTGCCCCGTGGAACCTACATGCGCCAATTGCTACTGCTGCACAGACAAGTTGTCAAAGTCAAGTCTGGTGCGCCACACCATAATTTCTCGCAGGACCTACACGAATGTCCGACCCCTCCTCTCCGTGATTCTATGGTATGGGTTCATTGCTGCGTTCTGGCACTCGACCAGATCAGCAGTGATTCACGAGAGGGTCTGCTAGCTGGTTAGCTGGACCATGCACTATTCTAGAATCAAAGAAACAACTACTTGGAGGACGTGATGTCTCAAATAAACTCACAAACTACCTTGACTTGCATGGACACATGGGACCAACTTTACTATTACTTGCAATAGGGAGTAGTTACCTTAGATTCTGTTGAACAATGCAGATATATACCAGCAGGACAATCTACAGTCAGGTTGATTTACGCAGAATAAATTTATGTGGTGTCAGCTCCTGAGCTAAATGGTCTTGCTCACATATAAGCTTGATTCGAGCAAAATCAACTTTTGTTGATATGATGTGTGCAGAAGAGGTACAAGACTCATCTAGACCCTAGTACAACGAGAGGGCACACACAGTAGGATGAGGTTGCCACGTTCGTTTGCGGTCCACCATTTAAAGTCTTCACCAACATCGCTTTCTTTGGGTTAATCAGTGCTGGCTTTAATAAATATATTAAAATTAAAATTCACAATTTACAGGTCGGAGCATTTGAATGTGATTTATCCAGTTCGAAAAGTCTCATCTTATGAATGTTTTGTCATTATCGCTGATTTTCATCCTTTTGAAACAAGCCAACCATGGTACAATCTATCCCCAACACGCTTAGATTTTCCAAACCACCACTCAATCTTGCAGTGTTAATGCCACACTGCAGGCTTGTCTCTCCAAGCATAGGCTAGCTTGTAACAACAACAACAACAACAACAACAACAACAACAACATGGCAGCTTCTGATTTCTGATCATTTTGTATGACTTCATATTTTATGATTATCTGATTACCTTCCTATATTAGCGAATAGCAAGTGCCAACTGCCAAATAGACAGAGTAAATATGACACAAGGGTCCAATGAAAATATCTATACAAGCACCAACAACTGGAAACAAGATTATATATGTAACCTATGTGAAGTAGATAATAAATAGGAGATAGCGGCCATAGATCAGTGCATATAGAAGATCAGTGCAGCATAAAATCCTACGTAAACATACAGGATTCAAATAAATACGCAGGGAGCTACAGAATTATTAAGTTGTAAAACAAAAACTAGAGTGATCAAATCCCGTACCTTGACTTCTCATCTTCCCGCACACAGTGGCCGAAACTGTACCTCCGCAGCTTTTACTTCATAACAGGCTACAGCTTAAACTGTAAGCGATGTTTGGCCCAGCTGCACTGCAAACCTGTACAGACAGCCCCTACCTCTCCGCCCCAGGCTCTAGTGAAGCTATAATTGTCCTCCATTATCCCCTTCCAACTGTCCTTCATCTCCTACCTTTGGCATCTCCAACAAACCACATTAAATCTCCATTCTTACCTCATCGTCTTGATTTCATTTTAGGAAGATCTCCACCACTTAATTTTTCTTTGTTGACTAATCTGTCTGTTACAACAAACGTGTGAAATAATGGCAAGATTTTAATAACTATTTCTTGATCAAATAGAATGAATTATTCCTGATCGTAAGACAGAAAAACAGAAATTGAATTACCATTTGGAATGATAATTAGAACTTTAGTTGGGTGAACAAGCTAGTCGATGGCCAGGTCTGTCAACGGCATGGATCACACACACATGGACACATTTCTTATTAAGCATTTTAACTGATATTACTAGAGTAGTTACATTCCCTGAAACACTCATTGTAACTTATATTGGTGGCTACTATCAGCGCATGAACTCTATAGTGAGACATGATTGGGCAGTTGGCATCAAATGGATTCACCGATTCAAGGTAAAACAGAAGGCTGTTGAGGTGATTCAGTAAAAAAAAAGTTACCACAACAACTCCGCGACATAAACATAGCGCAACAGCTATGCAATCAGGATTTCATATGAGGCAACTGCAATAGAGATCCACATGTATACTTCCAAAATTTTGATCAGAGCTGTGTGTAAGATATTGCAATTGACTCAGGAATCTACAGAGCACAGCATGAACAGGTGATAACTGCTCAGGTTGTAGATGATGATCAGACACTTGATTGCTGAGATTGCAGAAACAGACTCCAACATACTGATACAGAACAGGTTACAGGTAACTGCTCCTGCACATGCCTACCAGTTCGACATAAAACTCGCTTCGTACCAAAGGATGATGAACAAACCCCAACTCAGGATAATGACTAATCAAAGTCTATCGATCAAATGATCATAACGAAGCCGCACGTAACTCTGCAGCCCAAAACAAACCACAGGAAGCCTCAATTCGTAGGCAGAGGCGCACAAAAATGCCGGGACGGAACCGCAAAGCTAGCATAAACAGCGCCGAATCAATCACCGGCTCTCACGAACCTGAACCGTACGAATCGCCATCGGAATACACCAAAGGACGCCCCAATTCGCCTCTGCCATCGCACGGTGTAAGCGGAGCGAATCGACTAGAGCTAGGAGGGAGAGGCTAGGGCAGATCCAAGGAGGTGGGGGTGTCTCGCACCTGCCATGGATCGCGAGATGCCGGAGAAGGGCGAGGCGGCTGCACGAGGCCGTGGCGATGGAATTCGCGGTGCTCTGCACCTCCTTCTTCCTCCATCGCTGCAGAGCGGGGAGACGAAGGCAATTTACCTGGGCTTTCAGTGTGGAATGCTGGGTCGGTGGACGGCTGTGTGAGCCGAGGCTTTTCCCTCTAGAGGGCGGTGGGCGGTGGGCGGTGGTGGATTGGCGGCAGCGACGGCTTGTCAGGAAGGGAAGTGCGGGGAGGGAAGGGAACAGGGAGCAGCGGCGGTTTGTGATGGGCTTCAAAGTCTGGCCCTATCGGGGCTTAATGTCCTGGACTCAGATATATGGGCTGCACCTAAAAAAAGCAAATATGGGCTTGGAACCAACTGGCCTGTTCGTTAAGATAACGCAACCAGTACTTATATTTCTTTTCGGAAATATCTTTGCCCACGAAAGTTTCCCTCTCGACGCTCTCGTTAGGGTTTTTCCTCCTCCCGGAGGCGATTTCCGCGCCTGTCGTTGAGACCTTCCCTCCCCTCCCCTGACCTCTCCTCTAGAGCAACTCGGGCTAATAAAGGGGTGATCTTGCATCACCGCTCGGCCTTGGTTGATCTTCATAGGTAGCGTTAGGGTTTTTTGGGTTCTTTCCAATGCCCGGTTGGCTTCAAGATCGGGTTAGGGTTTCGAGTATGTCAGCGAATAGTTCAGCGTCGGCAAAAACATCCGAAGCTGACCCCGCTGCTGAGATGGAGAGGATGAGCGGAGCTTGGGCTGCGCGAAGAGGACCTAGACGGCGTGATCTACGACGAGAAGGAGGCACCACCAGATTCAGCCAGATGGATCATTGTGGCGCGGGTGCATATACAGAAAACATATAGCCAGTATTGGTTCTTTAAGAATATGCGCGCTGCATGGGATCTGGCCCAGGATTGCAAGTTCCGTCCTTTGGAGGATAATCTCTATATGGTGCAGTTCTTCAGTCAAGGAGACTGGGAACGGGTCATGCGGGAGGGCCCTTGGAACTTCCGAGGGAACGCGGTCATCCTTGCATCGTATGATGGTATAACATAGCCTTCCATGGTTCCGTTGGACACACTTGACATACGGATTCAGATCCATGACGTCCCAAATAAATATGAACACATGGTTGATGCCCTCGCTAGTAGGGTGGGTGAAGTCCTTTTTTCAGAGAAGCTATCCCAAGATTTCGCAGGTAATTTTTACCGTGTGTGGGTTAGGATCAATGTTCTGAAACCCTTGAAGAATGTTGTCACAATGGTGAGGGATGGCTCGCGTCAGATCTATAGAGTGCGCTACAAAAAACTACCCGACTGGTGTGTTGTTTGTGGGCATCTTGGCCATGTTTTCAAGGAACACGGTGATGGGATTCACCCACCGTCAGCCATGTACCTCAAAGACCTCCGCGCTTCTTGGGCGATGCGGACTGGAACTGGCCCTGGTGGGGGTCGTGGACGTAGGGGAGGCAGAGGTGCTCGAGGTGGACGGGCAACAGCAAGGGATGCTAAGCAGACTACATCGATGGACATGGAAGTTGTTAACAGAGATCATACGACTTTGGAGGTGGACATAGATATGCCTGAAGCAAACAGGAAGAGAGGTGAAAGGGAAGATACCAGCCAAGGTAGTGGAATCCAACATCAGCTCAGGATTTTTGACAACAAGTTAGCGATAGTGTCGTCAACTTCAAACCCTATGAGTCCCCCTCCCAAGAGGGATCCAAAGAGAGTCAAAGCTTCTGATGAAAGTGAAGGAAACAATGCAGCAGCTAAACCAAGTGAGGCGGGCCCCTATGACGGGCATCGTCGGGCCCAATGAGTATCCTCATGTGGAACTGTCGTGGTGCTGGCAAACCAGCGACAGTTCGAGAGCTTCGCAATACGGCGAAGCAGTTGCCCCCTCTATTTGTGTGCATTGTTGAAACTCAATTAGAGGGTAGTCATGTGGAAAGTTTAGCTGAAACACTTGGTTACAATAAAGGTTTTGCTGTTAGTAGCTCTGGTAGGAGTGGTGGTTTAGGTGTGTTTCGGAATGATTCAATAAAGGTTGAAATTATCGGTTACTCTGAGTACCATGTGGATGTTGAGGTGGATTTCTTATTAGGTGTTCACACAAGGTTTACTTTCGTTTATGGAGAGGCCCAGGTAAATGAGAGGTTCAAAACATGGAATATGTTGAGGGGCATAGCTAGCTCAAGCTCTTTACATTGGGCGGCCTTGGGGGATTTCAATGAGGTCCTGCGAGCTGATGAACACGATGGAGTTGGCAATAGAAGTCGGGCCCAAGTGGATGCATTCCATGATGCGCTTGACACTTCTGGGTTAGCGGGTATTGGATATTAGGGGAACCCTTGGGCGTTTGAAAAAAGAGTCACAAGGGGCACTTTTACTCGGGTAAGGCTGGATCAGTGTGTTGCTTCACCGGATTGGTCTTTGGCATTTCCATCAGCAAAGTTAGAACACGAAAACACAGCCAGCTCGGATCATGCAGCTATCCTCTTAACACTGGCTGATGAGAGTGCGTTCACTGTGCGGCCACGATCATTCAAGTACGAGCTTATGTGGGAAAGACACCCAGATTTCTTGGATATGGTAAATGAGAACTGGAACAAATCTTCTGCTGTCACAGTAGGGGAGCTGCATGGAAAACTTAAAAACCTCTCTAAAGGATTGTCCACTTGGGACAGAACGGAGTTTGGATCAGTTTTGGTAGAGATAAAGAAACTGAAATCTGACCTGGATGTCTTGCGTGCCCAACCAGGCAGGTCTGGGCCGACTCATCTAGAGACGAAGGTGATGGATAGATTGGTGGAGCTTTACCACTATGAAGAGATCTTGTGGCGCTAACGGGCGAGAATTGAGTGGCTAGATGGGGACAAAAATACTTATTTCTTTCACCTAAGAGCTAGTAGTAGTAGAAGAAAGAATAAGATTAAGGCCCTCCTCCGGTCCGATGGCAGCCTAACGGAGGAAGCAAGTGAAATGGAGGACATGGTAAACTCTTTCTACAGAAGCTTATACATGTCCGAGGGAGTTCATGATATGGAGAGAGTAATTGGGACCGTACCAAGGAAAGTAACAGATGATATGAATGCTCAGTTGAATGCGCCCTATTCACAGCAAGAGGTAAAGGACGCCCTGTTTCAGATGTTCCCTATGAAATCACCTGGTCCTAATGGGTTTCCCGCTCATTTCTTCCAGAGACATTGGGGGTGTGGGGAAGAAGTCACCAAAATGGTGTTGAGCATAGTTTAAGGCAATGAGTCTATGAATGCATCAACGAGACTCTTTTAGTTTTGGTCCCTAAGGTAAAGGATCCGAACCAGTTAACTCAATTTTGTCCAATTAGACTTTGCAATGTCCTATATAAAATTGCTTCAAAAGTGATCTCGAACCACTTGAAAGTAGTACTTCCTGACATTATCTCTTCGGAGCAGTCTGCCTTTGTCCCGGGTAGGTTGATCACTGACAACATAATTGTAGCTTATGAATGCCTACACTTTATGAAGAGAAATAAGGCAAAGAAGAATCAGAATTGTGCTTTGAAACTGGATATGATGAAAGCCTATGATAGGGTCAAGTTGGCATATCTTTGTGCTATTATGGTTAAACTCGGCTTCACATAGAGATGGGTGGATATTGTCATGGGCATGATCACATGGGTGAAATTCTTGGTAATGTTTAACGGTAAGAAGTTGGAACAGTTTATCCCTTCACGAGGCATCAAGCAGGGGGACCCAATCTCCCAATACTTGTTCTTGTTAGCAGCAGAGGGCCTTTCGTGCCTGTTAAAATCTCGAGATGAGTCATCAAACCTTAATGGAGTACAAGTGGCACCCTCGGTGCCGCATGTAAACCATCTTCTTTTTGCAGATGACAGCCTGCTGTTTTTCAAGGCGAATAGTGTGGGGGGAGATGAGGTTAACCAGTTCTTGGACATCTATTGTCAAGCCACGGGACAATGTATAAACTATGGTAAATCATCAATATTTTTCAGCAAGGGTGTTACGGAAAGTGTTCAAGATGAGATCAAGCAAACACTCCAAGTCCCTAATGAATCTCTAAATGAGAAATATTTAGGTATGTCTTCTGATGTGGGATCTTCAAATAACGGAGCTTTCAAGTTTTTGAAAAATAGTTATGGAGTAAAATACAAGGGTGGATTGAAAAGACACTCTCTACAGCAGGCAAGGAAGTATTGGTAAAATCGGTGGCGCAAGCTATACCTGTTTTCTCCATGCCTTGTTTTAAACTTCTGAGGGGACTTTGTGAACATCTCAATATGCTAATAAGGAAGTTTTGGTGGGGCAGCAAAGATGGTCACCGGAAACCAAATTGGGTATCTTGGGAGGTGATGACTCAACCGAAGGCGATGGGTGGATTAGGCTTCAAGGACTTTGAACTTTTTAACCTTGTAATGCTAGCAAAATAGGGCTGGAGAATTTTGTAACAACCAAACTCGTTGACCGCCTGGATTCTAAAGAGTGTGTATTTCCCAGATTCAACGATACTGCAAGCGGAGTTAGGCTCCCACCCAAGTCAAACATGGAGAGCTATCAAAGAAGGAGTGGATATTTTGAAGCTAGGTCTGATAAAACGCATTGGTAATGGGAACACTACTGATGTATGGATGGATAATTGGATACCCAGGGATGAAATGCTCCGATCTTATGGAAGCAAGGTTGCTAATCCACCAAGGCTTGCTTTAGAATACTTCAACTTAAGTACTGCCTCACGGGACAAGCAAAAAGTTGAACAAACTTTCATGCCTATGGACGTTGAAGCTATCCTAGCAGTTCCCATATGCACCCGCAACTTTGATGACCATTGGGCTTGGCACTTCGAAAGAAGTGGCAAGTTTACAATCCGCTCGGCTTACAGAATGATGGTGGCGACACGAAATCACAGGGGAGCTTGGCTTGAAGGAGTGGAAGGACCCTTGACTGTGCGTAATGATGAGAAGTCATGGAAGAAACTGTGGAATGTGCAGGTACCAGCAAAAATCATAATGTTTCTATGGCGATTAGCAAGACAATCCCTCCCTACAGAAGATGTACGAGCTCACCGTAATATGTCTACCACTAGCTCGTGTTGTTTCTGTGGCTCGCAAGACTCTTGGAGACATTCCCTCCTTGAGTGTTTAGTGGCAAGATGTGTATGGGCGTTAGAAGATGGTGAAATGGTGGACCGGATGATCGCCACAAAGGAACCAAACACGAAACAGTGGATCTTCACTATCAAGGCATCTTTGAATCACAACAGCTTTGTCTGAGTGGCGGTTACTCTTTGGTCCATCTGGATGGCGCGGTGAAAGTATATACACGAGGGAGTTACACAAAGCCCGCATGCCACTTCTCTTTTTGTGAGCAGGTTCATCAAAGAACTAAAGCTGATGCATGCAAAACCTCAAAGCAATTTGTAGGGAGCCCCTCGGATAAATATGCCAGCACATGCAAGGCCAAAAGCACCACCGCCGGGATTTGCAAAGATACAGGTCGATGGAGCGGTCTTTCGCGATCGATGAGGGTCTGCGGCAGCGGTATGCCGGGACCAGGCGGGGAACTACCTAGGAAGTTCTGCTCTGGTTTTGCCAGGGATCATCGACCCGCCTACATTGGAGGCAATTGCATGTAGAGAAGGCCTCGCTTTGGCTGATGATCTTCTCCTGGGGAACCTAATTGTCGCGTCTGATTGCAAGCAGATTGTTGATGACATCAAGCTCGAGAACTAGGGATCTTATGGTTCGGTGATAACAGAAATTAAACTTTGCTCTTTGGATTTTACTTGTAATTTCGTTTTTGAAAACCGTTCTTCAAACGGTGAAGCTCATAGTTTAGCTAAGCATGCACTCTCTCTCGGTGCGGGGCACCATATGTGGTTGGCTAACCCTCATAATCTGAATTGTATCCCACTTCATGTGGATTTTGATCAATAAAGCTTAGCTTTGTCCTAAAAAAGAGAGTTTCCCTCTCATTAGGGTTTTTCTCCTCCCGAGGGCGATTTTCTCGCCGCCGTCGAGACCTTCCCTCCCTCCCCCAATCTTACCTCTGGACCTACTCAGGGTGATTAAGGGATGATCCTGGATCACCACCCGGCCTTGGTTGATCTCCAAAGGTGGGTGAAGGGGCTAGGGTTCTTTCCAATACCCGGTCGGATCTAAAAATCGGGTTAGGGTTTTGAGTATGGCAGCGAAAGGTTCAGCGTCGGCAAAGGCGTCCGGAGCTGAGCCTGTTGCTGAGATGGAGAAGATGATTGCGGAGCTTGGGCTCCACGAGGAGGACTTAGATGACATGATCTACGATGAGAAAGAGGTGCCACCAGATTCGACCAGATGGACCGCTGTGGTGCTGGTGCACATAAACAAAACATACAGCCAGTATTAGTTCTTTAAGAATATGCGAGTTGCTTGGGGTTTGGCCCAAGACTGCAAATTCCACCCCTGAGGACAATCTCTATATAGTGCAGTTTTCTGTCTAGAAGACTGGGAGCACGTCATGCAGGAAGGCCCTTGGAACTTTCGGGGGAATGCAGTCATCCTTGCACCATACGATGGCATAACACAGCCTTCCATGGTTCCTCTACATACACTTGACATATGGATTCAGATCCATGACGTTCCAGACAAGTATGCACATCTTGTTGATGCTCTTGCTAGTAGGTTGGGCGAAGTTCTCTTCTCAGAAAAGCAATCTCAAGATTTTGCAGGCAATTTTTATCGTGTGTGGGTTAAGATCAATGTTTTGAAACCTCTCAAGAACACTGTTACTATGGTGAGAGATGGCGCTTGTCAGATTTATAGGGTCCGCTATGAAAAAATCCCGGACTGGTGTGCAGTTTGTGGGCATCTTGGCCATGTGTTGAAGGAACACGGTGATGGAATTCATGCACCGTCAGCACTGTACTTCAAAGACCTCCATGCTTCTTGGGCTATGCAGACTGGAATGGGCCTGGTGGGGGCCGTGGATGCAGAGGAGGAAGAGGCGGTCGTGGCGGACGAGCAACATAAGGGAATGGCAGGCAGAGGAAGTCGATGGATCTGGAAGTTGTTAAAAGAGATGACATTGTTGTGGATGAGGACACAAATACGTCTGAGGCAAATAGGAAGTGAGGAGACAGGGAGGACGCCGACCAAGGAAGTGGGAACCGACAACAACTCAAGCTAAGCACCAACCAGCTAGCGATTAAACCCTACAAGCCCCCCTCCCAAGAGGGATCCGAAGAGAGCCGAAGCTTCTGATGGAAATGATGGAACCAATGCAGCAGCAAAACCATGTGTGCGGCCCCAATGATAGGCGTCGCCAGGCCCAATGAGTATCCTAGTGTGGAACTATCATGGTGCTGGCAAACCAGCGACAGTTCGAGAGCTTTGCGAATGGCGAAGCAGTTTGCCCCCTCTATTGTATGCACTGTTGAAACTCAATTAGAGGGTAGTCGTGTGGAAAACTTAGCTGATACACTAGGTTACAATAAAAGTTTTGTTGTTAGTAGCTCTGGTAGAAGCGGTGGTTTAAGTGTTTTTTTGGAATGATTCAATAAAGCTTGAGATTATCGGTTACTCTGAATACCATGTGGATGTTGAAGTGGATTCACTAGCAGGTGTCCAGGCAAGGTTTACCTTTGTATATGGAGAAGCCCAGGTAAACGAGAGGTTCAAAACATGGAATATGTTGAGGGGCATAGCTAGCTCGAGCTCTTTACCGTGGGCAGCCTTGGGGGATTTTAATGAAGTCCTGAGAGCAAATGAACATGACGAATTGGCAACAGGAGCCAGGCCCAAATGGATGTGTTCCGCGATGCACTCGACACATGTGGGTTAGCGGATATTGGATATCAGGAGAATCCTTGAACTTTTGAAAAAAGGTTACAGGGGGCACTTTCACCCGGGTGAGGCTGGATAGATGCGCCGCTTCCCCGGCATAGTGCTTGGATTTCCCTTCAGCGAAGCTAGGACACAAAAATACAGCTACCTCAGATCATGCAGCTATTCTATTAACTTTAATCAATGAGAATACCTTTAGTTTGCGCCCAAGATCTTTCAAGTGTGATCTTATGTGGGAGCGCCACTCGGGCTTCTTGGATCTGGTGAATGAGAGCTGGAACAACTCTACTGCTGCCACAGTAGGGGCGCTGCATGGAAAGCTAAAAAACCTTTCGAAAGGATTGTCCGCTTGGGACCGGACGGAGTTTGGCTCTATCATGGCAGAGATTAAGAAACTAAAATCTGAATTGGATGTCTTACGTGCCCAACAAGGCAGGTCCGGGCCTACTCACCTGGAGACGAAGGTAATGGATAGACTGGTGGAACTGTACCACCGGGAGGAGATTCTGTGGCGTCAACGAGCTAGAATCGAGTGGCTATCTCATGGGGATAAAAACACATATTTCTTCCACTTAAGAGCCAGCCGAAGAAGGAGAAAGAACAAGATCAAGGCCCTCCTACAGCCGGATGGCAGCCTCACGGAGGACATGGGTGAGATGGAGGACATAGTAAATTCCTTTTCAGAAACTTATACACGTCCAAGGGAGTTCAAGACATGGAGAGAGTAATTGGGACAGTCCCACGGGAAGTTACAAATGATATGAATGCTCAACTGAATGCGCCCTACTCATAGCAGGAGGTGAAGGATGCCCTTTTTCAAATGTTTCCCATAAAATCACCCGGCCCCAACGGCTTTCCCGCTCATTTTTTCCAGCGATATTGGGGGGTGTGGGGAAGAAGTCACAAAGATGGTGCTAAGCATAGTTGAAGGTAATGAGTCCACTGAGTGCATCAATGAAACAATTTTAGTCCTGGTTTCTAAGGTAAAGGATCCGACCCAGCTAACTCAATTCCATCCAATCAGCTTATGCAATGTCCTTTATAAAATTGCCTCAAAAGTGATCTTGAACTGCTTGAAACTGGTATTGCCTAATATTATTTCTCCGGAACAGTCTGCTTTTGTCCCGAGTAGGTTGATCACTGACAACATAATTGCAGCCTATGAATGTCTACATTCCATGAAGAGAAATAATGCAAAGAAAAACCAATATTGTGCTTTGAAATTGGATATGATGAAGGCCTACGATAGGGTCGAGTGGGTATATCTTTGTTGTTGGGGAACGTAGTAATTCAAAAAAAATCCTACGATCACGCAAGATCTATCTATGAGATGCATAGCAACGAGACAGGAGAGTGTGTCCACGTACCCTCGTAGACCGAAAGCGAAAGCGTTTAGTAACGCGGTTGATGTAGTCGAACGTCTTCACGATCCAACCGATCCAAGTACCGAACGTACAACACCTCCGTGTTCAACACACGTTCAGCACAATGATGTCCCTCGAGCACTACGACGATATGACCGAGGTGTTAAACTATGGAGGGGGACACCGCACACAGCTAAGAGAACAACTGTTGTGCTTTGGGGTGCCCCCTGCCCCCGTATATAAAGGAGGGAGGAGGAGGAGGCCGGCCTAGGAGGGGCGTGCCTATAGGGGGAGTCCAACTAGGATTCCCAATCCTAGTTGGAGTCCCCTTCCTTTTCCGAGAGAGGGAGAGAGGGAAAGAGGTGGAGAGGGAGAAGGAAAGAGGGGGGGGGGGGCGCCGCCCCTCCTAGTCCAATTCAGACCAGCCAAGGGGGGGGGGAGTCCACCCTGAGGCCCTCCTCTCCTTTTCCACTAAAGCCCATAAGGCCCATTAATCCCCCGGGGGGTTTCGATAACCTCCCGGTACTCCGAAAAATGCCCGAACTCTTCCGAAACCTTTCCGGTGTCCAAACATAGTCTTCCAATATAACAATCTTTATGTCTCGACCATTTCGAGACTCCTCGTCACGTCCTGATCTCACCCGGGACTCCGAACAAACTTCGGTTATCAAAAACACATAACTCATAATACAATCATCATCGAACGTTAAGCGTGCGGACCCTATGGGTTTGAGAACTATGTAGACATGATCGAGACACATCTTCGATCAATAACCAATAGCGGAACCTGGATGCTCATATTGGATCCTACATATTCTGCGAAGATCTTTATCCGTCAAACCGCATAACAACATACGTTGTTCCCTTTGTCATCGGTATGTTACTTGCCCGAGATTCGATCGTCGGTATCATTATACCTAGTTCAATCTCATTATCGGCAAGTCTCTTTACTCATTCTGTAATACTTCATCCCGCAACTAACTCATTAGTCACATTTCTTGCAAGGCTTATAGTGATGAGCATTACTGAGAGGGCCCAGAGACACCTCTCCGAAACACGGAGTGACAAGTCCTAATCTTGATCTATGCCAACCCAACAAACACCTTCGGAGACACCTGTAGAGCATCTTTATAATCACCCAGTTACATTGTGATGTTTGATAGCACATAAGGTGTTCCTCCGGTATTCGGGAGTTGCATAATCTCATAGTCTGAGGAACATGTATAAGTCATGAAGAAAGCAGTAGAAATGAAAGTGTAACAATCATAATGCTAAGCTAACAGATGGGTCTTGTCCATCAAATCATTCTCCTAATGATGTGATCTCATTTATCAAATGACAACACATGTCTATGGTTAGGAAACACAACCATCTTTGATTAACGAGCTAGTCTAGTAGAGGCACACTAGGGACACTATGTTTTGTCTATGTATTCACACATGTACTAAGTTTTCGGTTAATACAATTCTAGCATGAATAATAAACATTTATCATGATATAAGGAAATATAAATAACAACTTTATTATTGCCTCTAGGGCATATTTCCTTCATTCATGCCATTATGATTAAACTCGGTTTCACACAGAGATGGGTGGACATTGTTATGGGCACAGCTACTTTGGTGAAATACTCTGTAATGTTCAATGGCAAGAAGTTGGAACAATTTATCCCTTCACGAGGCATCAGACAGGGGGCCCCAATTTCCCCATACTTGTTCTTGTTAGCAGCAGAGGGCCTTTCGTACCTGTTAAAATCTTGAGATGAATCATCAAACCTTCATGCATTACAAGTGGCACCCTCCACGCCGCATGTGAACCATCTTCTTTTTGTAGATGACAGTCTGCTGTTTTTCAAGGCGAATAGTGTGGGAGCAGATGAGGTTAACCATGTCTTGGATATCTATTGTCAAGCCACTGGACAACACATAAATTATGGTAAATTATCAATATTTTTCAGTAAGGGTGTTCCAGAAAGTGTCCGAGATGAGATCAAAGAAACTATCCAAGTTCCTAATGAATCTCTCAATGAAAATTATTTTGGTATGCCTTCTGATGAAAAATACCTGGGGGCTGGCCTATTTGGTTACTTTGTTGTCCGCTAGCTGACAGAAAAGCGCACCGTTGACCCCCTAACGGCCATAAGCTGGCACGTGTGCCGTCCAAGTCCTTTGTCGTGGGCTGGAGGACGGCAAACACCATATCATCTTTGCCGTCCGCCAGCAGATGGCAATGAGCCCTTTGCCGTAGCCTGTTCAGTCGAACCTGTTCACTACAAAAAAAATTACATTTCCATGGTGATACGTGTTTGTCATAGTAGGTAGCATTTTTTGTCATGCATGTACATCCATGACAATTTTATGACAGAATCAAGATAGTCATACATGTGCTGTCGTAGAAGTGTATCATGACATTACCAAAATTATCATCACAAAAGTGTCCACTTCCATGACGATAAATCGTGCGTCACAAAAGTGCTTTCGTCAAGGGTGACCGACACGTGGCATCCACCGTAACGGAACACCGTTAAGCTATCGGTTCCAGTTTTGGATCCGATAACCCGTTAATAGCCCTGACCAATGGGCATTTTCCATGTGAAAAATCATCATTGCCTCACCGTTGGGACAGATGTCATCCACTCATTGGACAGGAGGCGCCTATGATAGATCGACATGTGGCATGGCCCAACAGTGGCCCAGTCCAGTGAAAAAGGTTGGCCCAGTAAAAATTAACAGGCCGCCCATATAAGGCCTACTTGTGTCACGTCCATTTAAGCCCACGTCCCATACAAGATGTGCCAATTAGGCCCGTCAATGGCCCGTTAAAGATTTGACACCATTGCAGCCCATCGTCAGTTCAAGCCCATTAACAGCCCATTATATATTTGGGCTCAATATCGGCTTGATGAGATTTTGGCCTGTTAACGGCCCATTCAATGGATGGGCCAATTTTCAGGATGTACATCTTTCGGCCTTTTAGCGACCCATTTAAATGTTGAGATAATTTCCGGCCCGGTGTGTCTTTCAGCCTGTTGACGGCCCATAAATCAGTTGGGCCATTTGTAGTCGGACCTGAGTTTTGGCCTTTTAGCGACCCATTTAAGTGTTGGGCTAATTTCCGGCCCGATGTGTCTTTCAGCCTGTTGACGACCCATAAATCAGTTGGGCCATTTGTAGTCGGACCTGAGTTTTGGCCTTCTAGCGACCCATTTAAGTGCTGGGCCAATTCCCGGCCTTGTGTGCCTATCAGCCTGTTAACGGACCATAAATGAGTTGGGCCATTTGTAGTCGGACCCGAGTTTTGGCCTTTTAACGGCCCATGCCCTTCATGGTCCAATACCAGCCCGGTTTCTCTTTCGGCCTGCTAAAGGCCCACAACACAGTTGGGCCATTTACACTACGACCTGACCTTCGGCCTCTTAGCGGCCCATGCTCTTCATGGTCCAGTAGAACTCGCTGTCTCTTTCGGCCTGCTAAAGGCCCACAGTATAGTTGGGCCATATGTAGCCCGAACTTAGTAACGTCATGTTAACGACCCATGAAAACAAATGGGCCCGCCTGTTGCCCGCTTCGATGTCGGCCTGTTAACGACCCGGGAGGTAAGAGGGTCGACCATTAACTTTTGGCCTGGTAACGACCCATTAACTTAATGGGCCCACTAAAGTTCGCACATGTCTTTAGGACAAATTAGATAATTTGAGCCCATTACGACGAGCAATTATGCACAGGACCAAAACCGATCAAGCAAATGTACGGCATACAGGGAAAAACGCTGCACATCCAGCATATATTACAGGAAATTACATCCACTGGGCAATCAAAGATTGATGCCAGTGCAAATAAATGAACAGAACCTAACGATCTACAATGTCACAATCTGCAACCTTAGCACGGATGATGCCCATAAGCATGTGGGCAAGTTCTTGCTACTTTTCTACACTGTATCTGAAAACATTGATCAGTTGTTATTGCGCACGAATATTCACCTCTGATTCCTCCACCATTTCCATCATTGCTTCATCCATTAATTGGTTCACAAACATACATTTTTTCCGTTGCATTCGAGACAGAGGATACTGAACAGATTCAGATGGCGATTTTGGCAGTCTTGTATTATTAATAGTGGAGAGTGTCTCGACCACTGCATCATAATGTAAATTAGGAGGGGAACCAAACAAATTAATCATGAGTTATTGCCATATTACCTGGCCTAGATTTATTGGAAAGAAACAATGGGGTTGCCTTGCTGTTTTCAGAGTTTGTCTTCTTATCTTCAGCAGCATGCACCAAATTAACACACTAGCATTGCTATCATTGGTCAAGTCAGATAATAGGAAAGCAACATTGACACAACAAATGTTTGGGCAACTAGCCTACACCAAATTAACACAATATGGCACAACTATCATCAGCCAGGTAAGGTAATATGAAAGCAACATTGACACAATGAATGAATGGGCAACCATAGCAGCACTACAATTCAGTAATGTGCATGATATGAGATAGTACACTCATGTAGCTCAGTATGCAAAACTACCAGGCAGTTTTCTTTACAAAAATCAACATTGGCACCTTTAACATTTTGCTACAACTAATTTTAGATCAGATAAAGGTTGGATTCACACCGATTAACAAAATACATGCTGATGTAAAAATATAGTGATATACAACAGGTACTTACATCACCATTGGAGCACAGAGAATTCCCGCAAGATATTTTCCTCGAATACAATCCCAATGAAGGAAGTCTTCTATCATTTAACCTTGTTTTCTAAAAGAGAGATGGGTAATAAACATGTAGAAAATATGATCAGAATGCTATAAAATTTCATGATGTGAGGATACGCACACGCTTCTTAGAATGGAGTTGACATTCTTTTGCTGGACTAGAGCGGACTAGTTCTTTGGCCACTGGAATCTGCTTATTATCAGTGGGAGTTGGGTTTCTCTGTGCTGGAGCAGTATCTATGAAAAATGGAGTTGGTTTATTATCTCCTGGCGTTTGGATCTTTTGCAAAGACCTAGTTTGTAACCCTTCAGATTCTAACATAGCCGTCTTCCCCTTGCATGCCTTATATAGAAGAATGGTGCTTCAATTATAAAACATGCTACAACAAAGATGGAATAGGTACTGAAGAATAGAAAGGCATGACATATTGACATGTATTCCCTCCATCCGGAATAAATGGATGGGTCTAGGCGTATTTCAGTTCTAGATACATCCAGTTTTATCCATTTCTGCGACATGTAATCCGGACGGAGGGAGTATGATGTAAGAGCTACGGATACAACATGACAACACAGTAAAAAACACTGAAAACCCACTAGAGAACCAAAGTATTCAAACCCACTGATATGAGATACTACACTGATGCAGCTCAGGATGCAAAACTATGAGACAGTTTTCCTTACAAAAATCAACATTGTGGCCTTTAATCATACATTTTGCTACAACTAAATTAGATCAGATAAAGGTTGGATTCACGCCGATTAACAAAATACATGCTGATGTAAAAATATAGTGATATACAACAGGTACTTACATCTGCATTGGAGCACAGAGAATTCCTGCAAGAATCTTTCCTCACAAACGATACCATTGCAGAAATTCTTCTATCTGTTAAGCTTATTTTCTAAAAGAGAGATGGGTAAGAAACATGTAGAAAATATGACCAACATGCTATAAAATTTCATGATGCAAGGATACGCACACGCTTCTTAGAATGGAGTTTACATATTTTTTCTGGACTGGAGCGGACTAGTTCTTTGGCCACTGGAATCTGCTTATTATCAGTAGGAGTTGGGTTTCTCTGTGCTGGAGCAGTATCTATAAAAACTGGAGTTGGTTTATTATCTCCCGGCGTTTGGATCTTTTGCAAAGACCTCGTTTGTAACCCTTCAGATTCTAACATAGTCGTCTTCCCCTTGCATGCCTTGTATAGAAGAATGGTGCTTCAATTATAAAACATGCTACAACAGAGAGATGGAATAGGTACTTAAGAATAGAGAGGCATGACATATTGACATGTATTCCTCCATCCGAAAAATGGATGGGTCTAGGCGTATTTCAGTTTTAGATACATCCTTTTTTATCCACTTCGGCAACATGTAATATGGACGAAGGATGTATGGTCTAAGAGATAGGGATACGACAGGACAACATAGTAAAAAAACACTAGTTGAATGTAAAACTATTTGCTAGCGGAATACATACAGAAAAAACTAAGGCAACATACATGTGTATGATTGGAAAACTAAGATGGCATTGCAACAGAGCACTAGAACAACACTTCAATGTAAAAAACATGGTATGGTAGACAGATGAAGTACATACTGATGAATAACAATGCATAAGATATTCAGAAGCATGATGTCCAAATTAAGCAGATGGCATTGCGATAGAGTAGAATGACAGTACTTGAATTTGAAAACATGTGATCATGAATGGAATAGGTACTGAAAAACAGGAAGGCATGACATATTTACATGCATGATCAGCATGCTAAGCACATGGCATTGCAACAGAGTAGATACACTCCAAGACATTATATGCATGTTGTACCCATATATCGGGCCAAGTTAGAGCAAGGACCTTGTGGGGTGAAGAGGATTCATCATCTTTCTGCAAGTCTTCTGAAGACCTGCCTTTACATGTTCCATCATATTGGGTATCATTGACATCAAGTTTATTGGCCTTTACATTGCTCCGTGAGGTTCTTGTGGATATATCAGTGTGTGCAATTATATCTGACATGCATGGAAGACAATTAGTAGTTAGATTTATGTAATTAGTGCCTATAGGAGACGACATAAATAGTAGGACTGGGGTTAACTAGCAGCAACAGGTCTCAAAAACTAAAGGGAGAACACAGATGAAAGCTACGGAATATGTATCGTTTGTACTCGAGATTAACTAGATGACACACAAAAGTATTAAAGAACAACATAGGTAGTACTAGAAGTGGTATAATACTATAATCACCAGCCCGTGGGATAGCGTTGGCTGATGGATGATAACTATGGGACAACGTTACCTAAAGAACAAGTATCTTAGCTGAACTATGGAACAACCTTAACTCTTGAACAAGACCCATAAGAGATCAGCATGGATATACAGTGAAATGTGATAATCTATTTTCCATGCTTAAATGAATAACAAAGCCATAAATGTTGCACACAAGTAAGATGAGGGTACAACCTATCTGGCCACCATCCATAGGAGTGAGCATCATGTGCTGACTTGTCGATGGCCCTGCAGTTATTATGGTTGTCCATGTCGGGCATGCGCATTTGATGCGGGGAACTGTTGAGTGGGGATTATAGCTCCCTTCTAGTGTATGCTTCCCTTGTTGGAGCAGCTGCGGTGAGTCGGAAGACGGTGTGGCTGAAGATGCAGATAACGCATAATGTTAAGAATGACACATCTCTTTGATCTGAAGAAATACACTAAGAGATCAACAACAAGGTACGAGAGTGGTCACACGTCTGTTGACTGAAGATAAAATTGGGGTCACAAGATTTTTTTTATTTTCGTACTGTCCGATCTACGCCGGATGGCTTGATGGCCGTCTTGTGCCTCCCGGCTGACACTGTTCAGAATCTTCCCCGAAGAGCCAACGACCAATGGCAGAGCAGCCTGCCTCCACCATCTGTGGCCCCAGCCAAAACCTAGCTCCCCGCCCCACCGCACTGCCATGGTTGCGCCGCCCCCGGGCAAATCCACGAAGACTCCCCATCATCCAGATTCGGCGGCGGCAGTACCTTCAACCCACACAACTCTAAGATAGCCATCTAAGCGCTGCTTCCACGGTGAACTTGCGGCCCCGCACCCTTACGTTAGACACCAGCCAACCAGCAACCTAGGATCTCCGCCGCCTCGAGGGGTGCTGCTTCCCATTGGGAATCGATTGGCCCAGAATAAAAATTCAGACAACTAATGCCTAAATAAAGTGATTTGATATGAGGGTGCAACCTATCTGGTGACATGGTGAAGTAGGGAGCTCTAGCTGCTGAGTCGGTGAGGCCGATGCAGTTGTGGTGGCGACCGGATGCAAGGAAGCAGTGCTGTCGCGACGGTCGATGGCTATGGGGAAGCAGCGCCGGGACTCTGGACGGATCTGAAGTTGGAACCGCTCCGGCGCCATGAACAACGGCGGGGGTGAATCGGCTCTGGCATGGTTCACGCGGCCGTCGTCGAGGCAGCTCCAGCAGCATGGAGTAAGAGGCACACGACCCAGTGCACGACGACAAATGGACAACGTCTCCGGCATTAGGGAGGAGGGCGGTTGTGAAATTGGTGCGGTGGGGGCGCCATGGAGGAGGGGCTAAGGTTTCGCGGCTCGGGACAAGGGAGCTTCCGGGGAGAAGGTG
>NC_041391.1:207318843-207319867 GCF_002162155.2 Triticum dicoccoides | reverse complement strand
TTTAGGCTTCTCGGCTTGGGTCTGTGTACTGAGGGTCAGGGATAGTAGAGTAACTTTGCTTCTCCCTAAATAGTGGGTGGGAGCGATTTCAGGCGAGGAGGGTGTGTTTTGAAATATAGTGGGCACGAGCGATTTCGGGCGAGGAGAGCGTGTTTTGAAATAGTGGGCGTGAGCTATTTCGGACGAGGAGAGCGTATTTTGCCGACCATGGTTTATGAATTATTCGGCACATGTCATTTCGGTCGAGGAGAAGGCGCACTTGGATTAAGTTACGAACCTACTCTCGATGTACAACGGGCCAATTGATACGTGTCCCACATAGGCCGGTAATTTTGCGTCTCCCATTTATTTGCTTGGGCGAATTCCATCGAGCAGAGGATATTTAATGGTTCGTTCAAATTTTGGGAGAACGAGCATCCACGTCTACCTTACCAAGTCGATTCGAATCAAATTTTGAAATATTAGCTTCCACTTCTTTTTTAGATGGAGAGATGATGCTGAGGAGTAATGTGTTTTTACGTGCTCGTTGCTAGTGATTTACTATATGACAAATAGTTGACCCACTCAAAAACGGGAATCAAACCCAAAATGAAATATCTCGATTTAATGAAATAGCTTGTTCACCAGGTCAAAAATAGTGAACTAAATCCAAAATTGAACACCTCAATCAAGTAGCACGTTGTACAGTATTATAGTACTCCATGAACATGTTGAAAGTCAAATTAATGAACTTGTTTGATATACGCATATATCCATTCATGTGTGGATTGCAGACAACATGTTCTCCAATTTAAATATTTGAATGCAAGTTTATATCGAAACATGGTTTATATCAGTCTTCGATGCATAAAACACGACCTCCCCCTCTCCCGGACTCCCGGACTCCTGCTCTCTCTCTCTCTCTCTCTCTCTCTCTCTCTCTCTAGCGCGCGCGCACCGACAATCTTCAATTATGTCGGACGCATCCAACACCCAAACCTTGTTGGTCCCTCTCCCTTTCTCTCCATCTCTCTCTCTCTCTCTC
>NC_041391.1:207281858-207318436 GCF_002162155.2 Triticum dicoccoides | reverse complement strand
TAGGTCTCTCTCGCACACTATGTATGATTCTCTAGTCCAAGCTAGATATCTTGGGTGCATGCTACGTGTTGAGCTTGCGTTGGTTTTCCTTGAAGAGGAAAGGGTGATGCAACAAAGTAGCATAAGTATTTCCCTCGGTTTTTGAGAACCAAGGTATCAATCCAGTAGGAGGCTCCTCAAAAGTCCCACGCACCTACACAAACAAACAAGAACCTCGCAACCAATGCGATAAAGGGGTTGTCAATCCCTTTACGGCCACTTGCGAAAGTGAGATCTGATAGAGATAATATGATAAGATAAATTTTTTGGTATTTTTATGATATAGATTGGAAAGTAAAAGATGCAAATAAAAGTAGATGGAAAACTTATATGATAAAAGATAGACCAGGGGGCCATAGGTTTCACTAGTGGCTTGTCTCAAGATAGCATAAGTATTACGGTGGGTGAACAAATTACTGTCAAGCAATTGATAGAAAAGCGCATAGTTATGAGATTATCTAGGCATGATCATATATATAGGCATCACGTCCGTGACAAGTAGACCGACTCGTGCCTGCATCTACTACTATTACTCCACATATCGACCGCTATCCAGCATGCATCTAGAGTATTAAGTTCATGAAGAAAAGAGTAACGCATTAAGAAAGATGACATGATGTAGAGGGATAAACTCATGAAATATGATATGAACCCTATCTTTTTATCCTTGATGGCAACAATACAATACGTGCCTTGTTGCCCTTGCTATCACTGGGAAAGGACAGCGCAAGATTGAACCCAAAGCTAAGCACTTCTCCCATTGCAAGAAAGATCAATCTAGTAGGCCAAACCAAACTGATAATTCGAAGAGACTTGCAAAGATAACTTAATCATACATAAAAGAATTCAGGGGAGATTCAAATATTTCTCATAGATAAACTTGATCATAAACCCAAAATTCATCGGATCTCAACAAACACACCAAAAAAAGAGTTACATCGAATAGATCTCCAAGAAGATCGAGGAGAACATTGTATTGAGATTCAAAGAGAGAGAAGAAGCCATCTAGCTAATAACTATGGACCCAAAGGTCTATGGTAAACTACTCACAACTCATCGGAGAGGCCTTGGAGATGATGTAGAGGCCCTCCGTGGTGGATTCCCCCTCCGGCGGAGCGCCGGTGACGGCTCCAAGATGGGATCTCGCGGATACAGAAGGTTGCGGCGGTGGAATTAGGTTTTCGTGGTCGCTTCTGATGGTTTCAGGGTACGGGTGTATATATAGGAGGAAGAAGTACGTCGGTGGACGATCAAGGGGCCCACGAGGGTGCGGGGCGCGCCCACCCCCAGGGGGCGTGCCGGGCACCCCCGTGGCCGCCTCGTTTGTTTCTTGACGTCCACTCCAAGTCTCTAGGTTGGCATTTGTTCCAAAAAGATTGTTCCCGAAGGTTTCATCCTGTTTGGACTCCGTTTGATATTCCTTTTCTTTGAAACACTGAAATAGGCAAAAAAACAGCAATTCGGGCTGGGCCTCCGGTTAGTAGGTTAGTCCCAAAATGATATAAAAGTCTAGAGTAAAGCCCATAAACATCTAAAAAGGGTAATATAATAGCATGGAACAATAAAAAATTATAGATACGTTGGAGACGTATCAAGCATCCCCAAGCTTAATTCCTGCTCGTCCTCGAGTTGGTAAAGATAAAAACAGAAATCTTGATGTGGAATGCTACCTAGCATAATTCTCAATGTAATTTTCTTTATTGTGGCATGATTGTTCAGATCCAAATGATTCAAGATAAAATCTTATAAAACATAAAAATAATAATACTGGAAGCATGCTAACAAATAATCATGTCTTATCAAAATATCATAGCCAAAAAAGCTTATCCCTACAAAATCATATAGTTTGGCCATGCTTCATTTTCATTACACAAAATACTCCCATCATGCACAACCCCGATGACAAGCCGATCAATTGGTTCATACTTTTTAACGCGCTTCAGCCTTTTTAACTCTTACGCAATACATGAGCACAAGCCATGAACATAGCACTATATATGGTATATGGTGGTGGTTGTGAAGACATAAAAAAGGGAGAAGATAGTCTCACATCAACTAGGCGTATCAACGGGCTATGGAGATGCCCATTAATAGATATCAATGTGAGTGAGTAGGGATTGCCATGCAACGGATGCACTAGAGCTATAAATATATGAAAGCTCAACAAAAGAAACTAAGTGGGTGTGCATCCAACTTGCTTGCTCATGAAGACCTAGGGCGTTTTTAAGGAATCCCATCATTGGAATATACAAGCCAAGTTCTATAATGAAAAATTCCCACTAGTATATGAAAGTGACAACACATGAGACTCTCTATCATGAAGATCATGGTGCTACTTTGAAGCACAAGTGTGGAAAAGAGATAGTAGCATTGTCCCTTCTCTCTTTTCTCTCATTTCATTTTTTCTTTTTTTTTCTTTTCTTTTATTTGGTGAGCTTCTTTGGCCTCTTTTTTGTATGGGCTTATTTGGCCTCTTTTATTTTATAAAGTCCGAAGTCTCATCGCGACTTATGGGAGAATCATAGTCTTGATCATCCTTTCCTCACTTGGGACAATGCTCTAATAATGAAGATCATCACACTTTTATTGATTTACAACTCAAGAATTACAACTCAATACTTAGAACAAAATATGACTCTATGTGAATGCCTCCGGCGGTGTACCAAGATATGCAATGAATCAAGAGTGACATGTATGAAAAATTATGAAGGTGGACTTGCCACAAATATGATGTCAACTACATGATCATGCAAAGAGCAATATGGCAATGATGGGGTGTGTCATAGTAAACGGAACGGTGGAAAATTGTATGGCAATATATCTCGGAATGGCTATGGAAATGCCATAATAGGTAGGTATTGTGGCTGTTTTGAGGAAGGTAAATAATGGGTGCATGATACCAAGTTGCGAGGCATAATAAAGGCTAGCAAAGTGGAAGGGTAAGTGTGCGTATATCCATGGACTCACATTAGTCATAAAGAACTCATATACTTATTGCAAAAGTTTATTAGCCCTCGAAGCAAAGTACTACTATGCATGCCCCTAGAGGGATATATTGGTAGTAAAGACCATCGCTCGTCCCCGACCGCCACTCATAAGGAAGACAATTAAAAGAGCACCCCATGCAACAAATTTGTCACACAACTTTTACCATACGTGCATGCTACGGACTTGCCAACTTCAACACAAGTATTTCTCAATTTCATAATTACCCAACTAGCATGACTCTAACATTACCACCTTTATATCTCAAAACAATTATCAAGCATCAAATTGATCATAGTTTTTAATGCACTTTCTATGATAGTTTTTATTATACCCAACTTGGATGCTCATCATTCTAGGACTAAATTTATAACCATAGCAAATACCATGCTGTTCTAAAAGACTCTCAAAATGATATAAGTGAAGCATTAGAGATCAACAATTTCTTCAAAATAAAGCCACCGCCGTGCTCTAGAAAATATAAGTGAAGCACATAGAGCAAAACTATCTAGCTCAAAAGATATAAGTGAAGCACATAGAGTATTCTAATAAATTCCAAATCATGTGTGTCTCTCTCAAAAGGTGTGTACAGAAAGGATGACTATGGTAAGCTAGAAGGCAAAGACTAATATCATACAAGACGCTCCAAGCAAAACACATATCATGTGGCGAATAAAAATATAGCTCCAAGTAAAGTTACCGATAGGCGAAGACGAAAGAGGGGATGCCTTCCGGGGCATCCCAAAGCTTAGGCTTTTGGTTGTCCTTGAATATATTGTGGTTCCAGGGGCATCCCCAAGCTTAGGCTTTTACCACTCCTTATTCCATAGTCCATTAAATCTTTACTCAAAACTTGAAAACTTCACAACATAAAACTCAACAGGAAATCTCATAAGCTCCGTTAGTGCAAGAAAGAAAACCCACCACATAAGGTACTGTAATGAACTCATTCTTTATTTATATTGGTGTTAAACCTACTTTATTCCAACTTCTCTATGGTTCATACCCCCCGATACTAGCCATAGATGCATCAAAATAAGCAAACAACACACTAAAAACAGAATCTGTCAAAAACAGAACAGTATGTAGCAATCTGTAACTTTCGAATACTTCTGGAATTCTAAAAATCTTACCAAAATAGGAAGTACTAGGAAATTTGTCTATTGATCTACAGCAAAAAGAATCAATGAAAAATCATGTTTCTGTGATTTATTGAAGTTTTTCTCGTAAGCGCAAAGTTTCTGTTTTTCAGCGGAATCAAATTAACTCTTACCATAGGTTATCCTATAGGTTTTACTTGGCACAAACACTAATTAAAACATGAAAACACATCTAAACAGAAGCTAGATGAAATATTTATTACTAAATAAAAGCAAAAAGCAAGAAACAAAAATAAAATTGGGTTGCCTCCCAACAAGCGCAATCGTTTAACGCCCTTAACTAGGCATAAAAGCGAGGATAGATTTAAGTGTTTCCATCTTTGGCACTTGATTCATAAGTAGCTCGCATGATAGATTCATAAGGTAATTTAAATTTATTTCTTGGAAAGTGTTCCATGCCATTCTGAAAGGAAATTGGAATCTAATATTCCCTTCCTTCATATTAATAATTGCACCAATCGTTCTAAGGAAAGGTCTACCAAGAATAATAGGACATGAAAGATTGCAATCTATATCAAGAGCGATAAAATCTACGGGCACATAATTCCTATTTGCAACAATAAGAACGGTGTTGATCCTTCCCAAAGGTTTCTTAATGGTGGAATCTGCAAGGTGCAAGTTTAAAGAGCAATCATCAAAATCATGGAAACCTAGCACGTCACATAAAGTTTTCGGAACCGTGGAAACACTAGCACCCAAATCACATAAAGCATAGCATTTATGATCTTTAATTTTAATTTTTATAGTAGGTTCCCACTCATCATAAATTTTTCTAGGTATAGAAACTTTCAATTCAAGTTTTTCCTCATAAGATTGCATCAAAGCATCAACGATATGTTTGGTACAAGCTTTATTTTGACTATAAGCATGAGGAGAATTCAACACGGATTGCAACAAGGAAATACAATCTATTAGAGAACAATTATCATAATTAAATTCCTTGAAATCCATAATAGTGGGTTCAATGCTATTTAAAGTCTTGACCTCTCAAATCCCACTTTTACCAAATTTAGCATCAAGATCTAAAAACTCCGAATCATTGGGACGCCTTTTAACTAAAGTTGACTCATCTCGGGTCCCATCATTATCAAGATTCATATTGCAAAACAAGGATTTAATAGGGCATACATCAATAACTTTTATATCTTCATCATTATTTTCATGGAAACTAGAGGAACACGCTTTTACAAGGCAATCTTTCTTAGCATGCAATCTAGCGGTTCTTTCTTTGCACTCATCAATGGAAATTCTCATGGCTTTGAGAGACTCATTGATATCATGCTTAGGTGGAATAGATCTAAGTTTCAAAGAATCAACATTAAGCGAAAGTCTATCAACGCTCCTAGCCAATTCATCAACTTTAAGCAATTTTTCTTCAAGCAAAGCATTAAAATTCTTTTGAGAGATCATAAATTCTTTAACACTATTCTCAAAATCAGAGGGGATCTTATTAAAATTTCCATAAGAGTTGTTGTAGGAATTACCATAATTATTAGAGGAATTACTAGGGAACGGTCTAGGATTAAAGTTTCCTCTATAAGCTTTGTTACCAAAATTAGGATCAATAGGAGCACTCTTAGTAGCAAACAATTTCATAAGTTCATCCATCTTTCCACTCAAAAACATTAATTTCTTCTATAGCATGCACTTTTTTACTAGTAGATCTTTCGGTGTGCCATTGAGAATAATTAGCCATAATGTTATCAAGGAGTTTGGTAGCTTCTCCTAAAGTGATTTCCATAAAAGTGCCTCCCGCGGCCAGATCTAAAAGATTTCTAGATACAAAATTAAATCCGGCATAGAAATTTTGTATGATCATCCATAAGTTCAAACCATGAGTAGGGAAATTGCGAATCATTAATTTCATTCTTTCCCAAGATTGGGCAACATTCTCATGATCAAGTTGTTTAAAATTCATAATATCGTTCCTAAGCGAGATGATCTTAGCGGGAGGAAAATACTTAGAGATAAAAGCATCTTTGCACTTATTCCATGAATCAATACTATTTTAGGCAAAGACGAAAACCAAGTTTTAGCACGATCTCTAAGTGAAAACGGAAATAACTTCAATTTAACAATGTCATTATCCGTATCTTTTTTCTTTTGCATATCACACAAATCAACAAAGTTGTTTAGATGAGTAGCGACATCTTCACTAGGAAGGCCGGAGAATTGATCTCTCATAACAAGATTCAACAAAGCAACATTGATTTCACAAGATTCAACATCATTAAGAGGAGCAATCGGAGTGCTAAGGAAATCATTATTATTGGTATTGGAAAAGTCACACAATTTGGTATTATCTTGCGCCATAGTGACAAACAATCCAACACACAAGCACACAAGAAGGCAAGCGAAAAAGAGAGGAGATTGGGAAAGAGAGGGCGAATAAAACGGCAAGGGTGAAGAGAGGAAAATGAGAGGCAAATGGCAAATAATGTAATGCGAGGGAGATGAGTTTGTGATGGGTACTTGGTATGTCTTGACTTGAGCGAAGACCTCCCTGGCAACGGTGCCAGAAATCCTTCTTGCTATGTGTTGAGCTTGCCTTGATTTTCCTTGAAGAGGAAAGGGTGATGCAGCAAAGTAGCGTAAGTATGTCCCTTAGTTTTTGAGAACCAAGGTATCAATCCAGTAGGAGGCTCCTCAAAAGTCCCACGCACCTACACAAACAAACAAGAACCTCGCAACCAACGCGATAAAGGGGTTGTCAATCCCTTCACGGCCACTTGCGAAAGTGAGATCTGATAGAGATAATATGATAAGATAAATATTTTTGGTATTTTTATCATATAGATTGGAAAGTAAAAGATGCAAATAAAAGTAGATGGAAAACTTATATGATAAAAGATAGACCCCGGGGCCATAGGTTTCACTAGTGGCTTCTCTCAAGATAGCATAAGTATTACGGTGGGTGAACAAATTATTGTCGAGCAATTGATAGAAAAGCGCATAGTTATGAGATTATCTAGGCATGATCATGTATATAGGCATCACGTTTGTGTCAAGTAGACTGACTCCTGCCTGCATCTACTACTATTACTCCACACATCGACCGCTATCCAGCATGCATCTAGAGTATTAAGTTCATGAAGAACAGAGTAACGCATTAAGAAAGATGACATGATGTAGAGGGATAAACTCATGCAATATGATATAAACCCCATCTTTTTGTCCTCGATGGAAACAATACAATACGTGCCTTGCTGCCCTTGCTGTCACTGGGAAAGGACAACGCAAGATTGAACCCAAAGCTAAGAACTTCTCTCATTGCAAGAAAGATCAATCTAGTAGGCCAAACCAAACTGATAATTCGAAGAGACTTGCAAAGATAAATTAATCATACATAAAAGAATTCAGAGGAGATTCAAATATTTCTCATAGATAAACTTGATCATAAACCCACAATTCATCGGATCTCGACAAACACACCGCAAAAAGAGTTACATCGAATAGATCTCCAAGAAGATCGAGGAGAACATTGTATTGAGATTAAAAGAGAGAGAAGAAGCCATCTAGCTAATAACTATGGACCCGAAGGTCTGTGGTAAACTACTCACAACTCATCGGAGAGGCCTTGGAGATGATGTAGAGGCCCTGCATGGTGGATTCCCCCTCCGGCGGAGCGCTGGTGACGGCTCTAAGATGGGATCTCGCGGATACAGAAGGTTGTAGTGGTGGAATTAGGTTTTCATGGTCGCTTTTGATGGTTTCAGGGTATGGGTATATATATAGGAGGAAGAAGTACGTCGGTGGACGATCAATGGGCCAACGAGGGTGGGGGCGCGCCCACCCCCAAGGGGCGCGCCGGGCACCCTCGTGGCCGCCTCGTTTGTTGCTTGATGTCCACTCCAAGTCTCCAGGTTGGCATTTGTTCCAAAAAGATCATTCCCGAAGGTTTCATCCCGTTTGGACTCCATTTGATACTCCTTTTCTTTGAAACACTGAAATAGGCAAAAAAAAACAGCAATTCGGGCTGGGCCTCCGGTTAGTAGGTTAGTCCCAAAAATGATATAAAAGTGTAGAGTAAAGCCCATAAACATCTAAAACAGGTAATATAATAGCATGGAATAATAAAAAATTATAGATACATTGGAGACGTATCAGTGCACTCATCGTACACACACAAATTCCTTGGCTCATTTCCCTTAACTCTCTCACGCACTACTCTGTTGTCTCGGAGCTCTTTCCCCTCTCTCTCAAACTCTCCATCTACCTGGGTCACACATACACATGCATATCTCACTCACACTTGATAGGCCCATCTAAAACTCTATCTCTCTCCCTCGTTGTCTCTCCATCTCACACGCACACACACTCAATCTCATGCCTTGCTAGCCAAGTATGATGGTCTCTCACTCAATTGTAGGCACACACGGCCCCCCTATATGTATATGACTAGCTAATCTTAGTCTCCATCACAAACATGTGCATGGTCTATCTCGATTTCTCTCGGGGCATCTTTCTATCACGCACGCACCTCCCTCGATCTCCCACCCATATAGTCCCCTCACGATCTCGAGGGGATCTCTCTATCACAAACATACCCTCTCTCCCTCCCCATGCGTCCATGTTCTCCATGTGTCCCTCTCGACCTTTGTTCCTTGTTGGTCATACCTCTATTGGACATGTGGTATAGGGGTGTCTCTCTCCATTGCAAACAATCACACACTAGCTATCTTCGTGTATCTCCTCGCCTCGCTTTTCTATCTCGGAGATGCATGCGTGATATGTTTGCATAAGAAACGAAAAAACACACTCTCTCTCTAATTTATCATTTGTTGTCACTTTCTCTTTCACACACATACTCTTTTTGCACACTTTACTCATTCTCCTTCACACGCACTTGATCTCTCTCGACTTAGGCACTCTCTTCGGTCCATAGCATATAGATTTATTGAAAAGTCAAACATCACAAAGTTTGACCATGTATGTGGAGAAAAACAATTACGTCTAGAACGGCAAACATATACCATTAGATTCACCATGAGATGTAGTTTCGTATGATGTATCTTTGGTATTGTAGATATAAATAACATTTGCGTAAACTTGATCAAAGTTTCCAAAGTTTGACTTCTAAAAAATTTACATGCACTGCATTATCGAGCGGATGGAACATCTCTTTCCCCCTCTCAGCTATCTGACACACCACTCAGCCTTATCGGGGCTCCTCTATCTCTCTCAAACTTTATTTCTCCCTGGTTCACACATACACATGTCTTGCTCGCGCTATCCATATAGACCCATCAAACACTCTCCGCCCTTGTTCTCTCTGTATGTGACACGCACCCCCCTAAGTACCATAATCCCTCACTCCGTCATAGGCGCAAGCACTCCCCCCTAAGTATGATTATCTCTCACTAGCCATCAGGAACACAGGTATTGTCTCCTTCCATCCTTACGTCTATCTCGATATCTCTTGGGGTATCTTCTATCGCGCACACACCTTGTCACTCGATCTCCCACCCCATGTAGTCCCATCACGATCTCTAGGGGGTCTCTCTATGACAAACATACACTCTCTCCTCCCCATGTCTTCATTTTTTCTGTACGTCTCTCTCGACCTCTCTCCCTTGTTTGTCAGACCCCTCTTGGCCACGTGCTAGGGGTCTTTCTCTCTCGGTTGCAAACAACCACACACTATCTCCTCACCTTGCTTCCGTTGTCAAAGATGCATGTGTGATATGTTTGCATAAGACACACACGCTTTTTCTCTATTTTTATCGTGTGTTGTCCATGTCTATTTCACACACACACACACACACACTTTTTTCACTCACTCTTTCTATTTCACACACTCTCTCTCTCTCTAGTTAGGGACTCTCTCACGTCCATAAGCGTATGGATGTTTTGAAAAGTCAAACCTCAGAAAAGTTTGACCAAGTATATGTGGAGAAAAACATTTACATCTGGAACGATCATTAGATTCATCACAACATGTACTTACTTCATACTATCATTTATCTTTGGTATTGTAGATATAAGTAATTTCTTTATAAACTTGGTCAAAGTTTCAAAAGTTTGACTTTAAAAAAAATGTTGGAACTACATTATCGAACGGAGGGAGTAGCTCTTTCTCTCTCTCTGCTATCTCTCACGGGCCTCCCCTCTCACTCGAACTCTCTATACCGACAGATTATACGCTCACTGTGTCAGTGTATAGCTCCATATATTGTTTAGTTGACCAGTCAACCAGTCCACATGCTGCCCTGTCAGCTCGTATTCTATATCTTTGTGTGCTGGCCCATGTGGCAGTGGGTGAAAATAAGTAAACTAGAGGCCCATCTGACACGCGGTTAAGTAAACAAAGTTGAAACCACTCGGGGTAGCACCCCGCATGCTAGTAAGTTGAGGGTGCATTGATGACACACTTCTTCCGTGTGAAGGACGCACTCGCGCATAATTCACCACTGCGCGGCAGCATGCACAGAAGGATGCACTCGTGCACACCCAGCACACAACACACATGAGCACACATGTACACCGGCATCACCGTTAGTTGAGATGGACAGCAAGGCAGCCAACAAGCGGAGGCGGCTCGAGCCAAAACCGCATCCGGCGAGCCTGGACTTCATCAGCAGCCTCCCCGATGACATGCTGCGCGTCATCATCGGCCTCCTCCCCACCAAATCTGCCGTGCGGACCGCCTTGATCTCCCGGCGGTGGTGCCCCCCTCTGGCGCCGCGTCCCCCTCAACCTCATCGTCGACAGCTGCCTCTGCGACGGGGATTGCAAACGCATGGCCACAGTCTCCAAGATCCTTTCATCGTACCCTGGGCCAGCCAGACGCATTGACATATGCATGTTCAGTACCAACTGCAAGGTCCAACCCAAGTTCAACGAGTGGTTCTTATCCCCCGCCCTAGATCAGCTCGAGGAGCTCAGCTTTGTAGCTGGACGATGTCGCTCTCTACCGCCATCCGCGCTCCGCCTCACGCCAACGCTGCGCCGCGCCAGCTTCAGATGCTGCTATATTCCCCAGATTAATGCCGCGCCCGCCCTTCTTCTCCCTCAACTCAAGCAGCTCGACCTCTTTGACGTTGCCATCTTGAAGAAGGCTATGGAGCAACTGCTTCATAGCTGTACTGCCCTCGAGTACCTTCGTCTTGAGAAGATCCACAGGTTCATTAGCCTCCACATCGCCTCGACGAATCTCCGATGGATTTATGTGTCTTGCTGGCCCCGCAACAAGACATCAATTGGGAAGAGATCACTCCAGCTGTTCCACGTTATGGTCATTGAGAATGCGACTTTCCTTGAGAGATTGCTTGTATCGGATCTAGAAGGTCCAACAAAAATCAAGGTCATCGACACGCCGAAATTGACAGCGTTGGTGTACTCGTCTGCCAAATTCTCCGAACTCTTTATTGGATCCGTAATCGTTCAGGTACAACACTCATCTTCTTCTCCGTCTTCTTGAAATTCACATTTTTAAATTTCTTCTTGATGTATTTATGACCGTCTTCCAGAAAATGATTCCCACAAGCTTCACCCAATCTATGCGCACAGTGAAGATCTTGGCAATAAAATCTATCGGCCCCAATCTGAATCAAGTTGTTGGATTCCTTACATGCTTTCCATGCACGGAGGAGCTACTCATCGAGGTGAAACTTCTTTCCTATTAGTAAACGTTAATCACAATGTAGCTCATTTTTTTTGTAATTTTCCCAAATTACGATGACAAGTGTAGTGTTCAAAACTGCATCTATGCACTGCACCGAAAGAAATGTTTTTAGTATTTTTTTCTCATGTGATCACCTGCATCATTTTTTGTTGTACTACTATAGTAGCCTAGGCTAGTCATAGTGGAAAGTAACTTAGACTACTCGAGTAACTCTATGGTTACCCTAAGAGCAAGTACTACCTCCGTCCTGGTTTACTCTTCCTATTTTGTAGTATCAAAATTTGACCATAGATTTAACTGACAAAATGTTAATGCATGTCACTAAGAACTATATCGTTGGATTCGTATTTGAACATAATTTCAAATGGTATAATTTTTAGTGACATGCATTGGCATTTTCTTAGGCAAATCTATGGTCAGAATTTTATACTAAATACGAGGTAGTACAAAAGTGGGCTATAACGACCCTCCACTATGTAGGCTAAAACACATGCCAATTTCACTTTTGATGCATTTGGCATCGATGCCCCTCCATTGCTCACTCGGTGCCCCAATCTAGATCACCTACTTTACTCCGGTGCCAAATTAACTCACGCAATGAAAAAACACTTGCGTGGCAGAGAGAGAGGACCGAGCCAATAAAAACACTTGTTTGGGAGAGTGAGAGGCTGGTGTAGTTGGTTTCATTGATTTGTTTATACATGTGGGTCTGTGTGCACACCGGTGCCAACTCTCTCACATCGCGAGAGCGGTGCCAAAATATTTTGATTTGACATCGATGCATATTATGTGGCATACTTTTGCAAAATATGGCATCGGCCACATAGTGGAAGGCAACAAATGCCCAAGATCTTCACGTGCTCCTAGGTAAATGAGAGGAAAGAGAGAGAGAGAGAGAGAGAGAGAGAGAGAGAGAGAGAGAAAATATCACTAGCCAGCCAACCCTATCGTATGAGCGAATGATATTGGTACCTCTTGATGACACGACAATCTTATACAGCCAGCTGCTCTAATATGTTCTCTTCTTTTGTAGATAAAAAAAGACCCGAAAGTGAAAAATGTGCTGCACTATAACAATCTCATCGAATGCCTTGATCTCCATCTTACACAAATTGATTTGATCGACTACCAAGGCAGCACATCTGAGATTAAATTGGCTAGGTTCTTTGTTCTAGAGGCAAGTGTGCTCAAGGTAATGAGGTTTGGCGTTCTCTGGCGCAATAATGAATGGCGTGCTGATCGCCGCAAGCATCTAAGCCTAAATGACAAAGTCTCCGCAGAAGCTGAATTTGTTTTTGAAACATCAAGTGGCCAGAGACTCGAAAACTTATTTGCTAGTGACTTGTCAGGGCGGTGGATTTTAGTTTGTACGATAATGTTGCATCCACCTAAAGTAACGAAAGTTCTTACGTAAACTTCCTAGTAATTCCCTCTTTGTAGGTGCAGCATTACTCCTAACATTTGTAATATTGATGTCTACTACGCAACCTTCTTCTTGTAGACATTGTTGGGCCTCCAAGTGCAGAGGTTTGTAGGACAATAGCAAATTTCCCTCAAGTGGATGACCTAAGGTTTATCAATCCTTGGGAGGCGTAGGATGAAGATGGTCTCTCTCAAACAACCCTGCAACCAAATAACAAAGAATCTCTTGTGTCCCCAACACACCCAATACAATGGTAAATTGTATAGGTGCACTAGTTCGGCGAAGAGATGGTGATACAAGTGCAATATGGATAGTAGATATGGGTATTTGTAATCTGAAATTATAAAAACAGTAAGGTAACTAATGATAAAAGTGAGCGTAAACGGTATTGCAGTGCTAGGAAACAAGTCCTAAGGTTCATACTTTCACTAGTGCAAGTTCTCTCAACAATAATAACATACTTGGATCATATAACTATCCCTCAACATGCAACAAAGTGTCATTCCAAAGCCACTAATAGCGGAGAACAAACAAAAAGATTATGGTAGGGTACGAAACCACCTCAAAGTTATCATTTCTGTTCTATCTATTCAAGAGTCCGTAGTAAAATAACATGAAGCTATTCTTTCTGTTCAATCTATCATAGAGTTCATACTAGAATAACACCTTAAGACACAAATCAACCAAAACCCTAATGTCACCTAGATACTCCATTGTCACCTCAAGTATCCGTGGGCATGATTATACGATATGCATCACACAATCTCAGATTCATCTATTCAACCAACACAAAGTACTTCAAAGAGTGCTCCAAAGTTTCTACCGGAGAGTCAGGACAAAAACGTGTGCTAACCCCTATGCATAAGTTCATTGAACCCGCAAGTTGATCACCAAAACATACATCAAGTAGATCACGTGAATATCCCATTGTCACCACAGATAAGCACGACAAGACATACATCAAGTGTTCTCAAATCCTTAAAGACTCAATCCAATAAGATAACTTCAAAGGGAAAACTCAATCCATTACAAGAGAGTAGAGGGGGAGAAACATCATAGGATCCAACTATAATAGCAAATCTCGTGATACAACAAGATCGTATCACCTCAAGAACATGAGAGAGAGAGAGAGAGGTCAAACACATAGCTACTGGTACATACCCACAACCCCGAGGGTGAACTACTCCATCCTCGTCATGGAGAGCGTCAGGATGATGAAGATGGCCACCGGTGAGGGATCCCCCCTCCGACAGGGTGCCGGAGCAGGGTCCCGATTGGTTTTTGGTGGCTACAGAGGCTTGCGGCGGTGGAACTCCCAATCTATTGTGCTCCTTGATGTTTTTAGAGTATATGGACATATATAGGCGAAAGAAGTCAGTCAGGGGAGCCACAAGGGGCCCATGAGGGTGGGGGGCGAGCCCAGGGGGTAGGGCACACCTCCCTGCCTCGTGGCTTCCTCGTTGCTTCCCTTACGTGCTCTCCAAGTCTCCTGGATTGCTTCCGTTCCAAAGAGAACTCTCCTGAAGGTTTCATTCCATTTGGACTCTATTTGATATTCCTTTCCTTCAAAACACTGAAATAGGCAAGAAAACAACAATTTGGGCTGGGCCTCCGGTTAATAGGTTAGTCCCAAAAATGATATAAAAGTGTTTAGTAAAGCCCATAAACATCCAAAACAGGTAATATAATAGCATGAATACTTCATAAATTATAGATACGTTGGAGATGTATCAGCATCCCCAAGCTTAATTCCTGCTTGTCCTCGAGTAGGTAAGTGATAAAAGAAAGAATTTATGAAGTGTGAATGCTTGCAGGTGCACAAGTTTGATCAATGATAATTTCAGTCACCTTTTCTAGCATCATTATATGTCATAATAGTAGCTCATCTCATAAAACTTTTCATGATCAAGTAACAAGCTATTCACATGTTAAAGCATAGACCATAAACTTTCTTGAAAACTAGCAAACTTCATTCTTAGTCATCAAACAATTGCAATTCATCTTATTTTCAGGAAGGGTCTATGTCAGAGCTTTGATTTTGCAAACTCCACATACTCAACTATCATATAGTCTTCCATGATTGCTACCACTCAAAGCATATTTTTAGAACAAATAGCATTGATCGAACACAGAGAAAGATAGGGGCTTAATGTTTCGCCTCCCAACTTACTTATCATATAGATAATTGTCAACAATAATAATTCATGATCAAATATATTTGAATGGCCATATATGCTTAGATCTTTCCCCATCATATGATGCTTCCCAACTAAAGAGTAGGTTGGAATGAGAAGTAATACTACTGACTCTTGCATAAAAGTAAAAGATAGGCCCTTCGCAGAGGGAAGCAGGGATTTGCAAAGGTGCTAGAGCTCGATTTTGAAATAGAGATAAATAATTTTGAGAGGTATGCTTTCATTGTCAACATAACAACCAAGAGTTCCCAATATCTTCCATACTACATACATTATAGGCGGTTCCCAAACAGAATGGTAAGGTTTTTACTTCCCCTCCTCCAACAATCATCAATCCATGGCTTGGCCGAAACAACGTGTGCCTCCAACTAACAACAATCCTGGGGGAGTTTTGTTTGCAATTATTTTGATTTGATTTTGATCTTTTGATCATGGGACTGGGCATCCGAGTTACCAGCCATTTTTCTCGTGAATGATGAGTGGAGTCCACTCATCGTGAGAATAACCCACCTAGCATGGAAGATACTGACAGCCCCTAGTCACTACATGAGCAATTCGGGCATACAAAACAGATTATTATTTGAAGGTTTAGAGTTTGGCACATGCAAATTTACTTGGAACATCAGGTAAATACCGCATATAGGTAGGTATGGTGGACACTCATGGAAGAAACTTGGTTCAAGGGATTTGGATGCACAAGCAGTATTCCCTCTTAGTACAGATATTTTGGCTAGCAAAGGATTCTAAATAGCAAGCACCACATGTTGGAGGATCTATAACAATATAACTTCTATACAAATATACCCAAGCATAACTCATTACGTTGTCTTCCTTGTCCAATTTCAACTAATTTGCTTAGGTGAAAATAATTAATGGGGCTCACAATCATAAAAGATGTTTAAGATATTATATTTATATGTGAAATCTCTCTTCCTTCAATATTCTTTCATGAATTGTTCAAGTGACCAATACAATGTTTGCTAACCTTCAATAAATTTACTACCTCTACTTCTTATGCGTGAAGTCATTACTCCCAATGGGGTAAGCATATGAAACATATATAATTTAAGATTCATGATATTCAACTCATTCAACCATTGACTCATAGGATATAAGTGAAGTACACGAGTAAATGACAAACTACTCCAAAAAGATATAAGTGAAGATCAATGAGTAGTTAAATAATTATGTAGCTACATGAAGACTCTCTCTCATTTAGGAATTTTGGATCTTGGTATTTTATTCAAACATCAAGCAAAGCAAAATAAAATGACATTGCAAGGATAGCATGGCTCATGTGAAGAAGCAAAAACTTAGGTTCAACCGATACTAACCGATAATTGTTGAAGAAGAAAGGTGGGATGCCTACCGGGGCATCCCCAAGCTTGGATGCTTGAGACTTGAAATATTATCTTGGGGTGCCTTGGGCATCCCCAAGCTTGAGATTTTGTGTCTCCTTAATTCCTTTTATATCTCGGTTTCCTAAATCTCAAAAACTTCATCCACACAAAAACTCAAGAAGAACTCGTGAGATAAGTTAGTATAAATCAATGCAAAAACCTTATCATTTTCTACTATAACAAATCACAAAAATTATTATTGAACATTGCATACTAAATGTCTCTGCATATTAAATACTCCTATCCTCAAATAGAATCATTAAACAAGCAAACATATGGAAACAATGCAAACATAACAGCAATCTGCCAAAACAGTATAGTCTGTAAAGAATGCAAGATTCATCATACTTCCCTAAATCCAAAAATTATGAGAAAAACACTAAACAGTATAATATTTATCAGATCTCAATATGCAAAAAGTTTCAACATTATATCATTCTCTGAATTTTCTAGGGAATTTTTGCAACAGCGGTAAACTTTCTGTTTTGAAACAGCAACATGTATACTTGCAAAATAAGCATGGTAAAGGCTATCCTTGACATTTTTATTGAAAATATAGATGGAAAACATTATTCTAAATAACATCAAGCAAATACTAACAAAATAAAATGACGCTCCAAGCAAAACACATATCATGTGGTGAATGAAAATATAGCCCCAAGTAAAGTTACCGATGGACGAAGACGAAAGAGGGGATGCCTTCCGGGGCATTCCCAAGCTTAGGATCTTGGTTGTCCTTGAATATTACCTTGGGGTGCCTTGTGAGTCCCCAAGCTTAGGCTCTTGCCACTCCTTATTCCATAGTCCATCGGATCTTTAGCCAAAACTTGAAAACTTCACAACACAAAACTCGTAAGCTCCGTTAGTATAAGAAAATAAATCACCACTTAGGTACTGTTGTGAACTCATTCTAAATTCATATTTGTGTAATATCTACTGTATTTCAACTTCTCTATGGTTCATACCCTCTGATACTACTCATAGATTCATCAAAATAAGCAAACAACACAATGAAAACAGAATCTGGCAAAAACAGTACAGTCTGTTATAATCTGTATCATTAGAATACTTATATAAATCCAAAAATTCTGAAATAAATTGGTGGACATGCTTAATTTTTCTATTAATCATCTTCAAAAAGAATCAACCTAAAATCACTCTCCAGTAAAAATTGGCAGCTAATCTCGTGAGCGCTAAAGTTTCTGTTTTTTACAGCAAGATCGTATAGACTTCACCCAAGTTTTCCCAAAGGTTCTACTTGGCACAAACACTAATTAAAACATAAAACCACATATAACCAGAGGCTAGATGAATTATTTATTATGAAACAGGAACAAATATATATTGGGTTGCCTCCCAATAAGCGCTAACGTTTAACGCCCCTAGCTAGGCATGATGATTTCAATGATGCTCACATAAAAGATAAGAATTGAAACATAAAGAGAGCATCATGAAGCATATGAATAACACATTTAAGTCTAACCCACTTCCTATGCATAAGTATTTTGTGAGCAAACAACTTATGGGAACAAGAATCAACTATCATAGGAAGGTAAAACAAGCATAGCTTCAAGATTTTCAGCACATAGAGAGGAAACTTGATATTATTACAATTCCTACAAGCATATGTTCCTCCCTCATAATAATTTTCAGTAGCATCATGAATAAATTCAACAATATAACCAGCACCTAAAGCATTCTTTTCATGATCTACTTGCATAGAAATTTTATTACTCTCCACATAAGCAAAATTCTTCTCATTCGGAATAGTGGGAGTATCATAAGAGCCTCGAATACTATAAATTGTTTCCAAATTAAAAGAGTAATGTTCATAAAAAGGGTAATCATGACAAGTTTTAATAATATAATCATCACTACTTTTATAGCATAAGTTTCATCACAATAATCATCATAAGTAGTAACTTTGTTCTCATCATAATCGATTGAAACCTCTTCCAAGATAGTGGAATCATCACTAAATAAAGTCATGACCTCTCCAAATCCACTTTCATATTCATCACAATAAGATTCAACATCCTTCAAAATAGTGGGATCATTACTTCCTAAAGTTTACACTCTTCCAAACCCACTTTCATCAATATAATCATCATAAGTAGGAGGCATGCTATCATCATAAAAATTTTGCATATCAAAACTTGGAAGGCTAAAAATATCATATTCATTAAACATAGCATCCCCAAGCTTGGGACAAACATTAATGGCAGCAAATATATTCTCAAATATGTCATCCTCATCAAACATAGCTTCCCCAAGCTTGGGCCTTTTCATATCATAAGCATAATCACTCTCATCATTAATAGTATGGATAGCACCAATAGTATAGCAATTATCATCATCACAATGAGTAGTAGGAGCAACATCATTTGAGGGAGATACCTTTCTACCTTTGCTTCTCCGTCTTTTCTTTTTCTTCTTCACATCATGTGTGGGTTTAACCCCCTTCTTTAAACTCCTTATTGATGAGATTGGTTGAATAGAAAGCTCCTCCTCGTTACCTGATTCATCATAAGAAATAATAGGAGGATGTTGGGAAGTCTCTTCCCTTTCATTAGTATTCTCTTCATCTTCTATTTGCTTTCTTTTCTTTATTTAATTAGCAATATAAGGATTTTAAATGCAATTCACCGCACAATACATATAAATTTCCTCTAGATCAATATCAAGAAATTTCTTAAGGGCAAATTCTAGAAGATTCTTAGTTAAACGTTTTATTTCTTCATAACCCAAAAGCAAACTAAGTTCATTATGATGTGCAAGGGAAATCAAATCATCGCAATTTTTGGACACGATTCGATCATGAAACAATTTGCACTGGGGATGTAAATGACCACGTTTATTGCAAAGTTCACAAGTATGGCAAAGAAAATTTAAATTTTCAGCACTCACATTTAGCCTTTCTTGCAACCATTTAGTTTCTAAATGCTTATGCCTCTTGCAATATATATCTTCCCTATTTGGTGTGTACTTGCGAACCCAATACACTCCACAAAAATTGACATGCTTACAGGAGACATTTTCATCATAACTAGTGCAACCATAATTAGTACTATGGATATTCAAAGAGTTCATACTAACAACATTGCAATCTTGCTCACCATTCAAGGATTTAGTACCAAACATTTTATAGACTTCTTCTTCTAGCACTTGAGCACAATTTTCCTTTTCATCATACTTATGAAAGATATTAAAAAGATGAAGCGTATGAGACAAACTTAATTCCATTTTTTGTGGTTTTCTTTTATATACTAAACTAGTGATAAAACAAGAAACAAAAAGATTCGATTGCAAGATCTAAAGATATACCTTCAAGAACTCACCTCCCCGACAACGGCGCTAGAAAAGAGCTTGATGTCTACTATGCAACCTTCTTATTGTAGATGTTGTTGGGCCTCCAAGTGCAGAGGTTTGTAGGACAGTAGCAAATTTCCCTCAAGTGGATGACCTAAGGTTTATCAATCCGTGGGAGGCGTAGGCTGAAGATGGTCTCTCTCAAACAACCCTGCAACCAAATAACAAAGAATTTCTTGTGTCCCACAATGGTAAATTGTATAGGTGCACTAGTTCGGCGAAGAGATGTGATACAAGTGCAATATGGGTAGTAGATATGGGTATTTGTAATCTGAAATTATAAAAATAGCAAGGTAACTAATGATAAAAGTAAGCGTAAACGGTATTGCAATGCTAGGAAACAAGGCCTAAGGTCCATACTTTCACTAGTGCAAGTTCTCTCAACAATAAATAACATACTTGGATCATATAACTATCCCTCAACATGCAACAAAGAGTCACTCCAAAGCCACTAATAACGGAGAACAAACGAAGAGATTATGGTAGGGTACGAAATCACCTCAAAGTTATCCTTTCTGTTCTATCTATTCGAGAGTCCATAGTAAAATAACATGAAGCTATTCTTTCTGTTCAATCTATCATAGAGTTCGTACTATAATAACACCTTAAGACACAAATCAACCAAAAACCTAATGTCACCTAGATACTCCATTGTCACCTCAAGTATCTGTGGGCATGATTATATGATATGTATCACACAATCTCAGATTCATCTATTCAACCAACACAAAGTACTTCAAAGAGTGCCCCAAAGTTTCTACCGGAGAGTCAAGACGAAAAGGTGTGCCAACCCCTATACATAAGTTCATTGAACCCGCAAGTTGATCACCAAAACATACATCAAGTAGATCACGTGAATATCCCATTGTCACCACAGATAAGCACGACAAGACATACATCAAGTGTTCTCAAATCCTTAAAGATTCAATCCGATAAGATAACTTCAAAGGGAAAACTCAATCCATTACAAGAGAGTAGAGGGGGAGAAAAATCATAAGATCCAACTATAATAGCAAAGCTCGCGGTACATCAAGATTGTATGACCTCAAGAACACAAGATAGTGAGATCAAACACATAGCTACTGGTACATACCCTCAGCCCCGAGGGTGAACTACTCCGTCCTCGTCATGGAGAGCGCCGGGAAGATGAAGATGGCCACTGGTGAGGGATCCCCCCCTCTGGTAGGGTGCCGGAACAGGGTCCTGATTAGTTTTTGGTGGCTACAGAGGCTTGCGGCGGCGAAACTCCTGATCTATTGTGCTCCTCGATGTTTTTAGGGTATATGGACATATATAGGTGAAAGAAGTCGGTCAAGGGAGCCACGAGGGGCCCACGAGGGTGGGGGGCGCGCCCAGGGGGGTAGGGCGCGCCTTCTTGCCTCGTGGCTTCCTTGGTGCTTCCCTTACGTGCACTCCAAGTCTCCTGGATTGCTTCCGTTCCAAAAATAACTCTCCCGAAGGTTTCATTCTGTTTGGACTCCGTTTGATATTCCTTTTCTCTGAAACACTGAAATAGGCAAGAAAACAACAATTTGGGCTGGGCCTCCTGTTAATAGGTTAGTCCCAAAAATGATATATAAGTGTTTAGTAAAGCCCATAAACATCCAAAATAGGTAATATAATAGCATGAATACTTCATAAATTATAGATATGTTGGAGACGTATCAAATATTAGTTTGTAACTTGTAATATCGCCGTGTCCTATTCCTGCGTTTTCAAAATCCTGCGAATCAAACAGGTCCTAAGTTGGTGATGATGTTGTGCCTGCCATCTTTCACCAGTAGTCATCGGATCTTGATCTGACGCATACAAACCAAACTTCCCCAGTTTTGCAAAAAGATGCCTGCACTTGTTCCCTATTTACAAACAACTCCTTGTCTCTCACAATCAGCCTTATCTCCTCCCCAACACATCTAGAAGGCCATGGAAAAATCTGGCGCGATGGCCACTGCCGGCGCCATCCACCCCCCAATCTTGGTGTTCTGTGTAATGCACGCGCATCTACGCACGGGAAATTATGCCGAACATGGCTAGTTGTAAGCAGGCTAGGTCTACAACCATGATGATAGTGACTGCAGACGGTGAGGCTACTATGGTATGCCGAACACGGCACCTATACTCAGGTGTCATCTCCGGTGCAGGGTCTTGTCACTTCACTGTGAGGAGCAGCACGTAATAATTTGACCAACGGGTAGTACGGTGCTACTACATTGGTAGTACTACTACTAGTACTAGCACCACCGTCTGGATTTAGTAGTACTACCACGTCCATCTGGATTTAGTATTTGACTAGCAATATCTAGTAATGCATGTCACAAAAAATGTACTACTCCCTCTGTAAATAAATACATGGTGTATTGTTTAATTCCTATCGGCGAGATAACTTAATGTCTTTTTGCTACTTAATAGGATTACATGCAATGAACTAACCACTGCATGTGATGTTCCATAGTCTCAACTCATTGAAAGAATGCACGACCCACATCTCTCATTGGTTGATATGTCACGAAATAAGAAACGAGGAGGGAGTTAATGTACCATGCCTAAGTGTTTTGGGATTATTTGGTTTTCGTAAGGTGACTTACACAACATTTTTGGTTACATGCATTAACACTTTATTAGTTAAATCAAAGGTCAAAACTTGGCGCAAAATGCAAAGGGGACCAATAAACCAGTAAACATCAAAGTTCTCTCGTTTGGCCCCAACTAGAGGTCCGGTGAGATCACTATATTGCACCGGCACGGAGGGGGACGCAACTTCATTAACTTACTGCACTTGCCTTTGGGTGTATGACACATGGGCCTAACGGGTGGCTGGCCCACCTATCATACAACCAAAGGAAGGTGCAGTAGAGGGGCGAGGAGTAGATGGCCAACACGCATGTGAATTCAATGTAGTCTGCACTTCTCATATAAAGGCTCCCGCCTGTCCAATCTACGAAATCCTACACACCTACGCACCCTAACCAAGGGCAAGAGTGATCACTCCAATCGCAAGATCAGTTGACTAGAAGCTAGACCCATGGAGGCGATGAGCGTGAGCATCAGCCGGCTGTGCCAGATGGTCCACGATGCCGGACAACGGCCCAGCACCGAGGAACGTCTCCAGGTAGTGCTTGAAGCCGCCAGGGCAAGAAGCCGCTTGGACGACAGCTTCGTCTCCTTGTTCGACGAGGTCCTCGTTGGCTTCCTTGACAAGTTCACCATCGTCAAGAAGCTCACGGACGACCTTGACGTACTCCTCTAGCCCACGTGCCCAGGCTCTGCGATGCCTGCCACCCTCAATGGCCTCTATGGTGAAAACCTCTTCGACGCACTGGTGGCCCTGCGACTGCCCGTCGTCGCACAAGAGAATGTCCACCTCGAGGTCACGTTCGCCGCGCAGCGCCTGGCACATCAAGACACCGTCGACATGATCACCCACGTCTACGCACAAAATCGTCCACAAGGACTACTACATGCAAGAGGAGGACGATAGGACGCTAGCCTTCTTGGACCGCAGGGCAACCTTGGACGACATTGTTCAGAAGCACGTTGAGCTTACCGCCAACGCCGTTGCTCCTCACACGTCGGTTGGTGACCCGGTGCACTAGGGCGTGAGGATGTCATTGATGGATCCATATGTATCTTTATGTTTCCGTCAAATCCATGGAGTAGTATATGGTACTACTAGTAATTATCTTACCTTTCGCATCAACTTCATAATTTTCATACGTACTCCATGCATGAACCACGCCAGAACCAAACTTCTCATTACTCTAGGGGAATATCTATCGGTCGCGCCATGGAGTAGAACCAAAATTTACAAGTTACAAGTTCAAAAGGAAAAGCCTGCCGTGTTCGTGTCGCACCCGCACACGGTTGGTCCGGCACGCCGCTCAAGGGGGAATGTGTGTTGTGTTGCATTTTCACTTACAAGTGGGACCGCAGTTGAGAAAACCGACTATCGGCAAACCCCCACCCCGCCCACCGCGTGATGGCTGAGAAAACAGGAGGGAGAAGAGATGGTTGTAGCACAGACTACAACAAAATTGGTGTTGGATGGGACTCGTGTAGGTGGCGTGTGCCGTACTGCTAGACATGAATGCTAGTTATGGCCCATGCCACCCCACTATATCGAGGTGCTGGTTAGGTAGAACAAATTTCCTAGAGTCCATGCTCAGCCCTCCTCTATCTCTCTTCTCAGCCAGCCAGCAGACGCGTGGAGCCCATTGTCTGTTTGCTCATATGCGGTCCCACATGTCAGTGAAAATGCAAGAGGACCCACTGAACCTGCACATACTTCACCTCGACGTGCTGGTGATGAAAAACAAATCCAATAAAGATCTTCGGTGGCCATTGGATAGAGTGAATCAATGGCTTGCGTTCAAAGTTATTCTCATACTATAGAATGGTATAGGAACGTGGAGAGATTTGGTTGATTTTATATTGCTGAATAATATAAAATATTATGAGTGCAGACGCTCCACCGCGAGGTTTGTTGCTCCTTCTCGGTCATCGGAAATCTATGTTCTTCCACTCTTTCGTTTAAGACATGAGCTTTGTTCATCCTTTTGCCAACACGCGGGACATCTATATGCCTCCATTTTAAAAATCATACTATATGCCTCCATGACACACGGGACATCTAGCATCAAGGTGGCATGTTGTCGTGGAATTGTCATGTCAGATGTCCTTAGTGTCAGGACTTAGTCGCGAGGCCAACACATCTATGTGGTAGCTTGAGAGGGGTTGAGCGGAATCAAGAGACGCAACACAAGACAAGGATTTAGACAGCTTCGGGCCCCGGGAAACATCATCCGGTAAAGACCTACATGCTGTTTGAGGCTAGGTCTCATTATCATCACGAGGGATTCGCCGTAAACCGGCTCTCCTCTAATTGTGTCTAGCCCTAGATTATTGTTTGCTTGTAGCTTCTAGCTTCTCCCTCTTTGGGGAGCCCTGCCCCTCCTTATATATGTTGAAGGGGTGGGTTACATGTGGAGTCCTATTAGGATTAGGACTAGTCTATCTCTTAATATAAACCGGATACAAGTCCGGGTCTTCCTTGTAAAGTAAATATTCCTCACGCCTTTCTCTTAAACCGGCCCACCATAGCATGATCCGGCCTTCCATAAACCGCCCGTTGGGCCACCGGGTCTTGTCGCTCTTCTGACCCGCCTGCCGGATTACCAATGAACCGTAAACCGCCATGTCCAAGTGGGTCGTCAGTGAATCGCCAAACTCTAGCCGGGTCATACATCCGGCGGTTTATACCGCGGGGTATATCCCCGACATTAGCCCCCAGTTTAATTTGGATTCATCCATGTTAAACTGATCTGCAACAAGAACAAATTTGTCGGGTTGTGCTCCGGTTTAAATATACTTGTAAGCCGGAACTTGATCATCCTTAAATCCTTGTCATTTCTTCCTTCCAAGTTAATAACCATCTTCATAATCAATTTGCTTGCAGAAGATATTTGTAAATAAAGAATCCATTTGAATCGGCCTTCAATGCTTTGACTTGACAAAAATATTAGTCTCTGAAATATTCAACTGATATCCAGCCGGCTTGAAGATGTAAAACTTGCCGGTTTATGATTACCACCATTGTCTGGTTATAAAAACTGATGATCCCGGATTATGACCGTTTATAGACGCCGGGTTATGATTGTTGATGATGCCGGGTTGCAGCCACAGGGTCGTAATGATTAATTGGTGACACCGGGTCAATCTAGTTTGCTCAAAACTGAGAATTTGAAAATATTTCTCCTTATATGTATATTACCTGTAGCCCCCAATTCTTGAGCAGAACAAAGTGATGGTTTAAGACTTGCTTCAATATGAATACTGCCTCGGATGAAGAAATCCATGTTGTTCATCCCAGTCACGAATAAAAACTGAACACTCCATATTATAGCCCCCAAGTGCCGGGTCATTATGCAATAATGAGCAGGGACTTTGTAGGTATAATCATATAGATTTGAGCAATGATGTGTAGCCCCCAAGGGCCGGCTCAGTAAGATAATATTGAGCTGGGACTTGATATGTACTTCAATGAAAATAACATCATATGATGTAACCCTCATCATGGAACTTGAATCCACGTCCACAAGGTTAAGAGCCTTGTGCTTTACCAACTGAGCAGTGGACTCTTCAATATAATGAATAAAAAGCTTTGTACCTTCAACTGTTGACAGGAGCAATTGGTAGCCCCCAAGGGCCGACTCATTATAATGTGATGAGTCGGGTCTTCAATAATATGAGCAGAAAATTACTTTGCATTAGCCCCCAAGTGTCATGGTGCATGCTTGCAGCGACATGAGACTTGCATATAACATCAATTTGAATAATGTAGCCCCCAAGTGCCGGGTCGTAAGCCTGCAGCGACTCGGGACTATTCCTTCAATTGTAGAATAAATCATATCCGTTGATAAAATAATATCTAGTGCGCTAAAGCGACTTTGAAAACCTCAATAATATCGGTTATTAATAACCATAATAAAAATCCAGCCATGTTGGCTATTCAAGATAATATAATCCGGTATGAAAACCATATTCATTCAATATCATAATGAAAATTCAGCCAAGTTTGGCTATTTGAATAATATAACCCAATCATTTATAAGCGCATGATTCCAATGGCGCAATCCAAATATATACTGGCGACGTATAGTCCAAAGCCAGGCCGGTTTAATAAACTCCAGATAATTTTTCATCGTATACTGGCGACTTATCGTCTTAAAGCCAGGCCGGTTTAACAAACACCGGACAATTTATCATCATACTGGCGACACATAGTCGAAAGCCAGGCCAGTTTAATAAACGTCAGTGATTTATAATCATGCTTTATTCAACCTGTTTCTGCATACAACAAGTTTAAAGTGTCCTGGCGGTTTACCGCCGGACGGGTCATAATGCCCAACATATAACCTGGGTTTATAACCAAGGTTGCACTTAAGAATAATCAAATATGAAATATATCATACCTGTGATATTGAATCACATTGCTGGTTTTACCAACTTTTTGTAGTAAGAGTGATAACCCCAATCTTGAGTAATGATAACTCCTTTCATACTGTGCCGGTTGATGATAAACCGTACCGGGTTGTGATAAACACCGGTTTAACCATATAATACTGGCGACTCATAGTCAAACCAGACCGGGCTGATAGTCTCCGGATTATAACTTGATCCTGTATTGACAACTTGTAATTGAAAGTCAAGCCGGGTTAATGAACGCCGGTTTACTCCATAATAGGATGGTAGTAGAAAATCAAAACCGGGCAGATAGTCTCCGGATTAAGATTTGACCGTGTTCCGCCAATTTGTATTTGAGAGTCGAACCGGATTAACAACGTTGTCGGTTTAAAAAAAACGCAACAAAAATCAAATAACAGTTATGAAAAAATATAGAAGCAAAGGCAATGATAAAAACCGTTTGCAAAAATATGCTATACTGAGCTGATCAGATGGTATTACCATGGTCGGACAGGACCAAGCCCCCAATAGTAGTGACAATGATTCAAGTCACCCAGGTCCCCAAATGATTCGTGGCATATATGCCAGATCAAGAGGCGTGGCAATGGTTCGGGTTCGACCAAGCCCCCAAGTGATTTTGTGGCCTTAGGCCGACCAAGAGGCGTGACTGGTTCAGACTTGACCATGTCCCCAAGTGATCTGGTGGCTGTCGCCCATCAAAAGGTGTCGCGTTGGTTCGGACACGACCAAGGCCCCCAGTGATGTATAAAAAGCAAATGTCAAGGGGTAAACCGGAGTCCGCTTTAAAAACAGAGCCACTCCATGTAACCACGCATGATAAGAAAGACAGAGACCCCGCTTTATGAAGCAGGAGCCCCCATGTGATCAATAATATGTTAGGCCAATAAGGCAGGATACCCATGTTTGAACCGCGCATCATGGCAGCAGGTTCTCTTCGGTAATTTTTAACTTTTTTCAAGAGATAAATTCTTCTTGAACCGGGATCTTGAACCGGATATGGAGAGCTTCAAAACTTTGTGGGAGACATCTTCCCCTTGAGCCGGATATTAAACCGGAATCCTTCTTTTTAAGCCGGAGATTTTCTAACGGCCTTTAAATTTGCACCAATATGGCGGTTTAGGGTCCTGCATTAGACAACTTTGCAAACCGGAGTAATTGCTCTTTTAAAGAAGGCAATATACAATATAAAATATATTGGATGGATTTCACCTGATATATCATGCCAGGGGTTATTCATCGTGGAGTTGATGATCACCATGGTAAAGCTGAAATTAATGACGGCCGAGTTGGCTGCGGCGTTGTAAACCGGTGCGGACGAGTGGATCAATCGCAGGCACGGTAATCCGTTCAACAGCAAGCTGGTGCAGACGCTGGTGCATGATGATGCTAACGCACACTCCATATGCACAGCATGGCACTACCTTTATAATAAATTCTTGTCCTGCACACAAAAGTATACAGACCAAAGTAATTGCTTTTTGACAAAAACAATGTGTGCTAATAAACTTAGATGGATATCACCTGATGTTTGCAGATAGCAAACGGCTTTGGATGACGAATGATCCGTTCACCGCAACAGAGGCGGCGGCTTAACCCACTGCATCGGTCGGCTCAGACGGACCCTCCGGGTCATGTTTGACCCTCTCTCTTTTTTTGGTAGATAACTTCATATCCGAAGTATGCTGTCACTGACGATTCCTATCGAGCGGAGTAATCTGAGCTTTTGTTGTCATAGCTGTGAGATCAGAAAAGCCAAAAATCCAGAATGAAGCCCTTTGTTTCCACGTGAGAGCTCCTGTATTGATTGATTGCCTTTGAACATTACTTGATGCATATACGGCGATGTTGGACGCATATAGTATGTATACAGTGATTACATGACTGTGCTACCGTTCTGTCTGTCATTGCTGCTGTCCTTAACCCGGATATCTCACGCGGCTGCATGCCCCCAAGGGCTTCGGCAGTTCGATGCCCGATCCATACGGCAGATAAGTGGGCAGCAAAACCAACTGGAGAGCAGCGTTGTTTTAAAGCGGCAGCAATGCGCGGCGTAACCTGGCCACGGAGGCAACGGCGGACGGCGAGGCAAACCACAACAGAAGAAAACATGTGCAGATTCTCTTCTTTTAGATGAACATGAGCATATTCTGACGACTTGTTGCTGTTGTGAATCGGCCGTGACAGCTGGATTGACAGAGGTAGCGGCCCAAAGTGAAGGCATGTCACAGCTGCTGAAACCAGTGAAGGCGACAACGGCTCAACAGCAGCCGGCAGAATCAGATGCTCCGGTTCGACGCATGATCCATGCGGGCTGCAGCAGTGAACCGGTGCTAGCCGGAGCAAGCCAGATCACGGCCTCGGCGGTTCAAAAGCGCAACTGCAGCTGAGGAGGCCCGCGGAGGTGCGACCAACGACAACCCGCGGGAACCCGCAGCATCACAGGGCAAAGGACGATGACCCGCAGTGACGCTGGTGAGTCAGCGAGAGGAACATGGTTGGCGTTGCAGTTAACCCGGCGAGGTGGTTTGTAGTGGAGGATGCGGCTTGCAACAGAGGAATCAGACCAGCGAGACGACCCCGCAGAGAGCAAACCGGAGCAGAGGGCGCATGCAGCCTGGGAGAACCTGACGGTTCTACAACCCACGACCGGGTGGAGCGGTAGCAAAAGGGCGAGGCGACGCCGGTCTTCGATGGGAGCAACAAAGCGGTGAGGCGGGGCCGCAGCCACAGCGGTAGGTTGGAGAAGCGCCGGCACGGCGGGGCCGCGGCCGAGCAATGGTTGGAGTCGCACCCGGTGATGGTGGCTCGAGTGGAAACGGTGGCCAAGTCCCAGGCCGTAGCCTCATCCAGTTCTGTCGACGGCCGCTCAGAGACGAAGATTGAATCCGCATTGACGTGCGGTCATAGTGTGCCCTGATGGATCTTTCTTTTCCTTAGTATTCACATGCTAAAATCACGTAGTAGCTTTCCTTCTTTAATTCTTGACTCGTAGTAGATTCCCTATATGCACGTAGTAATCATAGTTGACAAAAGAAACACCGATTTGGCTTCCGGTGATGTACTAGTCGAAGGTACACTAGTACTATATTGAAACCATTGGGATTGATGCTTGATATGACGGAAAAAAATTTAACTTATCCACAGCCTCCGCCCTTATGGCCTTTGGTTTCCGCGCTGGGGAGTAGCACTAATAATTCCGGTTGATGCCTTCGGGAATTTGAATTGTATCTAATCAACCAAAAAGGTTTCGGACAAATTGACTGTCTCGGCGACTCGGGCGAACCCCTTTTGCCCTTGGCTTCTTGTGGCGGTTCAGTGGAGTAATCCGGACATGACGGATCGCCCGGTCGCGTGTGACAGTGTACACAGAGGCAACCCTAATTTCTTTTCTTTGACTGGAAAATCTCACGGATCGTAAAATCTGATATGATGAACTCAAAGTTGATGCAAACTCTTCCGAGCTGAATCTTTCTTATCCGGAAAACTGCGAATTTCCTTGATCCCTGTGAGAGATCCCTCCAAGAACTCAACACCACTGTGCGCAGCCCCATGGTGGGCGCCAACTGTCATGGAATTGTCACGTCAGATGTCCTTAGTGTCAGGACTTAGTCGCGAGGCCAACACATCTATGTGGTAGCTTGAGAGGGGTTGAGCGGAATCGAGAGACGCAACACAAGACAAGGATTTAGACAGCTTCGGGCCCCGGGAAACATCATCCGGTAAAGACCCTACATGCTGTTTGAGGCTAGGTCTCATTATCATCACGAGGGATTCGCCGTAAACCGGCTCTCCTCTAATTGTGTCTAGCCCTAGATTATTGTTTGCTTGTAGCTTCTAGCTTCTCCCTCTTTGGGGAGCCCTGCCCCTCCTTATATATGTTGAAGGGGCGGGTTACATGTGGAGTCCTATTAGGATTAGGACTAGTCTATCTCTTAATACAAACCGGATACAAGTCCGGGTCTTCCATGTAAAGTAAATATTCCTCACGCCTTTCTCTTAAACCGGCCCACCATAGCATGATCCGGCCTTCCATAAACCGCCCGTTGGGCCACCGGGTCTTGTCGCTCTTCTGACCCGCCTGCCGGATTACCAATGAACCGTAAACCGCCATGTCCAAGTGGGTCGTCAGTGAATCGCCAAACTCTAGCCGGGTCATACATCCGGCGGTTTATACCGCAGGGTATATCCCCGACACATGTCATGCAACAAAATGGAGATATGTAGTGTGTAAGTGAGTCATGCACTTCGATGGCAACTAGTACTACACAATATTTTTTCTCCTCGATGGCACGTGAATAGTGCACGTACTCAATGATAGAGCACTGGATGGTAGCCATGGACATGGTCGGCCCTTTTTGAAGAGACTACTAATAAATAACTTTAATGTGTCCTGTCAACTCGCATAATGATGAGAAGCATGCTTACCTTCTCCCTCGCCAATGCATGCGCGGTGGCTCGCAACATGAGGAGAAACTTTTGCTTACAAGCGGTGGATGTGCAACAGTTCATTTGGTGTCAGATTGCCAGAAGTACTACTGTACTACTAATACGTCTCCAACGTATCTATAATTTTTGATTGTTCCATGCTATTATATTACCTGTTTTGGATGTTTATGGGCTTTACTATACACTTTGATATCATTTTTGGGACTAACCTATTAACCAGAGGCCCAGCCCAAATTACTGTTTTTTTGGCCTATTTCAGTGTTTCGCAGAAAAGGAATATCAAATGAAGTCCGTTTTTCCCAAACGGAATGAAACCTTCGGAAGAGTTATTTTTGGAACAAACACAATCCAAGAGACTTGGAGTGGACGTCAAGAAGCAACCGAGGTGGCCACGAGGGTCCAGGGCGCGCCCTAGGGGGGTGGGCACGCCCCCACCCTCGTGGGCCCCTCGTGGCTCCCCTGACCGACTTCCTTCGCCTATATGTATCTACATACCCCGAAAACATCCTGGAGCACCACAAAACCCTATTTCCACTGCCGCAACCTTCTGTTCCCGTGAGATCCCATCTTGGAGCCTTTTCCGGTGCTCTTCCGGAGGGGGAATCGATCACGGAGGGCTTCTACATCATCGCCAAGGCCTCTCCGATGAGTTGTGAGTAGTTTACCACAGACCTTCGGGTCCATAGCTATTATCTAGATGGCTTCTTCTCTCTATTTGAATCTCAATACAATGTTCTCCTCGATCTTCTTGGAGATCTATTCAATGTAACTCTTTTTCCGGTGTGTTTGTCAAGATCCGATGAATTGTGGGTTTATGATCAACTTTATCTGTGACAAATATTTGAATCTCCTTTGAATTCTTTTATGTATGATTGGTTATATTTGCAAGTCTTTTCGAATTATCAGTTTGGTTTGGCCTATTACATTGATCTTTCTTGCAATGGGAGAAGTGCTTAGCTTTGGGTTCAATCTTGCGGTGTCCTTTCCCAGTGACAGCAGGGGCAGCAAGGCACGTATTGTATTGTTGCCATCGAGGATAATAAGATGGGGATTATATCATATTGCTTGAGTTTATCCCTCTACATCGTGTCATCTTTCTTAATGCGTTACTCTGTTCTTATGAACTTAATACTCTAGATGCATGCTGGATAGTGGTCGATGTGTGGAGTAATAGTAGTAGATGCAGAATCGTTTCGATCTACTTGTCGCAGACGTGATGCCTATATACATGATCATGCCTAGATATTCTCATAACTATGCACTTTTCTATCAATTTCTCGACAGTAATTTGTTCACCCACCATAATACTTATGCTATCTTGAGAGAAGCCACTAGTGAAACCTATGGCCCCGGGTCTATTTTCCATCATATAAGTTTCCGATCTACTTTATTTTGGATTCTTTACTTTCCAATCTATATCATAAAAAACCCAAAAATATTTATCTTATCTTATTATCTCTATCAGATCTCACTTTTGCAAGTGGTCGTGAAGGGATTGACAATGCCTTTATCGCGTTGGTTGTGAGGTTCTTGTTTGTTTGTGTAGGTACGAGGGACTTGGAGTGTAGCCTCCTACTGGATTGATACCTTGGTTCTGAAAACTGAGGGAAATACTTACGCTACTTTGCTGCATCACCCTTTCCTCTTCAAGGGAAAAACCAACGCATGATCAAGTGGTAGCAAGAAGGATTTCTGGCGCCGTTGCCGGGGAGGTCTTCGCACAAGTCAAGATATACCTAGTACCCATCACAAACTCTTCTCCCTTGCATTACATTATTTGCCATTTGCCTCTCGTTTTCCTCTCCTCCACTTCACCCTTGTCGTTTTATTCGCCCTTTCTTTACCGTTTGCCTTCCCTTTGCCATGGCCGAATCGAAAAGAGCTAAGGGTTCTCTCCCAGGTTTTAGTACCTTGGATAGTCCCTCCGTCCTCTCTAAGCTCATAAATAATGATGTTATGGAAAGACCCACCAGGGTTATCAATGAGAGTTTGAATAATCTTGATGAAGATGATCCCAATTTTTTTATTTACTTGATGAGTCTTTAAAAGATGCTTGGGATAGGTTATTAAGGATTCGATCTAGCTATGTGCCTCAATATCAAATTGAAATATACCTACAAAGTTTTTATGTTGGCTTACCCTCTTCGTTCAAGAAAGTTTTAGATTCTATTTTTGAAGAAGGTTTTCTTGAGGGGGATCCCATAGATACCTATGAAAATATGAAAACTATATTTGGGCACCCCATGAGTGAGAAGGTTGAATCCACCTCCCTTTTATGCTTTTATCAAAACAAAATTATCAAAGAAATGAAGACTAGCTTAGATACAAATTTCCGTAGCATGCTTAATCTTTATTCCACCATTAATGGCAATGTGCTTTCCCAAAATAGAAATATAAATGCTATAGATAAGAATTTTTCTCTTTTTTTTCCCAATACCAAAGATGGCAATACTTAGATCTATTCTCGCTTTTATGCCTAGCTAGGGGTGTTAAACGATAGCGCTTGTTGGGAGGCAACCCAATTTTATTTTTGTTCCTTGCTTTTTGCTCCTGTTTAGTAATAAATAATTCATCTAGCCTCTATTTAGATGTGTTTTTATGCTTTAATTAGTATTTGTGCCAAGTAGAACCTATAGGATCATCTTGGGTGATAGTTAATTTAATCCTGCTGAAAAACAGAAACTTTTGCGCGCACGAGAAATTTTTTAATAAATCACAGAAACGTGCTTTTTAGTTGATTATTTTTGTAGTAGATTAATAGAAAAATTTCCTAGGACTTCCTATTTTGGTAGGATGTTTAGAGTTCCATAAGTATTATAAAGTTACAGATTGCTACAGACTGTTCTGTTTTTGACAGATTCTGTTTTTTGTGTGTTGTTTGCTTACTTTGATGAATCTATGGCTAGTATCGGGGGGTATAAACCATAGAGAAGTTGGAATACAGTAGGTTTAACACCAATATAAATAAATAATGAGTTCATTACAGCACCTTAAAGTAGTGGTTTGCTTTCTTGCACTAACGGAGCTCATGAGATTTCTTGTTGAGTTTTGTGTTGTGAAGTTTTCAAGTTTTGGGTAAAGATTTTATGGTCTATGGAATAAGGAGTGGAAAGAGCCTAATCTTGGGGATGCCCAAGGCACCCCAAGGTAAATTCAAGGACAACCAAAAGCCTAAGCTTGGGGATGCCCCGGAAGGCATCCCCTCTTTCGTCTTCGTCTATTGGTAACTTTACTTGGGGCTATATTTTTATTCACCACATGATATGTGTTTTGCTTGGAGCATCTTGTATGATATGAGTCTTTGCTTTTTAGTTTACCACAATCATCCTTGTTGTACACACCTTTTGGGAGAGACACACATGAATTGGAATTTATTAGAATACTCTATGTGCTTCACTTATATCTTTTGAGCTAGATAATTTTGCTCTAGTGCTTCACTTATATCTTTTTAGAGCACTGCGGTGGTTTTATTTTGTAGAAGTTATTTATCTCTCATGCTTCACTTATATTATTTTGAGAGTCTTTTAGAACAGCATGGTATTTGCTTTGGTTATAAAATTTGTCCTAATATGATGAGCATCCAAGTTGGGTATAATAAAAACTATCATATAGAGTGCATTGAATACTATGATCAATTTGATACTTGATAATTGTTTTGAGATATAGAGGTGGTAATGTTAGAGTCATGCTTGTTGGGTAATTATGAAATTGAGAAATACTTGTGTTAGAGTTGGCAAGTCCCGTTGCGTGCACGTATGGTAAAAGTTGTGTGACAAATTTGTAGCATGGGGTGCTCTTTTGATTGCCTTCCTTATGTGTGGAGGTCGGGATCGCACGATGGTTAACTCCTACCAACCCTTCTCCTAGGAGCATGCGTAGTAGTACTTTGCTTAGAGGGCTAATAAACTTTTGCAATAAGTATATGAGTTCTTTATGACTAATGTGAGTCCATGGATTATACGCACTCTTACCCTTCCATCATTGCTAGCCTCTACGGTACCATGCATTGCCCTTTCTCACCTTGAGAGCTGGTGCAAACTTTGCCGGTGCATCCAAACCCCGTGATACGATATGCTCTATCACACATAAACCTCTTTATATCTTCCTCAAAACAGCCACCATACCTACCTATTATGGCATTTCCATAGCCATTTCGAGATATATTGCGATGCAACTTTCCACGGTTCCGTTTATTATGACATGCTCCATCATTGTAATACTACTTTTGCATGATCATGTAGTTGACATCGTATTTGTGGCAAGACCACCTTTATAATTCTTTCATACATGTCACTCTTGATTCATTGCATATCCCAGTACACCGCCGAAGGCATTCACATAGAGTCATATTTTGTTCTAAATATCGAGTTGTAATTCTTGAGCTGTAAATCAATAAAACACTACAAAAAAGTCACATCCGTGACATTTTGGGCCGAATGAATTTTTCCTGTCATACTTATGACACTTCTATGACGATAATTGTGACAAAACCCGGTATCATCATAGATGTGGTGGGCTCCTACTTCTATGACAAAAAATCATGACAGAAAATGGGCTTTTCATCCTGGGCGGGCCGGAGATACAGCTGCATGACATTCTTTAGGCCATCCATGACGGAAAAAACCATGGTAGAAGCGACGGCGAGGAAAATTTCAGCGAGTTCCCGGTTACGGTGGGAGGTCGGGGGACGAGCGATGCACGTTTCTCTTGTACACGTACGCGGGTGTGTGCGAGGCATTGGATCTAACTGAACCCGAGCGAGGTGTTGGGCTCTAACTGAACCTGAGTGATTGAACTGCAGGCTACGCGTTACTGAACCCGAGCAATCGATCGATGGCTGTTAACTGAACCCAATCGAGCGATTCCTTTGCTACTACTGCTAACTGAAGCCGATCGATGCTGCCTCTGGATGAACAGTGAGCGTTGCAGGGGGGTGGATGAATAGTTAGCGTTGTG
>NC_041391.1:207279515-207281290 GCF_002162155.2 Triticum dicoccoides | reverse complement strand
TGGATGAACAGGACCCCGATCGATCGTGCCGGTTGGGGCTGGATGAACAGGACCCCGTGGAGGGCTGGATGAATAGTAGACATGGAGGGGTGGATGAATAGTAGCCCATGGAGGGGTGGTTGAATAGGAGCCTGTGGAGAGGGGTGGTTGAACATGAGCCGGTGGAGTAGCGCGCGGTGGAGGCTGGATGAACAGGAGCCCGTGGATGAACAGTCGCAGGTGGAGGCTGGAGGAGGTCGACGGTGGATGAACAGTATCCCGTGGAGGCTGGAGGAGGTCGACGGTGGAGATGAACAATACCCCGTGGAGTCCCGTTTTGTGGTACGCCACACCCCTCCCGATGAACAGGACCCCCGTTTCGACCATAGCACTCCAACACAAGTCTGTTTCGTCCGTTTTGCGGTACGCCTCACCCCTCCCGATCAACAGGACCCCCATTTCGACCGTAGGAGGTCTGTTTCCTCTGTTTTGCGGTACACCAGACCCCTCCCGATGAACATGAACCCATTTCGAACGTGGCCGGTCAAACACAAGGCCGTTTCCTCCATTCTGTGGTACGCCAGGCCTCGTTTCCATCGCCTGTTCCGTCCAAGCCCTCCCGATGAACACGACAACGCATTCCGTTGCTACCCAGCCGGTTAGCTCCCCATGAACATGACAACGACGATGTTTTTCTGTTCCGACCCAGCCATGTACACGAGCCCTGGCCGTACGTATGCGCGATTAGGCGTTCGAGACCCCGTCTGTATGTACACATACGTGGCTGTATTTTCTTTCTTGCACACTGGCCGTTGTACGTACGTGTACATGCTACGTGTGCGCCTCTACTATGACACGTGCACGCCTATACTACGACACGTGCGCGCCTCTACTACGACACGTGCGCGCCTCTACATCCACCGGTATGTACGTACACGTTCGCGACCAGAATGACAACGCTACGTACGCTTCGACCAGGTGGGTCCCGACTGTCAGGCACTTCCTTGCGTGCGAAGACGTAGATGGTGGGTCCCAGCAGTCAGGGGGGCGAATTGTTTTTTTGACGCACTTCCTTGCGTGCGAAGATGTAGCTGGTGGGTCCCAGCAGTCATGGGGCGAATCATTTTTTCGCGAAGTACGGTGGCCCGTCCGGTGGGTCCCCTCTGTCAAGTGGAGGAAAAATTATTTTGCGTGTAATAAGGAGGCACTTCCTTGCGGCTGTCGTGGACCCAGCTATCAGCCTCTCCATGTACAGTACTCTTCCGATGGAAGTCGGTCGTTGACCACATTGACCACGCCGCGCCGAGAGCACCACGGCGGTGGATGATGGCGAGGCCTAGGAAGGGGACGACGCGGAGCCGGGGAAGATGCAGTAGTGGATGCCCACGCGAAGAGGAGTACACGGGTTCACTGGTTCGGTTGTGGTGTGAGGTTGCCGTCGCCGCAGAATAACAGGGGTGTGGGTGAGTAGAGGGATGGCCTGGCCAGCGGTTGGAGTAGTAGGGGCGGTGAGGCCTCCGCAGCATCACAGCCGGCCACGGGAGGTAGGAGCATGCAACACGGCTGGCGCTGCTTTGGGCGGCTGGAGCACGAAGACCAGAGGTTGAAGAAGCACTACGGCCGTTGAATGGACATCATACGATCACTGGAGCTAGAATCATTCATATTGACTAAGTTGACAAAGCCCTCCGTCCCCGTCAACTTAGTAGGCCCACAAGTCAGCCTCCCACCAAGGTGAGTCCCAGCTAGCAGGGGGAGTATTCATTTTTTGTGTGTGTAATAAGGAGGCATTTCTG
>NC_041391.1:207274396-207279280 GCF_002162155.2 Triticum dicoccoides | reverse complement strand
ATACAGAGGCCCTTCTGATGGGTCCCAACTATCAGGTGGAGGAATCATTATTTTGCGCGTAATAAGGAGGCATTTCCTTGTGTGGGCCCCTACTGTCAGCCTCTTCCGATAGCTATTGTTTGTTGACCATGTTGACCTCGCCACGCCGAGAGCACAAACGCGGTGGACGAGGGAGAGGCCTAGGAAGAGAACCACCCGGAGCCGGCGAAGCCACCGCAGCGGATGCCCACGCTGAGGGGAGTACAAGCGCTGACTGGTCGGCTGCGGGGTGAGGCTGACATCGCCGAAAAATAACAGGATGTGTGGGTGGTTAGAGGGATGGCCTGGCAGCAGCATAGCCAGCCACGGGAGGAGGGAGCAGGCAGTCCCGCTGGTGCTGGTTTGGGCGGCTGGAGCAGGAAGATCACAGATTGAAGAAGCACGGCGGCCGTTGGATGGACATCCAACAGTCACTGCTGTGTGTTGACTAAGTTGACAAAGCCTTGCGTACGCGTAGAAAAAAAATTAGGACAGCGTCATCGTCAACCTAGTAGGCCCATAAGTCAGCCTCCAAATCTGTGGAAAACAGCATACAACCCATTAGCCATTATTTTCAATAATTTACAACCCATTTGCTAATTCTTAAGGATATTTGAAGCCCATATTCTTTTTGTTAGCATTACAGACTAATATATTCTGGGCACTGCTAAAAAATTCAATGAAATTTTGCATATTTCGGTGGGCTCCGAACTCTTTTAATCACAAAATTTTGAGTCACGTTAAAAATAATTTTCAAAAAATTATATCAAAATAAAATTAAAAAAATAATTCTCCGCACAAAAATGAATGAAATTTAGAATCTTAACTAGCAAGATGCCCATTCGTTGCACGGAACATGAAGATGCATTTGTATGAGTAGTTTATCTTGTGGGAGAAAAGATGATATTTTAATGTAATTGCCAGTTGGCTTTGGTTTCTATAAGAGTAGAGAGTAGAGAAATCCTGAAAAAAAGATATTTTAATGCAATTGCCGGTTGGCGTTGGTTTAAAAATTTATAGCCCATTTCTTACAACTTATAGCCCATTTTCTGGGGAAGCCCATTTCTTACAACTTACATCCCTCCTCGTCTTGAAAGATTTGCAGCCCAGCAGGGCTGAGAAAAGCAAGTAGGACTCGGTTTTGGTATTCTCCAAAAAAAAAGAACTGGGCTAGCCAATTTCAGAAAGAAGAAATATATCAACTGGGATCGTCATGTGCTTAATAAAAGCGTAAGCATGGGCTAGACGGGCCACATCCCCCGCACAGTGTGCAGTTGAGCTCCGTCTCTGAAACTAAAAAACAACTGGGCGAGCTGTTGAGTCCCTGGTGTTATCTGATATGTCTCCAACATATCTATAATTTATGAAGTATTCATGCTATTATATTATCCTTCTATTATGATTTATATGCATTTATATGTCATTTTATATGATTTTTGGGACTAACCTATTAACCTAGAACCCAGTGCCAGTTTCTGTTTTCTCCTTGTTTTTGTGTTTTACAGAAAAGGGATACCAAACGGAGTCCAAATGACGTGCCAATTTTTGAGGATTTTTTATGGACCAAAAGAAGACCACAGAGCATCGGAGTTGGGCCAGAAGAGTCCCGGGCTGCCCACGAGAGTGGGGGGCGCGCCCCCCTATCTCGTGGACAGCCCGGAGACCCCCCCTGACGTGAAAGCAACACCAAATATTCCTATAAATACAGAAACCTTCGGGAATTAACCTAGATCGGAAGTTCCGCCGCCGCAAGCCTCTGTAGCCACGAGAAATCAATCTAGGCCCTCTCTGGCACCCTGCCGGAGGGGGCCATCATCACCGGAGGCCATGGAGGAGGATCTCGGAGGGGCCATCATCACCATGAAGGCCAAGGACCAGAGGGGGAAAGCCATGGAGGAGGAAGCACAAGGGGGAGAACCTCTCCTCCTCTCTCTTGGTGGCACCGGAGTGCCATCGGGTGGGGAATCATTGCCGCGGTGATCGTTTTCATCAACATCACTATCATCATCACCATCCTCATCTCTTTTACGCGGTCCACTCTCCCACACCCCGCTGTAATCCGAACATGGTGATTTATGCCACATATTATGATCCAATGATGTGTTGCCATCCTATGATGTTTTGAGTAGATATCTTTTGTCCTTGGGTTGATTGGTGATCTAGATTGGTACGGGTTGTATGTTTTATTTTGGTGCTGTTCTATGGTGCCCTCCGTGTCGCGCAAGCGTGAGGGATTCCCGCTGTAAGGTGTTGCAATACGTGCATGATTCACTTATAGTGGGTTGCGTGAGTGACTGAAACACAAACCCGAGTAAGGGGATTGTTGCGTATGGGATAAAAGGGGACTTGATGCTTCAATGATATGGTTGGGTTTTTACCTTAATGATCTTTAGTATTTGCGGATGCTTGCTAGAGTTCCAATCATAAGTGCATATGATCCAAGGATGGAAAAGTATGTTAGCTTATGCCTCTCCCTCATATGAAATTGCAATGACGACTACCGATCTTGTTAACAATTGCTTCGGACAATTCCGCACACCGATCCACGATTATTCCACACTCGCTATTTATATTATTTAGTAATATATTCTAACTTTATGATAACAGCACCTACTTTTATATTTTAGCTCTCCGATATCATACAAAGTTATCCTCTTTATACCCACAACACAGTTTTATTTCTTGTTTCTTGTTGGAACCAAACGTTAGGTGCACGTAGAGTCGTATTACTGGCAGATAGGGCTTGAGAGAATATTGATCTTACCTTTAGCTCCTTGTGGGTTCGACACTCCATACTTATCACTTCCACCTTTGGGGATTATCATTATTCGCCCATTGTGTAATTTTCTCGTTTATTGACTACATTGACAATGGCGTGGGACCTAGTTGTCAAACAATTAGGAGGAAGTATTTTTTTGGCTTGTAATAACGAGGCACCTGCTTGCGAAATGCAATGACCCTGGTGGGTTCCTACTGTCAGCCTCTCCACGTACAGTCATCTCCTGATTCCTCTTGGTTGTTGACCATGTTGACAACGCCAGACGGCGGCGGGCACAGCGAGCGAACCAAGGCGGAGAACGACGGCGAGGCCTCGGACGGGAATGAACAGCAGCCATGGAAGATGCGGTAGTGTAGTGGCAGGTGGAGGGGAGTATGAGGGTAACAACATGCAACTCAAGCATACAAATGGTACAAAAAGCCCAAGGATTAATTGTTCATCTAGACAAAACCCAGATTGAACATGAGAGTAACATCTAACCCAACCACTCTTTTTTGCAGTCACAAACAAATGGACCGGTCTGATCCATAAAATCAACATCCTATGCAAAAAAATTATTCCAGGATGACTACAACTTGTTGTAAATAGAAGTCGAGCATGTTTAGAAGCCCATTTGTCCACCTGAAACTTCTTGTTTTGCTGTTCAACATGTCCATCCGTGAGAAATCTCTTTCTGTAAAAATTAAGCCTCATGGACAATAGTAACCTTGCATTCAACAGGAAGAATGTGACAAAGCTTCTGTTTGCCTGGTTGGATGCATAACGTCCCATCATTATTGTCCTCAAACGAATGTCATGAGAACTGAGAAAATCCTTGTGCTTATTACGCCATTGATTGGTTATATGTTTTTATCCATGTGGTTCTGCCTAAGTAGACATGAAGATTGAAAACAGTTAAGGTCTGAAAAAAGAGTATGTTGAAAGAACGACAGCTGAACAGTTAATTCTAGTACAATATATACTGGCTTTCAATGTGCATGAAATCATCACCTCTATGTATAAATTCTCCAGAGATTGAAAGCATCGCAGCAAGCCAATAATTATGTCCAGATCAAAACTATACATTCTGATATATATGATCTTGACAGAATCCAGCAGCATTGATAGGCTATCAATGGACGAACTCTTCATTGAGAATATAACATAATATTAGTACCCAAAGTGTACTCCAAGATGATATAAAACTTATGTGCACAAATGAAAAATGCAGCATATGATTACAAATGTGTAGATGATAATATACGGTACCTGAAAAAGTGAGGAGCCAAACACCAACTCCTTGTGATTGTTAAACAGGTCATGAATTGCACCCAAGGTCTCCAGGTTGGGCGCAGAGACGACAGTTATTTGTGAAGGTGTATACCAATTATGAAGGACCAACCTTTCAAGTGAAGGGGCATCTTCGATGATGAGTTGATGTCCTTTAAAACAAATTCCAATGCTTTTAAGGTGAGGCGACTTTATTTGGAGACAACTGATACCGATTTCTATTCCCAAAAAAATCAGCAAGCGCTCTAGGGCAGGGCAACTGGAGTGGATGATGCTGTGTAGTGAGGCCTCCGACAGATAAACCACCACAAGCGAAAGTTTTTTAGTAGTAGGAGTCGAAGCATTTGTACCAAATCGTCTGGTAGATGGCACCGGGTGAAGATGGCGGTGTGGAGAGAGGAGGAAAACCGCGAGATGGACAACGGTGGTGTGGGCACAAATTCTTGGTGTGATCGTGGTATGAAACTTTTGTGCTAATGGTACAACTCAAACTGCTGGAGTTTTCCAAATTAGGGGATGTCAGCCAAGCGTCCACCTTGCCGGGTATGGACAGCAGGTAGCGTGTCGGGATGCAAAGGCATTGAACGGGGCCTTGCTATTGAGAAGAGACGATGGCTCTAAGGAGATCAAATTCAGGAAGGACAGATATCTGATGACAGTCGAGATTGAGGGGCGCGGTGCGCAATAGAGGGCGCCACCGAGTTGAGAGGACTTGTGTGCGGTAGCAATCCTTGGTGGGGAGAAGCTAGATGATCTCCTCAAGGATGATGTCTGGGAGATCACTGATGCGGTCCATCAGAGATTCTACTGGTTCCTCA
>NC_041391.1:207201029-207274009 GCF_002162155.2 Triticum dicoccoides | reverse complement strand
GGAAGTGGGAGAGTGGGTTGTTCGTGTTTATAAGAGCAAGTACAATAGAGTTGAGTTAGCAGGCTATAAGGAATAAACTAGTATATTTCTGCTTAGTTGGAGGAAAGAGAAGAGGAGAGAGAAGGTAAGCGGGCTCTTCGTGAAGAGCCAGCTCTAGCACATGCTCCTAGGCACTTTGTGCTAATGAAAGGTGGGCCACATAATAAAAATTAGTACACTCTTTTGATCTACTATTGTACATGTTGACTATAAGATGGGCTGTAGATGACATGGCACTAGCTTATAGCCAGCAGCTGGCTATACTATTAACCATGCTCTAAGGCCCACTGCACTAACTACTCGCTTTTTCCCAAGAACCGCTCTCTTATTTTGCGTTGTTGCATTGGAGCTGGCGTATGGACTTGGCTGACTGGCCATGCATGCAGGATGCATGTGCCCACCAGCCACTGCATGCGCCTCGTTTGTTACTAGGCCTATTTAATAGGGTGGTTATGGAGTAAATTAAGGAGATTTATTTTCTCTGTGTGCATCCACCAAATTAGAGGATGCGGTACTAGATGCAGACACTCACATTAAACTAAGCTTCAGAAGATACGGTATGCATACTAACATTCAGAAGAACGAAGTTCAGCATGTCTATGCATCTCAATGATTCACCATACTATAACCAATACAAAGCTGTGAGAAGGTGTGGAAATAAGGAAAATTGGTCGACGCTTCTCTCATCAAAGGGCCTCCCTGCGCACGCATTAATTTCCTGGGCATGCTTGTTTCTTCTCAATGTTGCGAGCACTTTGAGCATGTTGGCAAGTCCACGGCTAGTGTAGGACCTTGAAGTATGTCTAGAGGGGGGGGGGTGATTAGACTACTTGACCAATAAAAACTTAACCTTTTCCCAATTTTAGAGTTTGGCAGATTTTAGCTATTTTAGGACAAGTCAAGCAATCATCACACAATTCAAGCAAGCATGCAAAGAGTGTATAGGCAGCGGAAATTAAAGCATGTAACTTGCAAGAAAGTAAAGGGAAGGGTTTGGAGGATTCAAACACAATTGGAGACACGGATGTTTTTGGCATGGTTCCGATAGGTGGTGCTATCGTACATCCACGTTGATGGAGACTTCAACCCACGAAGGGTAACGGCTGCCCGAGTCCACGGAGGGCTCCACCCACTAAGGGTCCACGAAGAAGCAACCTTGTCTATCCCACCATGGCCGTCGCCCATGAAGGACTTGCCTCACTAGCGGTAGATCTTCACGAAGTAGGCGATCTCCTTGCCCTTACAAACTCCTTGGTTCAACTCCACAATCTTGTCGGAGGCTCCCAAGTGACACCTAGCCAATCTAGGAGACACCACTCTCCAAGAAGTAACAAATGGTGCGTTGATGATGAACTCCTTGCTCTTGTGCTTCAAATGATAGTCTCCCCAACACTCAACTCTCTCTCATAGGATTTGGATCTGGTGGAAAGAGGGTTTGAGTGGAAAGCAACTTGGGGAAGGCTAGAGATCAAGATTCATATGGTAGGAATGGAATATCTTGGCCTCAACACATGAGTAGGTGGTTCTCTCTCAGAAATGGTAAGTTGGAAGTGTAGGTTCATTCTGATGGCTCTCTCCACAAATGAAGAGGAGGTGGAGGGGTATATATAGCCTCCACACAAAATCTAACCGTTACACACAATTTACCAAACTCGGTGGGACTAATCATTAAACTCAGTCAAACCGGTTTAGTAAACCTAGTGACCGTTAGTGATTTTCGGTGGGACTGACATGCATCTCGGTGAGGCCGATTCGGTTAGGGTTGGGGCATAACGTAATCTCGGTGAGACCGATTACACAAACTCGGTGAGACCGATTTGGTAATAAGCTTTCCAGAGAGTTGGTCAGGTAAACTCGGTGGGACCGATTTGCTCTTTTCGGTGAGACCGAAATGTTACAAAAAGAAAATAGAGAGTTTACATTGCAATCTCGGTGGGACCGATCGCTCACTTCGGTTAGACCGAAACGTTACGAAGGGAAACAGAGAGATTGCAACCCCATCTTGGTGAGACCGAGATCCCTATCGGTAAGACCGATTTGCTTAGGGTTTGTGGCAGTGGCTGTGTCTTTTGGAATCGGTGGCGCCGGATAGAAAGAATCGGTGTGACCGATTTTGGCTTTAGGTTTAGATCATTTGTGGATGTGGGAAAGTAGTTGAGGGTTTTGGAGCATATCACCAAGCACATGAAGCAAGAGGCTCATTAAGCAACACCTCATCCCTTCTTGATAGTATTGGCTTTTCCTATAGACTCAATGTGATCTTGGATCACTAAAATGTAAAATGAAGAGTCTTGAGCTTTTGAGCTTGAGCCAATCCTTTGTCCTTAGTATTTTGAGGGATCCACTTTCATCATCCATGCAATGCCATTCATTGAGCTTTCCTGAAATAATAGTCTTGGAATAGCATTAGCTCAATGAGCTATATGTTGTTATGAATTACCAAAACCACCTAGGGATAGTTGCACTTTCAATCTCCCCCTTTTTGGTAATTGATGACAACATATAGATCAAAGCTTCGACAAATGATAATAAAATTTAAATAACATCGTCGCTTTGAGAAGTATGTGATAAGCAAGAGCTCCCCCTAAATTTGTGCATAGTTTTAGATTTGCTTTGGACTGCAAATGCACAATGAATTGGGCTCATGGGTTACTCTTCCATGTCACATACATCTTGGTTGAGCGCTCAAAATAATAAACAATGAATACATGCACTCATCACCAAGCATAGTGAGTAATCACATAAGATAGATAGGATAATATCAAGCATGCGTAAGTGTAGCTTATGATCAAACACATGATCATCAATGTCTCACAAGAATAGTATCTCAACCAAAAGCAAACAAAGATTGAAAAAACCACCAAATAAAGCAAGACAGAACAAAAGCAACACTCTCTCTCTCGAAGCCTATGATCTATACATTTTCTCCCCCTTTGGCAACAAGTTACCAAAAAGTTCATAGAAAATGCATAGTGCTAGATTGACTCTCAGGCTTGATCTTCTGGTGGTGGTGTAGAGATGGCTCCTTGGATGAAGGCTTCAGTTGAAGTGGATGGAGCTGGAGGAGTTGGTGCTGGAGTTGGTTGCACTGGAACTGTAGGGGCAGTGGCTGGTGCTGAAGTTGTTGCTCTAGTGTCTGTCACTGGCACTGCAACTGACCTCTGGGCTCTGGGCACTCTGGCAAACACATTGGTGGTAGTCTTGCCCTTCCTCTCCTGCATGTCATCCTGCAGCTGCTCCACAACTGACTAAATCTCAGTTACCTTGACATCTAGATCATAGAATTTTTGTTCCATGATTCTTTCCAGGCTCTCCTGGTTTTGAGTTAGGGTGGCCAACCCCTTCTCAATCCTCAGAGATGATGCTATCAAGTAACCAAGCTGCTCCTATTTGGTTTTCAAGAAATATTCATATGCCTCCTCTTGAGTTGGCATCTTGGCAGCCTTCTCCCTCTTTGCCTTCTCCTTCTTCTCTTGAGCTTGAACTGATTGTGGATCATCTTCATTCATGACAACCTCATTGTCCTCAAAGTCTGGATAAAGTGGAAAGTGTTCCTTATCCAACTGATATTTTCCTGTGCCCATCTTTGAGTTTATCAATTCTTGAATCTGAGGTGCATATCCACAGCTCCTCTTCTGATCTGCTGTAGTCCTCTTGATTGTTTCAATGATCAGGCTCATGACTTTGAACTTCTGTGGCACATCAAACACATGCAACATGTTGATGGCATGCCCTCTGATCATGTTATGGTCACCAGACTTGGGAAACAAAGTGTGCCTCAGAATCCAATTTATGGTTGGCAACCCTGACAGCAGAAAGTGAACTGATCCAAACTTGTGAGTCTCTAATGCCTTGTCTGGAATTGCCTTGTACATGTCAGCCATTGAATTGTGACCCTACTTCTTCTTTGCATAAATGTCTAGGTCATCCTCATTCTCCTTGGGGGCATTGATCAGACTTGCCCATTCTTCAATAGTGGACTGATACCTTGTACCTTCAGACATCCAAACTATTCTTCCATCTGGGTAAAAGTGTGCTGTGGAGTAGAACTGCATGATAAGCTCATCATTCTAGTTGGTGAACTTCTATCCAATAAAATCTGCAACTCCACAAGCAACAAAGCTGTCTTGCACTCCAGGATAGTGCTGTTCATTTTCTTTGATGAATTTCCAGTCAACCCACCTCATGTCACAGACTATGGGCTTCTTGTCCAACAGAATTGTTTCATAGAAGTCCTGTTGTTCCTTTGTGTGGAACCTGTAGTCAACAGCAGTTCTTCTTCTTGAAGCATATGGATCTTCCATTCTCCATAGTCTCAGCCCTGAATCCTTCCTGATTCTCATGTCCTCAGCCACAGGATGGGCATCATTGTGGTCTGGTATCTTGGGCTTGAGCTTTCTTAGAACCTGTCCTTCTTCTTCTGAATCTTCAGCAACATTGGGCACTGGGGCCTTGTTCTTCTCAGCAGCTGGAATACTCCTAGTATTCCTCTTTGGAACTTGCTTGGCCTTGGAGGCAGCTTTGGGTGATTCCTTGGGCTTGGATGTTGCAGCCCCTGATCTGATTGCATCTCCCATAAGCTTAGCTGCCTTTGGAGCTGGTGCAGCAAGCTCTTCCTCTTCCATCATGGAAGGTTGACCAACAATTTTGGCCATGGTCTTCTTGACCCTTTCCTTCCTCTTCTTTCCTTCAGCAGCTGGCTCTTTGGGATCAGGCCTTTTAGGCAGTTGAGTTGATGCTCTGGCCTTGGACATTGGTTGTCTTCCTGCAGGCCTTTTGGTCTTCATGCCTGGCTTTGTATTCTTTGCTGAGCCATATTCCTTCTTGAGCACCACTTTCTGGGAAGTAGCCTCATCTTCCTCAGCTTTGTAATCTTCATCCTCTGAATCTGAAGTTGTTTTCCTCCTTTGCCTAGTTGCAGCCTTAGGCAAATTGCTAGGAGTACTTCTGCTCCCTTCATCTGAAGTTGAGGGACTAGTGCCCTCACTCAAGTCCATCTGCTCTTCTGACCTGTTCTGGCTGTCACTTTGATCAGACATACTGCAAAAGCTGACTGCTGACCCTGTGAAGAGTTTTAGATGAGATAGAAAAGATGAGCATCACAAAATGCAGAGGTTTTTGCAAAAGAATGACTCAAAAGTCCAGTCTTAGTTTTCCACAGAAAGCATTTCGGATCCACCAATTTTCAAACTCGGTGATACCGAAGCAGTTTTGGAACCTAAACTGATGATCTCGGTTGGACCGAGTTTCAGTTTGGTGGTACCGAGACTGCTAGGGTTTCACAGAACCCTCAAATCGGTTGCACCGATTAGTAATTCTCGGTCAGACCGAGAGTCACTAGTGCAATGGCATAAGCCAAATCGGTGAGACCGAGTTTTTCAACTCGGTGGGTCCGAGATGGTTTCAGCGGAAACCTAACCCTAAAAATTTGAATCACATCTAATCTATGAACTACTTTGGCTGGATAGAAGAGTTTCAATCGTGGCAAGAATCAATATGAAAACAATGTGCCAGGAATCAGACGTGGATAGCACAAAGATTAAGTCCATATCCTAACTTGGCGGTGGACTTGCTACAGCGGCAACGGCGGGGACGAAATCCGTTGACGGCGGCGGAGACCAGCGACAGGAGGCTGCTGGCGACGAGGAGACGATCCGGAGACCATGATGGCAGAGCGAGCTGTTGCGCGGGCGAAGGGTTTCAGAGAAATTTCCAAAATTTTGCCCGTGGCTATATATATAGCTTGACCCTATCAGTGTGACCGAGTGGAACAACTCGGTGGCACCGAGATGCATAACTGTGTTCAGTTACAGCAAATCGGTGAGACCGAAAAGTTCAAATCGGTTGCACCAAGATTGAAAACTCAGATCAACTTGATGATCTCGGTAGGACCGAAATGGAAGGATCGGTCAGACCGAGAATCACTAAGAGGTTTTGGAAGTTTAAGTCTATGACGAATCGGGGACTCTGAGTGCTCCTCACACAGAGTGGTTCGAATCTGACTTGATCAAATTTTGTGATGTAGCATGAATAGAGTTTGAGACGAGAAAAGCATAGATAGCTAAAGAAGGTTCTTAGGCATTCTTGTCCATCCACTTGGCACTAAGAAAAGAATCCAAACAAACAAAACAAGAAGTGGATGTCCTTGAATGAGTAAAATGTGCACCAACATGCTCACACAATAAGATGACAATTGAAATATGTGGCAAAACATGCACAACCAATTTTAGCATCTATCAAGTAATTGGCGATGACTAGGTCATCTATATATGAGTATATTGACTTAGGAGTCAAATGAGAACATTTTATCATAGGTCATACTCATCGTTTAAGCTCAAGTGGGGTTACCACTTTTACATAATGCATTAATGTGTTCACACCATTAGAGTTGCTTTGACTCAATTCTTAGAGTTAAGCTCCCCCTAGATGTGAGATCCCCCCTTAGAGGGATGAACTAACCTTGGGTTTTGTCGATGATGACTTCATGTAGGTGTTGAAGATGTAGATTCTCAATGTCGATCTAGATCATTTGGAGCAATCCTTTGGAGTGAGTTGCACTTTCAACTTGCCTACATGGGTTAGTCCCACAAGGAACAAACAAGAATATCCATAGACATAGAGTGATGCACACACAAGATGATGTCCATGAAAACATTAGGTTACCTTGTCCCTTGCCTTACCAACATGAGGGTTTGTGACTCCTTGAACTAGTGCAAGATGTGAAAGTTGATTGCACTTGTTCTTGCCAAAATGATATGAGTGAAGAATGTTGGCGGAGTCACCCTCAAGAACTCTCTAGTTCTTCTTCTTCGGGATCCACATCATCTTGATGGGAATCCTTGGAGTTGTAGTTATACTTGATGAAGTAGAACTTGACGTAGTCTTGGGGACCCAACTGAATGAGGCTTTAGGTGCTTCTTCAAATGCATCAATCTCTTCTTGAAGCTTGTCCTTGCATTTGTTCTTGTGGTCTTGTGGTGGAAGATCATCTTGAGCTTGTGTCCCCTTGAAGGAAGTAGGATCATACTTCTCTTGTTGAGGAACAAACTTTGTCTTGGGGTATTGATCTTCTTCCCACTCAACTCCATTGGCGTTGAACTTTCGTTCAAAACCGACACCTTGATTCTTCCAGTGCCTTCCTTGCTTGCATACAATTTCCTCGAATTTCTTACTCCCGGCAAGGCTATTGTAAACACCTTTCTCTATAATTCCCTTCAATAAACTATTTTCTTGCTCAAGTGTAACTTGGCTAAGAGAATCATTAGTGGAATCAAGAGAACTACTAGAAGCAACAACATTGGATTTGACATTATTATTGTTACTACTAGAGGAAGTATATTTATTGTACTTGTTACTAGACTTGACTTGAGGCATGTAAGTAGATAAGAGTAAACGCCTTGCAATGTAAGAAGAACTTTTCTTGCGGAGATCATCATTGATTGCCTTTAAGAACTCATGCTCTTGCTCAAGATTGAGCTTTTCAAAGCGTAACTTCTCATGAGCCCTTAAAAGTTCTCGATGATCTTCGAAGATAGTTTCATGAGCCAACTTAAGAGTGTTTAGTTCTTTAGTTAGAAGCTCAATTTTCTCCTTATCATTGTCATTCGTTTGATTAGCATGATTAATTCACGTTTCATCATAGTATTCATCACTAGAGTTGTCAACAAGTAAATCATCATCCACAAGCAAGTCATCTTCATCACTATTAAAATCAACATACTCGGGATGTGTTACCTTTGGACCTTTGGCCATGAAGCATCTTCCAACACCTTCATTTGGTGAGTCAAATATGTCATAGGAGTTGGTTGACACAAGTGCTAGACCGGCAACACCTTCATCTTGAGTATATTCGGAGTCAGAGTGATAGCTTCTCTCGGAGTGATTGTCGGAGTCGGAGCCGGAAACCCATTCACCAACATGAGCTTGATGTCTTCGTTTTGTGTAGCTCCTTGATGACTTGTCCTTTCTTTCCGAATCCTTACTTCTCCGTGAGGGTCTTCGTTCATAACGATCATCTCTACTCCTCCTCTCTCTTGGTGGTGATTCTTCTCTTTTGCTCCTTCTTCTTGGAGAATCTTCTCTTCTTTTGTAGGGTGTCGTACACTCATTGGAGTAGTGTCCGGGTCTCCCACAATTGTAGCAATTGCGCTCTCGACTAGAAGATCTCTTGTCATTGTAAGACCTTGACTTGGAGCTTCTTTCTTTGCTTCTACTTTTGTAGAATTTGTTGAAGTTCTTCACCATTAAGCTCAATTCTTCATTAAAGGTTGGTTTCTCACTTGATGATGTGGGGGCTTCACTTGAGGCTTTGTAAGCACCACTTGACTTGTTGTGAAGTTCCTCCTTATCCTTGAGTGACATCTCATGAGCAACAATCCTTCCAATGACTTCCGTTGGCTTGAGATCTTTGTGGTTTGGCATCATTTGGATCAATGTGCACACGGTATCATACTTTCCATCCAATGCTCTTGATGATGAATTTGTCGGTCATCTCTTCACTCCCTAAGCCGGCAATCTCATTTGTGATAAGAGCAAGCCTAGAGTACATTTCAGCGAAACCTTCACCATCCTTCATTTTGAACTTGTCAAGCTGACTTTGGAGAACATCCAACTTGGATTCCTTGACGGACTCGGTACCTTCATGCATATCAATCAAAGTATCCCAAATTTCCTTTGCATTCTCAAGACGGCCGATCTTGTTAAATTCTTCGGGGCACAATCCCTTAAAGATGATGTCACATGCTTGAGCGTTGTATTGCAGCATCTTCAATTCTTCCGCATTAGCTTCACGGTTCGGTTCTCTCCCATCGAAGAATTCACCTTGCAAGCCAATACAAATAATTTCCCAAACGGCGGGGTTATGTCCAAGAATATGCATTTTCATCTTATGCTTCCAACTAGCAAAATTAGTACCAACAAAGTAAGGACCTCTACGGTGATAATTTCCCTCGCTAGACGCCATACTCTCCTAGGTTGTGAAACCAAGGCTATGACCACCAAAAGCTATGGAAATCAAAGCAAATGGAGACCAATGCTCTGATACCACTTGTAGGACCTTGAAGTATGTCTAGAGGGGGGTGATTAGACTACTTGACCAATAAAAACTTAACCTTTTCCCAATTTTAGGGTTTGGCAGATTTTAGCTATTTTAGGACAAGTCAAGCAATCATCACACAATTCAAGCAAGCATGCAAAGAGTGTATAGGTAGCGGAAATTAAAGCATGCAACTTGCAAGAAAGTAAAGAGAAGGGTTTGGAGGATTCAAATGCAATTGGAGACACGGATGTTTTTGGCATGGTTCCGATAGGTGGTGCTATCGTACATCCACGTTGATGGAGACTTCAACCCACGAAGGGCAACGGCTGCGCGAGTCCACGGAGGGCTCCACCCATGAATGGTTCACGAAGAAGCAACCTTGTCTATCCCACCATGGTCGTCGCCCACGAAGGACTTGCCTCACTAGCGGTAGATCTTCACGAAGTAGGCGATCTCCTTGCCCTTACAAACTCCTTGGTTCAACTCCACAATCTTGTCGGAGGCTCCCAAGTGACACCTAGCCAATCTAGGAGACACCACTCTCCAAGAAGTAACAAATGGTGCGTTGATGATGAACTCCTTGCTCTTGTGCTTCAAATGATAGTCTCCCCAACACTCAACTCCCTCTCATAGGATTTGGATCTGGTGGAAAGAGGGTTTGAGTGGAAAGCAACTTGGGGAAGGCTAGAGATCAAGATTCATATGGTAGGAATGGAATATCTTGGCCTCAACACATGAGTAGGTGGTTCTTTCTCAGAAATGGTAAGTTGGAAGTGTAGGTTCGTTCTGATGGCTCTCTCCACGAATGAAGAGGAGGTGGAGGGGTATATATAGCCTCCACACAAAATCTAACCGTTACACACAATTTACCAAACTCGGTGGGACCAATCATTAAACTCAGTCAAACCGGTTTAGTAAACCTAGTGACCGTTAGTGATTTTCGGTGGGACTGACATGCATCTCGGTGAGGTCGATTCAGTTAGGGTTAGGGCATAACGTAATCTCGGTGAGACCGATTACACAAACTCGGTGAGACCGATTTGGTAATAAGCTTTCCAGAGAGTTGGTCAGGTAAACTCAGTGGGACCGATTTTCTCTTTTCGGTGAGACCGAAATGTTACAAAAAGGAAACAGAGAGTTTACATTAAAATCTTGGTGGGACCGATCGCTCACTTCGGTTAGACCGAAACGTTACGAAGGGAAACAGAGAGATTGCAACCCCATCTCGGTGAGACTGAGATCCCTATCGGTAAGACCGATTTGCTTACGGTTTGTGGCAGTGGCTATGTCTTTTGGAATCGGTGGCGCCGGATAGAAAGAATCGGTGTGACCGATTTTGACTTTAGGTTTAGGTCATTTGTGGATGTGGGAAAGTAGTTGAGGGTTTTGGAGCATATCACTAAGCACATGAAGCAAGAGGCTCATTAAGCAACACCTCATCCCTTCTTGATAGTATTGGCTTTTCCTATAGACTCAATGTGATCTTGGATCACTAAAATGTAAAATGAAGAGTCTTGAGCTTTTGAGCTTGAGCCAATCCTTTGTCCTTAGTATTTTGAGGGATCCACTTTCATCATCCATGCCATGCCATTCATTGAGCTTTCCTGAAATAATAATCTTGGAATAGCATTAGCTCAATGAGCTATATGTTGTTATGAATTACCAAAACCACCTAGGGATAGTTGCACTTTCAGCTAGCTAGCTGCCTCATCTTGCAATTGATGCTGGCACATTTGTAGCAAACACATGAGGCAATAGAGATGACTCAACATGAGTCCATATTGTGCAGTTCCCCTGAAATCATATTCATTGTCCTGAATCTGAAAAGATAGGAAAACAGTAGCTATACTTAAACGGTGTTGCAAAATAGTAGCACATATTAATAGCTCGGCATGACAAAACACGATCATCTGTACGAAGGGGATACCGACCTGCTTGAGGAAGATTATATATAATTTCATAAGTCCTTGGTTGATTTCCACCTTCGGCTGCACTGCTTGTTTGCTCCTGCACACATGACAGGATCGTTCCGCACTGCATTCAGCAAGTCAATGTACGAATAAGCTAATTTCATCTTGCGGTGGTCATTGTACCTAGTTACAAATGTAGGAATACCTGGAGCACCATGAGGTTAGCTGAGAGCAGGTAGATGCAGCCATATAAATTTTGTGCGGTGCTACCAAAATTGAGGTTTGTATCCCTTCCCGTTATGAGAATTCTTCTTGAAGTTGGTAGAATGTGACGGCTTGTTCTTTGCATCAAACTTGCCTTTCCCCTGAGATTTGTTCTTGTTGTTTTGGGGCTGGTTGGGCTGGAAGTTCTTCTTGTGTACCATGTGGGCACTAGAAGCTCCCTTAGCGACCCGAGCATGTGTGTCTTTTGCTCTCGCCTTCTCCTCAAAATCAAGAGTGCTAATGAGATCCAAAACAGAAAACTCATGTCTCTTGTTTTTCAGAGAAGTAGCAAAATCATTCCACGAAGGTGGAAGCTTGGCAATGATGGTCCCAGCAACAAATTTGTCCGGCAACACACACTTAAAGTACTCAAGTTCCTTAGAGAGTGACTGTATCTCATGAGTCTGATGAACAACAGAGTGCTCATCAGTCATCTTGTAGTCACAAAATTGCTCCATGACGTACAACTCATTGCCAGCGCCCGAGGGCCCAAACGTGGCCTCGAGCGCAACCCACATGTCTTTCCTGCTGTCAAACGACATATATGAATCCACAATGGAATCGTCAAGAACACTCAACAGGGAGGCTTTGAAGAGGGTATCCATGTTTTGAAAAGCTTCCTGCTGTGTAGGATTAAGATCGCCCTCAGGCTTACCCTTAGTGGCATCATAGCAGTACATGATCTGAAACCAATATACTGCTCTTGTGCGCCACCTTTTATATTGCACCCCCTTAAAAGTAGGCGGCTTCAAAAGCGCAGCAAAACCACTCGGAGTAAATTGCCTGTAATCAGGTTTTTGGATTGGATTGTTGAATATATGAGCAATTTAGTATGAGATTTAATCAGAATCAGCAGTAAATAGATCATGACGACAATTGCAAACATCAAAGTAATGATGCAGACTAAACCAGGAGGACAGAATCACATACTGTACAGCGGGAGCAGAACCGATGTGGTTGATGTTGTCACTCATGTTGTTGATGAAGAGGTTACCGAGGTCGGGGAAGAAGGCTGTCGTTGAGGAAGTCGTCGCTGGCAGCAGTCACAGGAGTGTGATCCCCAAAAACCTGATCGCCCCTCTCCCGTACAGGATCACGAAAGGCGGGGTTCGGAGGACTGTTGTCCCTTCTCGCGGTGCACGCCGGAAGGAGGGCTGGAGAAGAATTATGTGGCTGCGCTAAGATTTGGAACGACGCGAAACCATATGATACAGCGGCGGCTAGGGTAGAGCATGTCAGGTCGGTCGTGTGAGTATAATAGTAGGCCTTTGGCCCCCCAAACCCCACGTCCAAGTCAATAATAGCTCAAAAAAAGTCAATAATAGCCCCACCCAGGTTTGTCTCGAAAAAAACCCGGATTAATTAAGGCATCTGTTAGTCCCTTTAGTATAAATACTATATCATTAATAATGGCCCCACCTTTTGTCTCACAAAGTATGTTGGAGTACAACCGGCTACACGTTTACAATCCGCTTCTCTTCTCTCTCCTCTTCTCTCTCCTTCAAGTAAGCACAAATACTATATTTAAATCCTTATAGCCTGCTTATGTCATCTAATTGTAGTACTTGCTCTAAAGTTACTCTCCACTGTGTAGTCTGAAATGCTGGGCGTGCAGCGGGTGGTGCCCTCGGTCGGTGCGCCGCTTCAACGGCGGAAGCAGTGAGAGGTCGCATCACCCTGACTTGCCATCAATGTGGAGCGGCGGGCTCAGCTGGCGCCGGGCGAGAAGCGCGCGGGGGGGAGGAGGGGTTTTTGTTGGGCCAAAAAGGTGGGAAGCCAACTTGGGATCAGTCCAGACGGGGAAATATCATGTGCTTCCATACTCTGCATATGACACTAGTCTATGTTACTACTCCCTCCTTTCCGGTTTATAGAGATGTTTAGAGTAACATAGTAATATGTTACAGTATAAGTTACTCCCACTATGACCAGCCTTGGCCTCTCCCAGTGCTCCACCATGTATAGCTGCTAAGCATGCCACGTAGCCATAAAATATGATGTGGCACCAATAAACTAAGCACCTATGCATTGAAGACTTGAGTTACTAAGCCATTTAATGCACTTAGCACCTAATCTAAGAGCATGGTTAATAGTATAGCCAGCTGCTGGCTATAAGCTAGTGCCATGTCATCTACAGCCCATCTTATAGTCAACATGTACAATAGTAGATCAAAAGAGTGTACTACTTTTTTATTATGTGGCCCACCTTTCATTCTCACAAAGTGCCTAGGAGCACGTGGTAGAGCTGGCTCTTCACGAAGAGCCCGCTTACCTTCTCTCTCCTCTTCTCTTTCCTCCAACTAAGCAGAAATATACTAGTTTATTCCTTATAGCCCGCTGACTCAACTCTATTGTACTTGCTCTTCCTGCACATCTAAGCACTTACTCCCTCCATTTCTTTTTAGTCTACATATAAGATTTGGTCAAAGTCAAACTTAGTAAAGTTTGACCAACTCTATAGAAAAAAATATCAACATCTACGATACTAAAGCTATATGGTATGAAAATTAATTTCATGATGCATCTAACATTATTGATTTCATATTATGAACCTTGATATTCTTTTCTATAAACTTAGTCAAAGTTAACAAAGTTTGACTTTGACCAAATCTTATATGCAGACTAAAAAGAAATGGAGGAAGTACTAGCACCCCCTTGACCGTGGACCTTGACGGTGTACGTCACCTTGTGTCTCATAATTTTCCTCGTCATCATCTGAGCCCTAGAAGATATCACCCACATCATCATTAGCATGCAGCCGCCTTGATAGACAACGTGCGCAGAAGGAGTAGAGGGGACTCGGGACGCACCACCACCACGTCGTGGGCACTTCATACGTGCTCGTGTGCGCGCATCCTGCGTGTTTTTCCATCGGCGCTAGCTCTAAGGCCGAGGCTGCAGTCATCTTTGTCTCCGACTAGTAGTTGAGAAACGACGGCAAAGAGGTGCTGCAAGAGATGTGTAGGCACTGTTATGTGCGAGCTTTGCCGTAGCACGACGAACCGGAAGTCGTCACAGATGGTGCACGCCTCCATGCAGCCGAGTGTGTGCGCATGCATGTGTTATTCACGTGCATTCTGCGGTCGAGCGTGTGTGCATGCACGTGTTGTGTATATGTGTTGTGTGCTCCATGCTGTGCGTGTATGTGCATGAGTTAGGTCGGATGGAGTTAGTGTTGGAAATATGCCCTAGAGGCAATAATAAAAGCATTATTATTATATTTCCTTGTTCATGATAATTGTCTTTATTCATGCTATAATTGTGTTACGAAATCGTAATACATGTGTCAATAACAGACACCAACATGTCCCTAGTGAGCCTCTAGTTGATTAGCTCGTTGATCAACAGATAGTCATGGTTTCCTGACTATGGACACTGGATGTCATTGATAACGAGATCACATCATTGGGAGAATGATGTGATGGACAAGACCCAATCCTAAACATAGCACAAGATCGTATAGTTCGTTTGCTAGAGTTTTCCAATGTCAAGTATCTTTTCCTTAGACCATGAGATCGTGTAACTCCCGGATACCGTAGGAGTGCTTTGGGTATGCCAAATGTCACAACGTAACTGGGTGACTATAAAGGTAGACTACGGGTATCTCCGAAAGTGTCTGTTGGGTGACATGGATCAAGACTGGGATTTGTCACTCCGTATGACGGAGAGGTATCACTGGGCCCACTCGGTAATGCATCATCATAATGAGCTCAGAGTGACCAAGTGTCTGGTCACGGGATCATGCATTACGGTACGAGTAAAGTGACTTGCCGGTAACGAGATTGAACGAGGTATTGGGATACCGACGATCGAATCTCGGGCAAGTAACATATCGATAGACAAAGGGAATAGCGCACGGGGTTGATAGAATCCTCGACATCGTGGTTCATCCGATGAGATCATCGTGGAGCATGTGGGAGCCAGCATGGGTATCCAGATCCCGCTGTTGGTTATTTACCGGAGAGTCGTCTCGGTCATGTCTGCTTGTCTCCCGAACCCGTAGGGTCTACACACTTAAGGTTCAGTTACGCTAGGGTTGTAGGGATATGTATATGCAGTAACCCGAATGTTGTTCGGAGTCCCGGATGAGATCCTGGACGTCACGAGGAGTTCCGGAATGGTCCGGAGGTAAAGATTTATATATGGGAAGTTCTGTTTCGGGCATTGGGACAAGTTTCGGGGTTATCGGTATTGTACCGGGACCACCGGAAGGGTCCCGGGGGTCCACCGGGTGGGTCCACCTGTCCCGGGGGGGCCACATGGGCTGTAGGGGGTGCGCCTTGGCCTAATGGGCCAAGGGCACCAGCCCCACATAGGCCCATGCGCCTAGGGTTTAAGGGGGAAAGAGTCCTAGGAGGGGAAGGCACCTCCTAGGTGCCTTGGGGGGGGAGGGAAACCCCCTTGGCCGCCGCACCCCCTAGGAGATTGGATCTCCTAGGGCCGGCCACCCCCCCTTGGCACTCCTATATATAGTGGGGGAGAGGAGGGACTTCATACCTGAACGCCTTGGCCTTTGGTTGCCTCCTTCTCCCTCCCCAACACCTCCACCTCCATAGTGCTTAGCGAAGCTCTGCCGGAGTACTGCAGCTCCATCAACACCACGCCGTCGTGCTGCTGCTGGTGCCATCTCCCTCAACCTCTCCTTCCTCCCTTGCTGGATCAAGAAGGAGGAGACGTGGCTGTTCCGTACGTGTGTTGAACGCGGAGGTGCCGTCCGTTCGGCGCTGGTCATCGGTGATTTGGATCACGTCGAGTACGACTACATCATCACCGTTCTTTTGAATGCTTCCGTGCGCGATCTACAAAGGTATGTAGATGCATCTAATCACTCGTTGCTAGATGAACTCCTAGATGATCTTGGTGAAACGAGTAGGAAAATTTTTGTTTTCTGCAACGTTCCCCAACAGTGGCATCATGAGCTAGGTCTATGCGTAGTTCTTCTTGCGCGAGTAGAACACAATTTGTTGTGGGCGTAGATTTGTCAACTTTCTTGCCGTTACTAGTCCTTTCTTGCTTCAGCGGTATTGTGGGATGAAGCGGCCCGGACCAACCTTACACGTACGCTTACGTGAGACCGGTTCCACCAACTAACATGCACTAGTTGCATAAGGTGGCTGGCGGGTGTCTGTCTCTCCTACTTTAGTTGGAGCGGAATCGATGAACAGGGTCCTTATGAAGGGTAAATAGAAGTTGACAAATCACGTTGTGGCTTTAACGTAGGTAAGAAAACGTTCTTGCTAGAACCCTAATTCAGCCACGTAAAACTTGCAACAACAATTAGAGGACGTCTAACTTGTTTTTGCAGCAAGTGGTTTGTGATATGATATGGCCAAAGTTGTGATGAATGATGAATGATCTATATGTGATGTATGAGATGTTCATGCTATTGTAATAGGATTCACGACTTGCATGTCGATGAGTATGACAACCGGCAGGAGCCATAGGAGTTGTCCTTATTCTTTTATATGACCTGCGTGTCATCAAGAAACGCCATGTAAATTACTTTACTTTATTGCTAAACATGTTAGCCATAGTAGTAGAAGTAATAGTTGGCGAGCAACTTCATGGAGACACGATGATGGAGATCATGATGATGGAGATCATGGTGTCAAGCCGGTGACAAGATGATCATGGAGCCCCAAGATGGAGATCAAAGGAGCTATGTGATATTGACCATATCATGTCACGTTTATTATTTGATTGCATGTGATGTTTATCATGTTTTGCATCTTGTTTACTTAGAACGACGGTAGTAAATAAGATGATCCCTCACAATAAATTCAAGAAGTGTTCCCCCTAACTGTGCACCGTTGCGACAGTTCGCTGTTTCAAAACATCACGTGATGATCGGGTGTTTTATTCAGACGTTCACATACAACGGGTGTAAGACAGATTTACACATGCAAACACTTAGGTTGACTTGACGAGCCTAGCATGTACAGACATGGCCTCGGAACACAGAAGACCGAAAGGTCGAGCATGAGTCTATAGAAGATACGATCAACATGAAGATGTTCACCGATGTTGACTAGTCCGTCTCACGTGATGATCGGACACGGTCTAGTTTAAATCGGATCATGTAATACTTAGATGACAAGAGGGATGTCTAATCTAAGTGGGAGTTCACTAATAATTTGATTAGTTGAACTTAATTATCATGAACTTAGTCTAAAATCTTTGCAATATGTCTTGTAGATCAAATGGCCAACGTAGTCCTCAACTTCAACGCGTTCCTAGAGAAAACTAAGCTGAAAGACGATGGCAGCAACTATACGGACTGGGTCCGGAACCTGAGGATCATCCTCATAGCTGACAAGAAAGATTATGTCCTACAAGCACCGCTTGGTGACGCACCCGTTCTCCCTGCAGAACAAGACGTTATGAACGCTTGGCAGGCACGTTCCGATGACTACTCCCTCGTTCAGTGCGGCATGCTTTACAGCCTAGAGCCGGGGCTCCAAAAGCGTTTTGAGAGACATGGAGCATATGAGATGTTCGAAGAGCTGAAAATGGTTTTCCAAGCTCATGCCCGGGTCGAGAGATATGAAGTCTCCGACAAATTCTTCAGCTGTAAGATGGAGGAAAACAGTTCTGTCAGTGAGCACATACTCACTATGTCTGGGTTGCATAACCGCTTGACTCAGCTGGGAGTTAATCTCCCGGATGATGCGGTCATTGACAGAATCCTCCAGTCGCTTCCACCAAGCTACAAGAGCTTTGTGATGAACTTCAATATGTAGGGGATGGAAAAGACCATTCCTGAAGTATTTGCTATGCTGAAATCAGCAGAGGTAGAAGTCAGGAAGGAACATCAAGTGTTGATGGTCAATAAAACCACTAAGTTCAAGAAAGGCAAGGGTAAAAAGAACTTCAAGAAGGACGGCAAGGAGGTTGCCGCGCCCGGCAAGCAAGCTGCCGGGAAGAAGCCAAAGAATGGACCCAAGCCCGAGACTGAGTGCTTTTATTGCAAGGGAAGCGGTCACTGGAAGCGGAACTGCCCTAAGTACTTAGCGGATAAGAAGGCCGACAAAACAAAAGGTATATGTGATATACATGTAATTGATGTGTACCTTACTAGTGCCCGTAGTAGCTCCTGGGTATTTGATACCGGTGCAGTTGCTCACATTTGTAACTCAAAGCAGGGGCTGCGGAATAAGCGGAAACTGGCAAAGGACGAGGTGACGATGCGCGTCGGGAATGGTTCCAAGGTCAATGTGATCGCCGTCGGTACGCTACCTCTGCATCTCCCTTCGGGATTAGTTTTAAACCTTAATAATTGTTATTTAGTGCCAGCTTTGAGCATGAACATTGTATCGGGATCTCGTTTAATTCGAGATGGCTACTCTTTTAAATCTGAGAATAATGGTTGTTCCATTTTTATGAGAGATATGTTTTATGGTCATGCTCCTATGGTGAATGGTTTATTCTTTATGAATCTCAAACGTGATGCTACACATGTTCATAATTTGAGTACCAAAAGAAGTAAGGTTGATAATGATAGTCCCACGTACTTGTGGCACTGCCGCCTTGGTCACATAGGTGTCAAACGCATGAAGAAGCTCCATGCTGATGGACTTTTAGAGTCTCTTGATTATGAATCATTTGACACGTGCGAACCATGCCTTATGGGTAAAATGACCAAGACTCCGTTCTCAGGAACAATGGAGCGAGCAACCGACTTATTGGAAATCATACATACTGATGTGTGCGGTCCGATGAGTGTTGAGGCTCGCGGTGGCTATCGTTATGTTCTCACTCTCACTGATGATTTAAGTAGGTATGGGTATATCTACTTAATGAAACACAAGTCTGAAACCTTTGAAAAGTTCAAGGAATTTCAGAGTGAGGTTGAAAATCAACGTGACAGGAAAATCAAGTTTCTGCGATCAGATCGTGGAGGAGAATACTTGAGTCACGAGTTTGGGGCACACTTAAGAAAATGTGGAATAGTTTCACAACTCACGCCGCCTGGAACACCTCAGCGTAACGGTGTGTCCGAACGTCGTAATCGCACTCTGTTAGATATGGTGCGATCTATGATGTCTCTTACCGATTTACGGCTTTCTTTTTGGGGCTATGCTTTAGAGACTGCCGCATTCACTTTAAATAGGGCTCCGTCGAAATCCGTTGAGACGACACCGTATGAATTATGGTTTGGGAAGAAACCTAAGCTGTCGTTTCTAAAAGTTTGGGGATCCGATGCTTATGTCAAGAAACTTCAACCTGAAAAGCTCGAACCCAAGTCGGAAAAATGCGTCTTCATAGGATACCCAAAAGAAACTATTGGGTACACCTTCTACCTCAGATCCGAAGGCAAGATCTTTGTTGCCAAGAATGGGTCCTTTCTGGAGAAAGAGTTTCTCTCGAAAGAAGTAAGTGGGAGGAAAGTAGAGCTTGATGAAGTATTACCTCTTGAACTGGAAAATGGCGCAACTCAAGAAAATGTTCCTGAGGTGCCTGCACCGACTAGAGAGGAAGTTAATGACAATGATCAAGATACTTCTGATCAAGCCCCTACTGAAATTCGAAGGTCCACAAGGACACGTTCCGCACCAGAGTGGTACGGCAACCCTGTCTTGGAAATCATGCTGTTAGACAACGGTGAACCTTCGAACTATGAAGAAGTGATGGCGGGCCCGGATTCCGACAAATGGCTAGAAGCCATGAAATCCGAGATAGGATCCATGTATGAAAACAAAGTATGGACTTTGACTGACTTGCCCGTTGAGCGGCGAGCCATAGAAAATAAATGGATCTTTAAAAGGAAGACAGACGCGGATGGTAATGTGACCATCTATAAAGCTCGGCTTGTCGCTAAGGGTTATCGACAAGTTCAAGGGGTTGACTACGATGAGACTTTCTCACCGGTAGCGAAGCTGAAGTCCGTCCGAATCATGTTAGCAATTGCCACATTCTATGATTACGAAATATGGCAAATGGACGTCAAAACGGCATTCCTTAATGGTTTCCTTAAGGAAGAATTGTATATGATGCAGCCGGAAGGTTTTGTCGATCCTAAGAATGCTGACAAAGTGTGCAAGCTCCAACGCTCGATTTATGGGCTGGTGCAAGCATCTCGGAGTTGGAACATTCGCTTTGATGAGATGATCAAAGCGTTTGGTTTTACACAGACTTATGGAGAAGCCTGCGTTTACAAGAAAGTGAGTGGGAGCTCTGTAGCATTTCTCATATTATATGTAGATGACATACTGTTAATGGGAAATGATATAGAACTCTTGGACAGCATCAAGGCCTACTTGAATAAAAGTTTTTCAATGAAGGACCTTGGAGAAGCTGCTTATATATTAGGCATCAAAATCTATAGAGATAGATCGAGACGCCTCATAGGTCTTTCACAAAGCACATACCTTGATAAGATATTGAAGAAGTTCAATATGGATCAATCCAAGAAGGGGTTCTTGCCTGTGTTGCAAGGTATGAAATTGAGCTCAGCTCAATGTCCGACCACGGCAGAAGATATAGAAGAGATGAGCGTCATCCCCTATGCCTCAGCCATAGGTTCTATTATGTATGCCATGCTGTGTACCGGACCTGATGTAAACCTTGCCGTAAGTTTGGTAGGAAGGTACCAAAGTAATCCCGGCAAGGAACACTGGACAGCGGTCAAGAATATCCTGAAGTACCTGAAAAGGACTAAGGAAATGTTTCTCGTTTATGGATGTGACGAAGAGCTCGTCGTAAAGGGTTACGTCGACGCTAGCTTCGACACAGATCTGGATGACTCTAAGTCACAAACCGGATACATGTATATTTTGAATGGTGGGGCAGTAAGCTGGTGCAGTTGCAAGCAAAGCGTCGTGGCGGGATCTACATGTGAAGCGGAGTACATGGCAGCCTCGGAGGCAGCACATGAAGCAATATGGGTGAAGGAGTTCATCACCGACCTAGGAGTCATACCCAATGCGTCGGGGCTGATCAAGCTCTTCTGTGACAACACTGGAGCTATTGCACTTGCCAAGGAGCCCAGGTTTCACAAGAAGACAAGGCACATCAAGCGTCGCTTCAACTCCATTCGTGAAAATGTTCAAGATGGAGACATAGAGATTTGTAAAGTACATACGGACCTGAATGTAGCAGATCCGTTGACTAAACCTCTCCCTAGAGCAAAACATGATCAACACCAGAATTCCATGGGTGTTCGATTCATCACAATGTAACTAGATTATTGACTCTAGTGCAAGTGGGAGACTGTTGGAAATATGCCCTAGAGGCAATAATAAAAGCATTATTATTATATTTCCTTGTTCATGATAATTTTCTTTATTCATGCTATAATTGTGTTATCCGGAAATCGTAATACATGTGTGAATAACAGACACCAACATGTCCCTAGTGAGCCTCTAGTTGACTAGCTCGTTGATCAACAGATAGTCATGGTTTCCTGAATATGGACACTGGATGTCATTGATAACGAGATCACATCATTGGGAGAATGATGTGATGGACAAGACCCAATCCTAAACATAGCACAAGATCGTATAGTTCGTTTGCTAGAGTTTTCCAATGTCAAGTATCTTTTCCTTAGACCATGAGATCGTGTAACTCCCGGATACCGTAGGAGTGCTTTGGGTATGCCAAACGTCACAACGTAACTGGGTGACTATAAAGGTAGACTACGGGTATCTCCGAAAGTGTCTGTTGGGTGACATGGATCAAGACTGGGATTTGTCACTCCGTATGACGGAGAGGTATCACTGGGCCCACTCGGTAATGCATCATCATAATGAGCTCAGAGTGACCAAGTGTCTGGTCACGGGATCATGCATTACGGTACGAGTAAAGTGACTTGCTGGTAACGAGATTGAACGAGGTATTGGGATACCGACGATCGAATCTCGGGCAAGTAACATATCGATAGACAAAGGGAATAGCGTACGGGGTTGATAGAATCCTCGACATCGTGGTTCATCCGATGAGATCATCGTGGAGCATGTGGGAGCCAGCATGGGTATCCAGATCCCGCTGTTGGTTATTGACCGGAGAGTCGTCTCGGTCATGTCTGCTTGTCTCCCGAACCCGTAGGGTCTACACACTTAAGGTTCAGTTACGCTAGGGTTGTAGGGATATGTATATGCAGTAACCCGAATGTTGTTCGGAGTCCCGGATGAGATCCCGGACGTCACGAGGAGTTCCGGAATGGTCCGGAGGTAAAGATTTATATATGGGAAGTCCTGTTTCGGGCATCGGGACAAGTTTCGGGGTTATCGGTATTGTACCGGGACCACCTGAAGGGTCCCGGGGGTCCACCGGGTGGGTCCACCTGTCCCGGGGGGGCCACATGGGCTGTAGGGGATGCGCCTTGTCCTAATGGGCCAAGGGCACCAGCCCCACATAGGCCCATGCGCCTAGGGTTTAAGGGGGAAAGAGTCCTAGGAGGGGAAGGCACCTCCTAGGTGCCTTGGGGGGAGGGAAACCCCCTTGGCCGCCGCACCCCCTAGGAGATTGGATCTCCTAGGGCCGACCACCCCCCCTTGGCACTCCTATATATAGTGGGGGAGAGGAGGGACTTCATACCTGAACGCCTTGGCCTTTGGTTGCCTCCTTCTCCCTCCCCAACACCTCCTCCACCTCCATAGTGCTTAGCGAAGCTCTGCCGGAGTACTGCAGCTCCATCAACACCACGCCGTCGTGCTGCTGCTGGTGCCATCTCCCTCAACCTCTCCTTCCTCCCTTGCTGGATCAAGAAGGAGGAGACGTGGCTGTTCCGTACGTGTGTTGAACGCGGAGGTGCCGTCCGTTCGGCGCTGGTCATCGGTGATTTGGATCACGTCGAGTACGACTACATCATCACCGTTCTTTTGAACGCTTCCGTGCGCGATCTACAAAGGTATGTAGATGCATCTAATCACTCGTTGCTAGATGAACTCCTAGATGATCTTGGTGAAACGAGTAGGAAATTTTTTGTTTTCTGCAACGTTCCCCAACAGTTAGTGTGTTGGCTTGTGTACATGCACGGCTGCATGCATCCTGTACATGCGTGGCTTGTTGCGTGGTTATCAATAATTCAATATAAACTACTCCCTCCGTTCCTAAATATAAGTCTTTCTAGCCATTTCAAATAGACTACAACATACGGATGTATGTAGACATATTTTAGAGTGTAGATTCACTCATTTTGTTTCGTATGTAGTCCATTATTGGAATCTCTAAAAAATACTTATATTTGGGAATGGAGGGTGTATAAAACATCTTCAACTTAGCATCCTGTTGTACCATTTTTAGTGGTTAGCAAAAAGTTCATGTTCTTTTATTTCTTTATAGCTGGGCAGGCGGCAAAAAACAGGGGAAAACGCGCAAGGTTCCTTGCAGACGCTCCACCACGAGGTTCCTTGCTCCTTCTCGGTCATCGGGAATCTATGCTCTTCAACTCTTTTCTTTTACATGAGCTTTGTTCATCCTTTTCCCAACATGTGAGACATCTAGCATCAAGGTGCACGTGTCATGCAAGAAAATGGACATAATCAGATAAGCAGTGCGTAAGTGAGTCGTGCACTTCGATGGAACCTACACAATATTGTTTCTCCTCGATGATACATGAATAGTGCACGTACTCAACGACGGAGCATGGGATGGTAGCAATGACATGGTCAACCCTTTTTTGGAGAGAGTACATACTAAATAACTTTGATGTGTCCCATCAACTCGCAGAATGACGAGAAGCTTGATTACGCCTTCTCCCTCGCCAACACGTGCGCGGTGGCTTGCAGCACAAAGAGAAACTTTTGCTTACAAGCGGTGGATGTGCAGCAGTTAATTTGGTGTCAGATTGCCAGAAGTACTACTGTAGAACCATCGACTTCTGGAAGAGGCGAAGAACCAAGCGCAAAGGTCACCTACTAACCTTAGGCTAGGCGTAGTGGGAGTAACATAAGTATGGGTACCTCCTTTTTATTCTAGAAACAACCACATGCGAATATCGAGGTGCTAGTTACGTAGAACAAATTTCTTGGAGTCCGTGCTCAGCCCTCCTCTATCTCTCTTCTCAGCCAGCCAGCGGACGCGCGGAGCCCATCGTCTGTTTGCTCACATGCGGTCCCACATGTCAGTGAAAACGCAAGAGGACCCACTGAACCTGCACATCTTTCACCTCGACGTGCTGGTGATGAAAAACAAATCCAATAAAGATGTTCGGTGGCTGCTTTTGGAGTTATTCAAGAGTAGTAAGATTCTATTTACAGTTTAACCCAAGATGCACATCACGTGGCTTCAACTACCACTCTATTTTCTTGCATGACACGACCTGGATGCTGGATGTCCCACGTGTCGGCAAAAGGAGGAAGAACCCGACAAAATCTTCAGTTGTGCTCTCGAATTAGACTAGTTGTGCTAACTTAAAAAATTTATTGTGTACTAGAATGGATGCAAGTTTTGGTATTGGGAAGAAGAGTACATCAATATATTGATAGAGCAGAATTTAGTAGATGTTCTAGCACTTTTAGCTAGCATAGAGGCCAGAGATGGGACTAGTGCACTTGTTGATACTCCTACTAGAGTAGAGGCTAGACATGAGACTAGATGCGAGGAAGCAACATCTACTTGTTTACACTCGAAGAAGAAAGAAGCACGCAAGATCGAGCCTCCGCAGATCAACAATGAATGCATCGAGAAGGCACTAATCCAACTTACATGAGCAGTTATGGAAGTTGGATATCTTCTAGTAAAATGTATTCTTGTGGTTCTTGTTTTCTTTGGTCTTGCTTTTCTAGTCAAAATTATTGTTGGAGTTCGTGCAAAACGGAGGTCCGTTTGGGGTCGTGCGTTGAAGTTGGCCTTACAAGTGGGACCACAGTTGAGGAAACCGACTATCGGCAAACCCTCACCTCGCCCGCCACGCGATGGCTGAAGTTAGAGAAATGACGAGGTTGAAGAGATTGCTCTAGCACGGACTCCAAGAAATATGGTGTCAGATGGATGTCGTGGTGGTGGCGTGTGCCGTACTCCTGGACGTGAATGCTTGTTCTGGCCCATGCCACCCTACTACTCCTACTACTTATATAGTACCCCTACTAGTAGTATCGAGGATTCGAGGTGCTGGTTACGTACAGCGAGCACGTTAACATATGGCTACAGAAAAAACACCCGCCCGACGCGCGAAGCATGTGAAGCTAGTACAAATAGTGTACTACTATAATTGATTGGCCTCATCCGATAACCTGTTGCAATGCACGTACAATTATGTATTCGGAAAATATTTTTTTGCCTCGTCGCACCACTCACTCAGAGAAGCGACTCGAAAGCCATTCATAAATTTAGTAAGTTTATCATAGGCATATCATTTTATTACATACAACAGGTCATCAACCCACATCGACAACGAGGATACATTATAAATACTAAAGTTTTCATCACACAACAAATAACAAGCAATGACATGAACTTCAATTCAACCAATCCTCGGTGTTGGAAACGCTTGCTTTGAACCACAAGTGATTCTCTGGGACAGGCCATCTATTGTCAATCTCGAAACCAACGCAGGACTAATCATCCAGGCTGAAGCGGACTACTATATCAGTACCAAGGTAGGGAACCACCCAAATGTCCGAGGTATGGACATAGTTGCTTCTCATAAATGGTACTAGTAACGTTGTGTCAACAGCAGTTGGATCGCCTTTCACCATCATCCGATAGTTTTGTCCAAGAAGAGCGATTTTTATCCAAGACTATCAATTCTGTACCATGGAGAAGGTGTTGGCGCTAGCACACTAGTATCCATCCCGAATACCATGCAACGGGTGTTGGAATAGGTCCGGAGAGTGCGACCATGGGAGACAACACGTGCTCCCTCAGTAGTAACAAACTCAGTGCGCTGTATGCAGACAAGAAGAGGTGATCCATCGGAATTAGTTGCCAGGCGCCACTGAGTATATACGTTCTTCTCGTCCTCATGCTCATGATCATCACCATCGTCATCTCCCCCTTGGTTATAATTTTTTTCAAGTATAGGTGGTGGAATGTTCATAGGACCTTGGAAACACAAGAAGAAGGTTAATTAGTAAAGGGAAACTTGCTAACCCGCATGCATGTGGATGAAACAATTATAATTACGGTGGAAGACAAAAGTAACAAAACTACAAGGATCCCATGCAAAAACAGTGCCATGAGCGGTGGAAGCAAACACAATACCCTCGTATTGAATTGCATCACAGTACACATCCGTGTATAGAAACTGATTTTTGAGCAATATCCATCGAGTCGAACCACAAAGGACGGCAACAAGCTTGTCGAAGATAGCAACAACTTCATAGTTCTTGTAATTCCAAGAGAGGTTGGGAACTCGACGAATTGCTATCTTCCGTAGAAGACGGTCACCATGATCGTATTTGAACGTGCGTAGAATACCGGTGTGCTCAACCTCTGGGCAGTCTGCTGAGATTTTTCAAAGTGGAACCCGGTAACGAGTGTACACATTCACAAGTTCCCACTCGCAGTTGTACCCAATATAAACAACCCAATCTCCATTTGCGCCTGCCCAATCTTTACCCTCAAGGGATGGCATCTTAACATCATACGTATCATTATCAAGCGGCATCAACTTGCACAAGGCGAGGCCTCCGTCGTCCCCGCGCCAGTAGTCATCAGGGTCACGGCAAAGAAGATAGGGGATATCAAACCGCTCCTTGATCCTTGGGTTCCTTGTAATGATGTTATTAGTTGAGTCGAGAATGGTCTTGAACGAACCTGCCATGCTAGCCGAGGTGATGACGTTGTACCGATTAATGAGTTCCTCCACCACGTCATCTTTAAGATCGGGGCAAGAATAACGGGGTCGTTTCCGGCCTGTTCCCTCCATGGAGAAGACGATCAAACAATGGCAGAAGGAAGGGTGAAGGGCTGAAGGAAAATGGAGGAGGGAGAGGAAGAGCGTGCGACAGCAGTTCCAAATTGAGAGGGAAAGGTGAAGAGTCGATGGACGGTTGCCAGTTTGCCACGGTACATGAAGAGGTGCCCCAGCCTACATGTTTGTTCAGAAATACTAGTAGAAAAGGACTCGTTGTCGTCTCAATGATATGGAACGGGACCACATGTCAACGAAACATGGTGTGTAATTTCTCGTGCAAAATGCGATCTGGCCGTGTTGGCCCGAGGTGCCGCATTAGTTTTTTTTGAATGTTTGTCGCATTAGTTATTGACCTGTATTTTTTTAACATGCAATATGAATGGATAGCTCCTGTGGTCATCACACGTGAGCGGATATAGTGATGGTTGATTCGCCCGAGCAACTTATTACTGTGGGAATATGGGAGTACCAGCGGATTCAAGGAACAGAGAAATGATGGTTGCTTCGTCCGAGCAACTTACTGTGGCGAAGGTGGGGCTCTGTGATTTGACTACTCACTAGTCATTACTACTACGGTGCAACGACTGGGGTGAATCTTTCCCTAAAGTTGTGTTGTGCACTCAATATTGCTGCATGGCAGGTGGAGCCGGATGAAGGATGTCCAACATGTTGGTGAAACGAAGTTGAATTGTTTCTGGCATTGCTATCAATCCTTCAGGATTTGTTTATATGTAAGCATAATTTTAATGAAATTGTACTGTGATGCTATGAAGGTTTCAACTTTGGTTCCCGCAGGAAAAAAAGGTTTCAACTTAGGATTCATGTGTCTTGCCTCGAGATTATCTCGTTACAACATTCCATCAAATACAAATGAAACTACCATGGCTAATGCATCTCAATGGTTCGCAGATCAGCGCCAATATTCACATCACAACTGAACACAAAGTTGTGAGAAGGTGTACAAATAAAGAAAAAATACAATTGATTGATGATGTTCGTAGGCATGGCTCCATTTCCTTGGCACAGTGTTCATTGCTTGGCAGCTAATTTCACCTAGCTCTGTAGCCAAAAAAGAGGTGTATGAAGGACACCACAATCTGACCATTTTGTGCAGCTCCACTAAAATCGAGCGGACCATCCCTATTTGCAAAAATATCCAGTCAGTGTGATTACAATAATAGTGGAACTAGATGATGAAACATAACACACATAAATAGAAGCCGATCACCTCTACGATCTCTCTTTAGGACTAACTTTCTTGTTGGAGAAGATTAGGCACGGAGTTGGATGAGGAAGATAGCAAAACCAATCTCCCTTTCCACAGTCCCACAAAAATGTAAAAACGTTGCCCGTGTGACATTTTGGCGGAACTGCACAAATCACTCTAGAAAAAAGTGATTTGTGCAGTTCACCAAAAGGTCGCGACAGCAACGAGGTGAAAAGGGATAGCCCTGTTTGCAAAAGGAGGTCGAAAGGAAACAATTACTGCCCAATAACACGAGTTGAAGACACATACGCCGACAAAAAAGAAGCGTGTTCCATGTAATAAGGGAAAGATAGCACATGGTGGTTTATCAAAAATGGTTTGAGGACGAGATTGCAAGATGGAAAGTACGCCGGCCGAGATACGATTTAAGCAAACAACTAAAGAAGATCCACATGCAGCAACGTGGGAAGATGGGAAGTGGAGCAAGGCCGGAGGAGGCTGTACTCGAGGGTCGTCGGGATGTTACTAGGAGGGCGCCGGCGGCCGGGATCTGCCCATACCGCGGTAGCGAGCAAGTGGCGAAGGCCCTACCACACCGGAGCTTGGTCAGAGTGAACAGCGGGTACCACAGATCGGGATGTGCTGCTTCAACACCGTCGAACAGAGAGACAATGCACATCCTCCCTTTCCGCCGGCGGGCGGGATGTGGCCGGATCACTGACCAATGCTGAGAGAGAGAGGCCACGGCCGCCTTGTGTGAGATGGTGTGACGAGAGACAAACCCATTTTTCCATTTTCCCCACGGCAATCGTTTTATATTCTATACGTGCCATTGAGGAATATATAACTTTATTTAATGCTAACGTGTCAAGTCGAACTTTGTTCTGTCTAGTCATGGTACCCGACCCTCCTTCGAGTAAACAACCGCTACAGGCGTCAAATTATCATGTGCGCTGCCTTTTCGTACAGAAACGAACTCCACCATGTACCCGCGCGGGTGTGGCCGGGAACGAGACGTGAGTATGTGCGTCCTGCGTGCACTTCTTCTTTAGGTGCAGGTACATACATGGGTGAGTGTGAGAGAGATGGTTTGTGCGAAACAGAGGCAATGTGTTGATGATATCTCAAACAGAAAAACGTAACTTATGCAATGTGTGTGAAATGGAGTCATGGACGTGAGATATCGATAGAATTGAAAACATGGATGAAGTGTGCCATCAAATTTGTGTTTGCCCACGTCAAAGATACAAGGCGGCTGGCCTACTGGAATTTGAGAGGGCAGAGGTGCAGTTTTTCTCCGTGGCATGGATACCTACCTACAACGTTCGACTATCGGTGTGTGTGGGGGGGGAGGGTGGGAGAGGGTAGAGACCGATCGGCTAGTATATGTGTGGGGAAGGAGAGAGACCTAGCTATGTATTGAGGGAGATCGATCGACATCCATGGATATGTGTAGCAAAGGAATTAGGTTGGGAAAAAGACAAAGTTAGAGCGTCAGAGGGTTGGTGGTGGAGTGGCGTCTCACAAATGGTGGGAGAGGCCTGCTAGACAAACGAATTATAGTCGACCTGGCTATATGTAGGGAGATCAGTTCATATACACGCCTGCATGTGTTAGAAGCAAATAAGGTCCGGAGAGACAGAAAGGGGGAGAGGGTGCGGCTAGGAGGTGGTGCGAGAGGCCTACCATGTTAAGGGGGGAGGAGTGTGCGAGTATGTGATCAATGAAAAGAGGGGCGGGAGTGTGCACTTGCGTGGAATCGTATTGGACATAGGGGGGCATGGACGATGAGAAGAGAAGAGGGAAAGTATATATGTATTTGTTGTAGGCACACTTGGCTAGAGAGGTATATCGACTGGTGTGTGCCGGAAAGAAGGAGCTGGGGGCCTACACACACCACGGGTGGATGACCTAAAGAGAAATAATGAACGTGCGAGATGGAGGGGACGCTAAGGGTGGGTGGGAGGGGGGCGGGCGTGTGCATGCACGATAGAAAGTTAGCGCTAGCTAGCTATAAATAGAAGAGGATGGTGAAGGTGTAAAAGACGTACAAAGATCATAATTCATTATAAAAAAGTGGATACGAATACTTGAAGAAGATATCATAATGTAGAACATTGATTATAATTTGGGCTAATGTGTGGCTTTTGCAACTCAGGTCTAAATACTTGTCATAATGTAGGGGGCGGGGCACTACACTTTGTGTGATAAACATGGTGTACGTATGGAACATGGTTTAGATTATGAATATATAGGTAGTACATCAAATGTGCTATTATTTGGAATCAACATCAAGTGTATTCAAAAAATAGAATTCGAGTTCATGTAGTACACATAGTTCATATCTACCTGTACAGTAATCATGTGGTGTGTTATTAAGGTAATACATGAATGATGGTTGAAGTTGGCAACAATCATGATTGTAGATTCTTATTGAAATAGAGAAACGAATTCAAATTTGGTTCGAATTGCAGCGGTAGTATAGACATTTGGAATGCACTAAAATGTTGGTATGAGTAGGTCGTTACATGCATTATACAGCAAGCAAAAAAATTTAATTGGACATAACATGGATTCATACTCCCTCCTTCCATCTATATAGGGCGTAATGAGATTTTTAAGACCACCTTTCACTATTGACAAGATTAATAGTACATGACATGCACAATGTGAAAATTATATCATTGAAAGAACCTTTCACAGACGAATTTAATGGTGTGCTTTGTGTAAGTTGCATGTCATATATTATTGCTCCAATATTTGGTCAAAGTTAGCATCGAAAAATGCATTAGACCCTATATAGATGGAAGGAGGGAGTAGCTTTGAATAGCATTTGTACAGTAAAATGGGGCAAGACTCTCTCTTTGTGTGGTGTGAATAGTTTATTTTTTTTGTTTTCTTTTTGGTTGAGGGAAGTGCGAATTGATTTGGTACGTACAAGTACAATATTACTACATGTTATGCTTGTCCCTAAAACTCAACCCGCGTCTTGTTATATCCCGAAAATTCATATATCGTGCTCCCAAAATTGGCGCCTTCACAACCCGCGCCTTGCTATCCTGAAACTACAACACGCGCGAAAACTCCCTCCAGCTGCCAAATCCCGACACGCGAAATCCCCCTTCTAACCTTGAGCCGAAAGGGTCACTAGTTCAAATCGTTGGGGGGTACTTTTGTAACACACCCTACATTTTGGACAAGCGCGTCCCTAAGTCATGGTTCACCCCCTCCCATCGCCCCCTTTTCGCCATTCGAAATCCTAGGCCGCCATAACCTCTTCGCTCCAGCCGTGAAACCCCACCATCCTCTGTCCGCCACCTCACTGTTGCCCAGCTGGAGCCTCTTCCTCGACGATGTCGTCCACCGTAATAGCTCAACGTCCCTCATCCACCTCCCCGGATGAGGATCCGTCGTCCATCTCGTCGTCCCGCTGGTTCAGCCGCCACGTCCTCCACCTCCAAGGAGCTGCTCTGATGATCGCCTCATCTATCGCGGCTGCTCCATCCCTACAGCGCCGCCTTAACCTGCTCTACCGGAACCGCAACATCCTCACCGACTCCTCAGATGAAGCCGAGGCCTACTCGGCGCCACCAAAGAGATTGTACACTCATCGCATCGCACCTTCTCCTTAACTCGACCTCCCGGCACCGACGGTGCTCCATCCCGCACCCCCATGGAGAGGCTACCTTGAAGCCGGCGCCGCGGGCGACATCTCCATGGCGGCTCTCCCCCTGTGCGAGGCCCCTTCGGCGGCGGCGGCCATACCAGCCAGATTTGCTACTGCTGCTTCAGCTCTCGCTCGATCGCTCGATTGCCTAGCTGCTGCTGCTTCTCACCCCCTCGCTCATGCTGCTGCTCTGCTCCGATTTAGCCACACTTCAGTCGACTGAATCGACTTTTGGGTCAGTTTATTTTCAGGGGTTGGGGGGGCTCGCCGGAGTTAAGGAAGGACCACCCTCAGAGGGGATGGGGGCTCGCCGGAGAGGTAGTCCACTATGTATCTTAGGGTTCAGGGTGGGGGCAGGGGGCCTAGAGGGCTGGCCGGGGCGGCGGTGGGGAGTTGTTTTGGGGTGGCGAGGCAGCGCTGGGGCCGGCGGTTCGGCTAGTGGTGGCTGGCGGCTCAAGGGGGTGCAGGTTGAAGATGAACTGCGGGCCCTCCCTAAACTACATGTCAAGTGCCTCTCTACTACCATTGCATTCAGTTTTGGTAGTAGCATTCAGATTCCACAGTAAATTTCAGTTTTGATAGTTAAGTTCAGAGTCAACAGTTTTTACCTCATCTGTTGTAGTCAGGTGGTTTTTGGTGATGTAAATTTTACATCTATTTTACATCATCTATTGGAGATGCTATTAGAATCCCACTTGAGATTGACGATGTCTGTCTTGTGCTGCTTCAGCCTTGACGTCTTACGACTCACCGGAGCTGCTCCAATGACAGAACGATCCATCACAACAGAGCAGTGCCCTGGACGCTGTCTATAGATTCCTCAGATCTTCCTCCACACGTCCGACAACCACCTCTGCCTCAACTGCTTCAGTGACCAACCCAATGATGCTGAGGTCTACACGGCTATGGCAAAGAGGTTGTACACTTGTTGCATCACTTATTACTATACATTCACGTCAATCCATTAGGGCTATTTTGGTTCAACGGAAAAACATAGCAACAGGGAATTTTCCAATTGCACTCTACGATTCAATTATTCATGCATTTTGTTGAAAGAAATCAAGCAAAACATCCACCTGGACCTACTTTTCAAAATCCTATGCATGAAAACAAGACCAAGTGCATTAGTGGCGGAATAACATTCTAACTGTACACGCTTTCATATGGTTTCGCTTTATTTTGGCCATGTTTCTTTGCATTCCTCTACTCTTCAAATTCCTGTAAACCAAACACCCAAGTTGACAGAAATCCTGTGTTTACAAATGCTCTGTTTACCATGTGCATTCCTATCCTATTCTGGTGTTTTTCCTATCCCTGCATTTTTAGAATCATGCAAGCCAAATGAGCCCTTACAGAATTACTTCAGTTACAGGTAGGTGTCGAAGGGAACTTTGTGTGGTTTGTCCTACTCCTGCCGCGAGTCGTCCACCTCACCTGAGCTGCTCCATCGACAGAAGCATCCACCAAACCATACATCACGACTCATGACCGTCTTTCGCCGCCTCAGATCTCCTTCCCTGCCGCCGGCACCCACCACAACGGCATCACCATCATCGACCCAGCAGATGAACTTGAGGAGTACACGGGTCCACAAGAGAGGTCGCACTCTTTTGTTTCTGCTTATGTTATGCATTGCTTAAAATTACCTGCTACTTTATCATCTTGTTCAGCTCTTGGACTCCCAAGTCAGGTCCAAATTAATGTTCAAACTTGAGTTCTAAATTAGTTGTGGGGCACATATCGAGGCAGCAATGAATATTATGTATGTCTAATATCTGGTTCACCTAGGGTATGCCTATGTTGTTCATCTTGGGTGGGAAACAAATAGTAAAGCAATCATCATCTGTCTTTTTATTAAATTAAAGCAATCATCAGCCTTCTATCATTATTTTTGGATCCATCAACTGGTTGTTACCATCACTCTAAATTTATGCATGCTCTCCTTACATAATCTCACCATATTTTTTTCGTATGCATGTCAGATATTATACACAGTCATGCTGAACATGCAGAGAAAAAGAGAAGAGTTTTGCGCGGCAATACAATGTCATGCAGACATCGCTCCATGGTGGGTTCAATGGCAAACACTCCCCAGCCCTCTCCAGATTGTAATCCAGAGGAAGATATCTGTTCTGAGGTGGATTCAGATGTCGCTGACCACTCCTATTTACCCCCCAAGGTGTTTGCTCTACCTTGGCATGATGATATTAGTCATATCATGCATATGTTTCCTTGCAGTGCCTACTTTTGACATCATATATGTCATCTACTTAGTTTAGACATGTTCTGTAATGCCACCTGTTTAGTTTCTATATCATATATGGGAATTATGCAGTCTCATGTCTTTTAGCCAACCATAATATATGTGAAATGTGCAATGCCATCCTGTTTAACCAGGCATCATATATTTGAATGATATCTTGCCCATTCTTTTCTTCATTACATTTCCATTTGTCGACAATGTTTGTACATTAAACTACTCTTCCTGTGAATCAGCCATTTGGGTGGGAGATGGAAAAATCTGGAGTGAAAACAAGGCCTTCAGACCAGACAGTGCTACCTGTCGAAGCTGATCTCTTGTTGGGTCCCGATAGCTCCTTGGAGATGGATTCAGAGACAGATGACCAATCCTATTCCCCCACTGAGGTGTATGCTCTAACTTGGCATGGTTATACTGCTCATATCATGCATATGGTGTCTTGCATTGCATAGTTTAGACATCATATACACAATATTCAACACCATGTTCTTAGTTCATACATCATATCGAATGCCCTCTGTTTAGCATATAAATCACCTATGTGAATTAAATGATGCGATCCGAATTACTTAAATAACATGTAGGTGAATTATGTCATGCGATCATGTTTAGTTATTCATTATATCTTTGAATTATGTTATGCTATGCTATCTAGTTTAGATAGACATCATATATGTGAAATTATGTCATGCTATCCATTTTAGTTAAACAATATACATGTCAACTATTTCACGCCCTCTTTTTCCACACTATCTATTGCATCTGTCTCTCATACAATGTCTGTACATTCAACTATGTTTCCTGTTTATCGGCCATTTGAATTGGAGCGGGTGATGCCAGTATCTAGCGGACTAAAAACACGGTCTTCAAATAAAACAGTGCTACCTCTTGGTGGAGATAGCACCCCGATTGTACATGCACAAGAACCGGCCCTACCACACATAACCCAAACTCTCGCAGATTGTACCCCTACTGCGATGGACAGAGAACCAGCTTCACCCAATCTAACCCCAACCCCAGCCGATAGTAACCCAGTTCCTGTTGACACAGCACCATCTCCACCACAGAGCTCCCAAACAAGAGCAGTTAGTAAGGTAGCTCCAGTGCCCAAAGGGCCAGTACTGTCACGGCGAACCCCAACTCCACCAGTTAGTACGCCTATTCCTGTGGAGGAAGCACAACCAGCTAGTCGTAGTTTAGCATATATCGCATTTGATGTTGTTAAATCATATGTGCGTATCTTCCCATCTTGGAAATATTATACTAAAGATGAAGGAAAATGCCAGTTGCAGGTGTTTGTCCAGGAGTTATGTGTAAGTAATGTTATTCATGGCAATTACTTTGCTTCGTCTCATACATCCTACCTCCATGATGGTTATAATACAGCAAATTTTCCTATTTTTCTCTATAGAGAAGGACCAATTTGGAAACTCAGGATGAGGTAACCTGTGCTAATACCTCTGCTATCTTCAAGAATGCTTGGTGGCAGTATCGGAATTACCTGAAGAAAATGTACTTCACCGGCAAAGAAACTCATCAAATTCCCTTACGTTCTCCTGGGACACATTTACTGGACGATGACTGGGAAAGCCTTGTTCTGTACTGGTCCTGAACCAAGAATGTGGTAAGGTCTATGAGCTCATTTCTATTTTTAAGTATCATATTCTTGCATCTTACTGTACTATGTTCATGTAGAACAAGTGCTTAAACCTGAAGAACAACTGTTCTAATTTAAGATTCCATTGCTATCATAGGTCAAAAAAGCTCTAGGCGTTAATTGTGTGTTTTGCCACCGCCTTGCGCTTTACTGACCAAAGCGCATGCTTATGCAGAGATTAAGCGTAATTATGCGCAATGCGTTTTGCCAACGCCTAGAACCTTATTAAGCAATGGTAAAGGAAGTAATGCAGATAAGGTTCAGGATAGTGACACATCCTTATTAATCTCCAACAAAGCTGATAAAACAACTAAGGAATATTATCTTGAAGAGATCGAGACAACCCCAAAGTCCTGTCTTGGTTTAGTGTTCGAGTTACTGGCCTCTACCGCTTGCACAAGCTATTCAAACTCACTGTCTGAATCAGTTCGGTTTCCAGAGTCTCAACTACAAGCTGAAAGACATCGATCAGCTGTGCTGCGACAAGAAGCGGAAGGACTGCGGAAGTCCCTGGAGCATTCAGATGCATACTTTCTGGTGCAACAGCAAGCGTTGGAGGATTTTAGCGCCAAACAGGACAAAGCTAATAAGCTTGCTAAGCTTATTGCCAGCATGGTGGATACCCAGGATAACGTTTCTTGAGCTCTTCTGAAGTTGTTTCAGTTATGCTCTGGTTTTGCTGTCGCGTTTATTTGCACTGGTGGCCAATTTTGATGGCCAATGTATGTAATATGCAACTCTGTTCCCTATATTTGCACTGGCGGCGAACTTTGATGCCTAGTGGATGTAATATGTGTTGGAAATATGCCCTAGAGGCAATAATAAATTGATTATTATTATATTTCCTTGTTCATGATAATCGTTTATTATCCATGCTAGAATTGTATTGATAGGAAACTCAGATACATGTGTGGATACATAGACAACACCATGTCCCTAGTAAGCCTCTAGTTGACTAGCTCGTTAATCAATAGATGGTTACGGTTTCCTGACCATGGACATTGGATGTCGTTGATAACGGGATCACATCATTAGGAGAATGATGTGATGGACAAGACCCAATCCTAAGCCTAGCACAAGATCATGTAGTTCGTATGCTAAAGCTTTTCTAATGTCAAGTATCATTTCCTTAGACCATGAGATTGTGCAACTCCCGGATACCATAGGAGTGCTTTGGGTGTGCCAAACGTCACAACGTAACTGGGTGGCTATAAAGGTACACTACGGGTATCTCTGAAAGTGTCTGTTGGGTTGGCACGAATCGAGATTGGGATTTTGTCACTCCGTGTAAACGGAGAGGTATCTCTGGGCCCACTCGGTAGGACATCATCATAATGTGCACAATGTGACCAAGGGGTTGATCACGGGATGATGTGTTACGGAACGAGTAAAGAGACTTGCCGGTAACGAGATTGAACAAGGTATCGGTATACCGACGATCGAATCTCGGGCAAGTAAAATACCGCTAGACAATGGGAATTGTATACGGGATCGATTGAGTCCTTGACATCGTGGTTCATCCGATGAGATCATCGTGGAACATGTGGGAGCCAACATGGGTATCCAGATCCCGCTGTTGGTTATTGACCGGAGAACATCTCGGTCATGTCTGCATGTCTCCCGAACCCGTAGGGTCTACACACTTAAGGTTCGATGACGCTAGGGTTATAAAGGAAGCTTGTATGTGGTTACCGAATGTTTTTCGGAGTCCCAGATGAGATCCCGGATGTCACGAGGAGTTCCGGAATGGTCCGGAGGTAAAGATTTATATATAGGAAGTCCTGTTTCGGCCATCGGGACAAGTTTCGGGGTCATCGGTATTGTACCGGGACCACCGGAAGGGTCCCGGGGGCCCACCGGGTGGGGCCACCTGCCCCGGGGGGCCACATGGGCTGTAGGGGGTGCGCCTTGGCCTACATGGGCCAAGGGCACCAGCCCCTAGAGGCCCATGCGCCTAGGGAACCCTAGAGGGAAGAGTCCTCAAGGGGGAAGGCACCTCCGAGGTGCCTTGGGGAGGATGGACTCCTCCCCCCTCTTAGCCGCACCCCTTCCTTGGAGGAAGGGGCAAGGCTGCGCCTCCCCCCTCTCCCCTGCCCCTATATATAGTGGAGGGGAGGGAGGGCATCCATACCTGAGCCCCTGGCGCCTCCCTCCCTCCCGTGACACCTCCTCCTCTCCCATAGGTGCTTGGCGAAGCCCTGCAGGATTGCCACGCTCCTCCATCACCACCACGCCGTTGTGCTGCTGCTAGATGGAGTCTTCCTCAACCTCTCCCTCTCTCCTTGCTGGATCAAGGCGTGGGAGACATCGTCGAGCTGTACGTGTGTTGAACGCGGAGGTGTTGTCCGTTCGGCACTAGATCATCGGTGATTTGAATCACGGCGAGTACGACTCCATCAACCCCGTTCACTTGAACGCTTCCGCTTAGCGATCTACAAGGGTATGTAGATGCACTCTCCTTTCTACTCGTTGCTGGTCTCTCCATAGATAGATCTTGGTGATACGTAGGAAAATTTTTGAATTTCTGCTACGTTCCCCAACAGTGGCATCATGAGCTAGGTCTATTGCGTAGATTCTTTGCACGAGTAGAACACAAAGTAGTTGTGGGCGTCGATATTGTTCAATATGCTTGCCGTTACTAGTCTTATCTTGATTCGGCGGCATCGTGGGATGAAGCGGCCCGGACCAACCTTACACGTACGCTTACGTGAGACCGGTTCCACCGACAAACATGCACTAGATGCATAAGGTGGCTGGCGGGTGTCTGTCTCTCCCACTTTAGTCGGATTGGATTCGATGAAAAGGGTCCTTATGAAGGGTAAATAGCAATTGGCATATCACGTTGTGGTTCATGCGCAGGTAAGAAACGTTCTTGCTAGAAACCCATAGCAGCCACGTAAAACATGCAAACAACAATTAGAGGACGTCTAACTTGTTTTTGCAGGGTATGCTATGTGATGTGATATGGCCAAAAAGGATGTGATGAATGATATATGTGATGTATGAGATTGATCATGTTCTTGTAATAGGAATCACGACTTGCATGTCGATGAGTATGACAACCGGCAGGAGCCATAGGAGTTGTCTTTATTTATTTGTGACCTGCGTGTCAACTTAAACGTCATGTAATTACTTTACTTTATTGCTAACCGTTAGCCATAGTAGTAGAAGTAATAGTTGGCGAGGCAACTTCATGAAGACACGATGATGGAGATCATGATGATGGAGATCATGGTGTCATGCCGGTGACGATGATGATCATGGAGCCCCGAAGATGGAGATCAAAAGGAGCAAAGTGATGATGGCCATATCATGTCACTATTTGATTGCATGTGATGTTTATCATGTTTATACATCTTATTTGCTTAGAACGACGGTAGTAAATAAGATGATCCCTTACAACAATTTCAAGAAGTGTTCTCCCCTAACTGTGCACCGTTGCGACAGTTCGTGTTTCGAAGCACCACGTGATGATCGGGTGTTAGATTCTAACGTTCACATACAACGGGTGTAAGACAGATTTACACACGCGAAACACTTAGGGTTAACTTGATGAGCCTAGCATGTACAGACATGGCCTCGGAACACGAAGAGCGAAAGGTCGAACATGAGTCGTATAGAAGATACGATCAACATGAAGATGTTCACCGATGATGACTAGTCCGTCTCACGTGATGATCGGACACGGCCTAGTTTGACTCGGATCATGCAATCACTTAGATGACTAGAGGGATGTCTATCTGAGTGGGAGTTCATAAGATGAACTTAATTATCCTGAACATAGTCAAAAGGTTTTTGCAAATTATGTCGTAGCTCACGCTATAGTTCTACCGTTTAGATATGTTCCTAGAGAAAAATTAGTTGAAAGTTGATAGTAGCAATTATGCGGACTAGGTCTGTAAACTGAGGATTGTCCTCATTGCTTCATAGAAGGCTTATGTCCTTAATGCACCGCTCAGTGTGCTGAACCTCGAACATTGTCTGTGGTTGTTGCGAACATCTGACATACATGTTTTGATAACTACGTGATAGTTCAGTTAAACGGTTTAGAGTTGAGGCACCAAAGACGTTTTTGAAACATCGCGAAACATATGAGATGTTTTGAGGGCTGAAATTGGGATTTCAGGCTCGTGCCCATGTCAAGAGGTATAAGACCTCTGATGACTTTCTTAACCTGCAAACTAAGGAGAATTGTTGAGCTTGTGCTCAGATTGTCTGAGTACAACAATCATTTGAATCGAGTGGGAGTTGATCTTCCATATAAGACAGTGATGGTTCTCCGAAGTCATTACCACCAAGCTGCTAGAGCTTCGTGATGAACTATAATATATCAGGGACATATATAATGATCCTTGAGATACTCGCGATGTTTGACACCGCGAAAGTAGAAATCAAGAAGGAGCATCAATTGTTGATGGTTGGTGAAACCACTAGTTTCAAGAAGGGCAAGGGCAAGAAGGGATACTTCATGAAACGGCAAATCAGCTGCTGCTCTAGTGAAGAAACCCAAGGTAAAACCCAAACCCGAGACTAAGTGCTTCTGTAATAAGGGGAACAACCACTAGAGCAGAATTACCCTAGATACTTGGTAGATAAGAAGGCTGGCAAGGTCGATAGAAGTATATTGGATATACATTGTGTTAATGTGTACTTTGCTAGTACTCCTAGTAGCACCAGGGTATTAGATACCGGTTCGGTTGCTAAGTGTTAGCAACTCGAAACAAAAGGCTACGGAATAAACGGAGACTAGCTAAAGGTGAGCTGACGATATGTGTTGGAAGTTTTTCCAAGCTTGATATGATCAAGCATCGCACGCTCCCTCTACCAAAGAGATTGGTGTTAAACCTAAATAATTGTTATTTGGTGTTTGCGTTGAGCATAGACATGATTGGATTACGTCTATCGCAATACGGTTATTCATTTAAGGAGAATAATGGTTACTCTGTTTATTTGAATAATACCTTCAATGGTCTTACACCTAAAATGAATGGTTTATTAAATCTCGATCGTAGTGATACACATGTTCATGCCAAAAGATAGTAATGATAGTACCACCTACTTGTGGCACTGCCACGTAAGTCATATCGGTATAAAACGCATGAAGAAGCTCCATATTGATGGATCTTTGGGCTCACTCGTTTTTAAAAAGTTTGAGACATGCGAACCATGTCTATTGGTGTATATGCATGAAGAAACTCCATGCAAATGGACCATTTTGACTCACTTGATTTTGAATCACTTGGGACATGCAAATCATACCACATGGGCAAGATGACTGAAAAGCCTCGTTTTCAGTAAGATGGAACAAGATAGCAACTTGTTGGAAGTAACACATTTTGATGTGTGCAGTCCAATGAGTGCTGAGGCATGCAGTGAATATCGTTATGTTCTTACTTCACAGATGATTCGAGTAGATATTGAGTATATTTACTTGATGAATCACGAGTCTGAATTATTGAAAGGTTCAAGTAATTTCAGTGTGAAGTTGAAAGATCGTCGTGACAAGAGGATAAAAGATCTATGATATGATCATAGAGATGAATATCTGAATCACGAGTTTGGCACAGAATTAAGACATTGTGGAAATTGTTTCACAACTGATACAGCCTGGAACACCATAGTGTGATGGTGTGTCCAAACGTCATAGTTGCACCCTATTGGATATGGTGCATACCATGATGTCTCTTGTCGAGTTACCACTATCGTTCATGGGTTAGGCATTAGAGACAACCACATTCACTTTAAATAGGGCACCACATAATTTTGTTGAGACGACACCGTATGAACTATGGTTTGGAGAAACCTAAGTTTCCGTTTCTTGAAAGTTTGGGGCTGCGACGCTTATGTGAAAAGGTTTCAGGTTGATAAGCTCGAACCCAAAGCAGATAAAATGCATCTTCATAGGACACCCAAAAACAGTTGGGTATACCTCCTAATTTAGATCCGAAAGCAATAGGGATTGTTTCTTGAATCGGGTCCTTTTTTCGAGGAAAGGTTTCTCTCGAAAAGTTGAGTGGGAGGATGGTGGAGACTTGATGAGGTTATTGAACCGTCACTTCAACAAGTGTGTAGCAGGGCACAGGAAGTTGTTCATGTGGCACGTACACCAACTGAAGTGGAAGCTTATGATAGTGATCATGAAACTTCGGATCGAGTCACTACCGAACCTCGTAGGGTGACAAGGATACGTACTACTTCAGATTAGTACAGTAATCCTGTCTTGAAGGTCATGTTGCTAGACAACAATGAACCTACGAGCTATGGAGAAGCGATGGTGGGCCCAAATTCCGACAAATGGTTAGAAGCCATAAAATCCGAGATAGGATCCATGTATGAAAACAAAGTGTAGACTTTGGCAGAACAACTCGATGGTCGTAAGGCTGTTGAGTGCAGATGGATTTTGAAAGGAAGACAGACAATGATGGTAAGTGTCACCATTGAGAAAGCTCGACTTGTCGTTAAGATGTTTTTCGACAAGTTCAAGGAGTTGACTACGATGAGACTTTCTCACTCGTAGCGATGCTAAGAGTCTGTTGGAATTATATTAGCAATTACTGCATTATTTATGAAATCTTGCAGATAGGATGTCAAAACATTGTTTCCTCGACGATTCTTGAGGAAAGGTTGTATGTGATACAACCGGAAGGTTTTGTCTATCCTGAAATATGCTAATAAGTATGCAAAGCTCCAGCAATCCTTCTGAGGACTGGAGTGAGCATCTCGGAGTTGGAATGTATGCTTTGATGATGATCAAAGATTTTGGGTGTATACAAAGTTTATGAGAAACTTGTATTTCCAAAGAAGTGAGTGGGAGCACTATAGAATTTCTGATAAGTATATGTTGTTGACATATTAATGATCAGAAATGCCGTAGAATTTCTGGAAAGCATATAGGGTTATTTGGAAAGTGTTTTCAATGGAAAACCTGGATTAAGCTACTTGAACATTGAGCATCAAGATCTATAAGGATAGATCAAAACGCTTAATAGTACTTTCAAATGAGCACATGCCTTGACGTGATCTTGAAGGTGTTCAAGATGGATCAGTCAAAGAAGGAGTTCTTGCCTGAGTTGTAAGGTATGAAGTTAAGACTTAAAGCTCGACCATGGCAGAATAGAGAGAAAGGAACGAAGGTCGTCCCCTATGCTTAAGACATAGGCTCTACAGTATGCTATGCTGTGTACCGCACCTGAAGTGTGCTTTACCATGAGTCAGTCAAGGGGTACAAGAGTGATCCAAGAATGGATCACAGGACAGCGGTCAAAGTTATCCTTAGTAACTAGTGGACTAAGGAATTTTCTCAATTATGGAGGTGGTAAAGAGTTCGTCGTAAAGGGTTACGTCGATGCAAGCTTAACACCTATCCGGATAGCTCTGAGTAGAGATACCGGATACGTATAATGGAGCAACAATTCAGAATAGCTCCAAGTAGAACAGTTATTTGGAATAGCTCCAAATAGAACGTGGTAGCTGCATCTAGGAGATGACATAGAGATTTGTAAAGCACACACGGATCTGAAAGGTTCAGACCCGTTGACTATAACCTCTCTCACAAGCATAACATGATCAAACCCAGAACTCATCGAGTGTTAATCACATGGTAAATGTGAACTAGATTATTGACTCTAGTAAACTCTTTGGGTGTTAGTCACATGGGGATGTGACCTTGAGTGTTAATCACATATCGATGTGAACTAGATTATTGACTCTAGTGCAAGTGGGAGACTGTTGGAAATATGCCCTAGAGGCAATAATAAATTGATTATTATTATATTTCCTTGTTCATGATAATCGTTTATTATCCATGCTAGAATTGTATTGATAGGAAACTCAGATACATGTGTGGATACATAGACAACACCATGTCCCTAGTAAGCCTCTAGTTGACTAGCTCGTTAATCAATAGATGGTTATGGTTTCCTGACCATGGACATTGGATGTCATTGATAACGGGATCACATCATTAGGAGAATGATGTGATGGACAAGACTCAATCCTAAGCCTAGCACAAGATCATGTAGTTCGTATGCTAAAGCTTTTCTAATGTCAAGTATCATTTCCTTAGACCATGAGATTGTGCAACTCCCGGATACCGTAGGAGTGCTTTGGGTGTGCCAAACGTCACAACGTAACTGGGTGGCTATAAAGGTACACTACGGGTATCTCTGAAAGTGTCTGTTGGGTTGGCACGAATCGAGATTGGGATTTTGTCACTCCGTGTAAACGGAGAGGTATCTCTGGGCCCACTCGGTAGGACATCATCATAATGTGCACAATGTGACCAAGGGGTTGATCACGGGATGATGTGTTACGGAACGAGTAAAGAGACTTGCCGGTAACGAGATTGAACAAGGTATCGGTATACCGACGATCGAATCTCGGGCAAGTAAAATACCGCTAGACAAAGGGAATTGTATACGGGATCGATTGAGTCCTTGACATCGTGGTTCATCCGATGAGATCATCGTGGAACATGTGGGAGCCAACATGGGTATCCAGATCCCGCTGTTGGTTATTGACCGGAGAACATCTCGGTCATGTCTGCATGTCTCCCGAACCCGTAGGGTCTACACACTTAAGGTTCGACGATGCTAGGGTTATAAAGGAAGCTTGTATGTGGTTACCGAATGTTGTTCGGAGTCCCGGATGAGATCCCGGACGTCACGAGGAGTTCCGGAATGGTCCGGAGGTAAAGATTTATATATAGGAAGTCCTGTTTCGGCCATCGGGACAAGTTTCGGGGTCATCGGTATTGTACCGGGACCACCGGAAGGGTCCCGGGGGCCCACCGGGTGGGGCCACCTGCCCCGGGGGGCCACATGGGCTGTAGGGGGTGCGCCTTGGCCTACATGGGCCAAGGGCACCAGCCCCTAGAGGCCCATGCGCCTAGGGAACCCTAGAGGGAAGAGTCCTCAAGGGGGAAGGCACCTCCGAGGTGCCTTGGGGAGGATGGACTCCTCCCCCCCTCTTAGCCGCACCCCTTCCTTGGAGGAAGGGGCAAGGCTGCACCTCCCCCCTCTCCCCTGCCCCTATATATAGTGGAGGGGAGGGAGGGCATCCATACCTGAGCCCCTGGCGCCTCCCTCCCTCCCGTGACACCTCCTCCTCTCCCGTAGGTGCTTGGCGAAGCCCTGCAGGATTGCCACGCTCCTCCATCACCACCACGCCGTTGTGCTGCTGCTGGATGGAGTCTTCCTCAACCTCTCCCTCTCTCCTTGCTGGATCAAGGCGTGGGAGACATCGTCGAGCTGTACGTGTGTTGAACGCGGAGGTGCTGTCCGTTCGGCACTAGATCATCGGTGATTTGAATCACGGCGAGTACGACTCCATCAACCCCGTTCACTTGAACTCTTCCGCTTAGCGATCTACAAGGGTATGTAGATGCACTCTCCTTTCTACTCGTTGCTGGTCTCTCCATAGATAGATCTTGGTGATACGTAGGAAAATTTTTGAATTTCTGCTACGTTCCCCAACAATATGTGTAATAGCGGTAATAGGCTAGGGTTAATTGCTTGCTTATTTATTTCCTTATTATCTTGTTTAGTCCTTTGCTTGTAGTCACTGCAGTTCTTTTTCTGTGTTTTTCTAGTGGCTACAATAGCCTATGTTTGGTAACTAGGCCAAAATAATCATGGCAACACACGGACTATTGTAACCATGGGCCTCCTACAGGCCGTATGATCCATGGGCCTTCTTCCGGTCGTAGGATCCATTGGCCTTCTATACAGGCCGTAGGATCCGTTGGCCTTCTATACGGGCCTTATGATTCATGGGCCTTCTACGGGCCGTAGGGTCGATGGGCCTTCTATGGGCCGTAGGGTCCATGGGCCTTCTACGGGCCGTACGATCCACTGGCCTTCTACGGGTCGTACGATCCATGGGCCTCACACGGGCCGTAGGATCCATGGGCCTTCTACGGGGCGTATCATCATTTCTCCAATCATGGGTCGTACTATTCGTGGACCATAATGGGCCGTTAATAGGCCGTATTTGATAACTCTATGAAAACAGCCCAACGGGTTTTTTTGACATGAAAACGGCCCAACGTATTAACGGTCCACAAATGGGCCGACTGCAATGACGGGCTGAATTTGGCCCACAAGCAAAAAATGACAGTAACGGGTTGTATGTAACCGAATGCTGCAAATGAGCCCAAGAATCAATGGGCCCTGAGAAGGCCGAAAGATAACTTGGGCTGAAAACGACCCAATGGAATAACGGGTTGTTGATGGGTATAAAGTGATACACTGTTCATTACGGGCCAGTTTCACCACGGGCCGTTAATGGGCCAAGAGTTACAAAGGGCCTCATATGGGCCGAAAGAAGTCATGGGCCACACATGGACCGGAAGTTAAAACGGGCTGGAATCATATTGGATGGCCCAGATGACGCTACTGGGCCTAATTCAGAGAGGTCATCATGGGCCCTGGGTTAGCGGGTTGTAAATGGGCTATATGCGAATAGGCCATTAACAGGCTTTCCGTGGGCCGGGCCGCCACCTTTTGACCAAGTCAAACAGGCTGGCCTTTTCACAAGAATGGTCCTCTATTGGGTCGTGCCATGTGTCGCCGTATCATAGGCGCCTTCGGTCCAATGAGTGGATGACATCTGTCCCAACAGTGAGCCAACATGTGTTTCCTCCAGCCAATGATGAGTTTACATGTGGAAAATCCTCATTGGTCGGGGCTGTTAACGGGTTATCGGATCCATAACCGGACCCGATAGCTTAACGGTGTTCCATTACGGTGGATGCCACGTGTCGGTCACCCTTGATGAAAGCACTTCTGTGACGCGCGATTTATCGTCATGGAAGTGGACACTTCCGTGATGATCATTTTGGTAATGTCATGGAACACTTCTACGACAGCACAGGTATGACTATCTTGATTCTGTCATAAAATCGTCATGGATGTACATGCATGACAAAAAACGCGACCTACTGTGACAAACACGTATCATCACGGAAGTGTATTTTTTTTGTAGTGAAAGTGTGATGATCTTCATTATTAGAGCATTATGCCAAGTGAGTAAAGGATGATGGAGACTATGATTCCCCCACAAGTCGGGATGAGACTTCGGACCTTATGAAAAATAAAAGAGGCCAAAGAAGCCCACCAAAATAAAAAAATGAGAGAAAAAGAGAGAAGGGACAATGTTACTATCCTTTTTTTCCACACTTGTGCTTCAAAGTAGCACCATGATCTTCATGATAGAGAGTCTCTTATGTTGTCACTTTCATATACTAGTGGGAATTTTTCATTATATAACTTGGCTTGTATATTCCTATGATGTGCTTCCTCAAAATACCCTAGGTCTTCGTGAGCAAGCAAGTTGGATGCACACCCACTTAGTTTCTTTTGTTGAGCTTTCATACATTTATATCTCTAGTGCATCCGTTGCATGGCAATCCCTACTCCTCATGTTGACATCAATTGATGGGCATCTCCGTGGACCGTTGATTAGCCTCGTCAATGTGAGACTTTCTCCTTTTTTGTCTTCTCCACACAACCTCCATTGTCGTGGAATTATCACGTCAGATGTCCTAGTGTGAGGACTTCGTCGTGGAGCCATCGCGATTAGGTTAGCTTAGAGGGGTTAAACCGGACAAAGGACACGGGGAGTTTATACTGGTTCGGCCCCTTGCGGTGAAGGTAAAATCCTATGATCCAGTTGTGGTGTTTTTGATGGAGTCTCGATCACCAAGGAGCAAATATGCTTAGCCTAGTTCTCGAGTTGTTGTTTCTTGTCCCTGAACCGCCGCCAGGTCGTCCCTTTATATACATAGGTTGACTCCCGACTGGTCTACAGAATCCTGAGGCCGGCTCATACAAGTGCCCGGCTCGGTTTCTTCCTTTCCCTAACTTACAATACAAGTTACACATTGCAAGGCGGTTTACATACATGGGCCCTAATCCGCCATTGGGCTCTGGGCCTCTAAACTTCTGTAGTAAAGCGCCATAGCCTTCGTCTTCATGGGCTTCGGTACAGATGACTCCTTGTGAGTATGATCCGGCCCCTCCTGGGCGGTTTATACTCAGTAGTCATATCCCCAACATTAGGCCCCAGATTGGTTTGAACTTGTTCATGTCAATCTTCAACTTAGAAAAATTCTAATTTGAACATCTTCGTGTTGACTTTGTAAACGGCCGTGACATCATCTTCTGGAATCACCATAAACCGCCATCAAGTCATCTGCGTAAAAACCCATAAATACTTCCCTTTATTAATTAATCTCCGAAGACCGAGGCGACAGTTGTGCCTCATTCTCCGTTTTGAGCTCCTCGATTCCTGCGCCTGCCTACTTATCCATTTGCCTTATAAATAGGACCATACGGTCTTTTTCTTTCTCCTTTCGTGCCTCTTTGCCTCTTCTTCCTCCTTGCGATGCCCGAGCCCTAAAGTTCCGCCGCCGCCCTCGACCCTCAAGCTCTGCATCACCACTGGCCGCTGCATCGACCTGAACATACCAGAGAAACACGGTACTTCTCCGCCGCTCCTGTGAAGCTCGTAAGCCTTCCTTCTTCAACCTTAGATCTGCATTAGGGTTTTGCGCCTTCGTTGGAGTTCATCAGTGTTTGTCGGCGTTCGTTGCTTTCCCTTACTGCCTCGTCGCATCTTGACGAACTTGACATCTTCCCCACGCGGCCTAAGCTATAGTTTTATTTTCCTCACCATAGCATCCCTTCATCCATGAACAGATCCCATCTGGACCTTTGATGTGCTGTTGTCGCCATTTTAGGGCTTTGATATTTTTCCTTTTCCTGGACTGTGCTAGATCCATAATTATAACTTCAGCTTGTGAAACATGTTTCTGCAGCACTTTGCAATTTTCAGATCTGTTTCTTCCATACCACTGTAGGCGGTTTAACCTCTAAAAAATGATAATCCGCCAGGTACCATTAGCCCTCTCTTAGACCGCCAACTTTACCTGAACATTAGTATCCGATTTAACATGCACATATGCTCTGACTGACTCCTTCCCCCGGCCCGACGCCGGTTTATACATATGAATCTTGAACCGTGAACCGGTGTTTGAACTTCTTTTACAGCTTGTCATCAAAAATGGCCAAACAGTTCTCCTCTCTTTCGGTGCTACTTTGGAAATGAATGTCATATCTAAATGCTTGCTTCATTTAGGTGTATACATAAAATCTAAAACTGATCAATACTGTTCCTAATAACAGATTTGTATAAATGGATCTTAATTATATACATAATTTAAAATGGATGTATGGTAGTAGCATATGTTCAGGTTGAGGGTACTAATTATAACAAAGGATGTGCTTTTTTACATATGATTCTAATATTAATTGAGACGTGCGTTACACGTGTATGCAATCGGGTTCCCTCCCGGGTTACAGAAGAGCAACTGACTGGGTATGTTCTGACTGGCGCTTTAGCAAGCCAAGAAACCATCCATTGGAGAGTCCCGGGTACTGAAAATCCTCCTGAGCCTCAAGGCAGAGAAGTAGTTGTGTTTGTACATCATATGGACCGAGGTTTTAGCCCTCCCGGACCAAAAAAATTCTGTGATGTACTTGCCAGCTTCCAACTCCACCCTCAAGACATTGGAGAACTCTGTGTCCAACCTTTGCAATTTCCAAGTATTTTGTGAGGCTTACCTGCAAGAAGAATCGTCCGTTGAATTTTTCAGAGATTTCTTTCACTTGAACCGCCGCACTGAGTTTACCGACGGCCCCAATACTGAACTTGGCAGTGTGTCGATTCAAAAAAGGAAAGAAGTCAATTTTCCTCATGCCAGACATCACAGACACCCCAAGGATTGGAATCAAACTTGATTTTACTGCCGGAATACTGCTCCTGATGATGAAAATCCTCTGTCGGGTTATCGTGCTCACCGGCTTAGTAATGAACATCCACTACCTCAACGGCTTCCTGCCAGGGAGCGATCGAAATATGCACCACAGATTTCTAAGATTCGGGCTTTCATGGCAAACGGTTTAATCGGTATTGGCCTTGTCTGCTGCTGGGTTTCATGGAGGATCTTGCCCTTAAGCCGGCGTCTCGGTTTAATGTGCAAGTACACGGGATACTTAAAAGACCCTCAATGTCATAGTGATTTTCAGTTAACTGATGAAGAGATTACTGAAGCTGTCAAAAAGATGTTGGATGAACCGATATCTGAGTGCAACAAGACTGGGCTGCGTCCCTTTTATGCCTCCAACAGACCGCCGGTTGTAAGTATTATATCTTTCTGCTTTAATCCGCCCCCCTTTTGACACTTCCTAATGACCTTCTATTTATCTTTGCAGGGCAATGATCCGTTCTGGAAGAGGAAACCTCAGGACAAACCGGCCAAGCCACAAGACAAACCGGTGAGAGCGCCTCGTATTAAGACCAAGGTCACAAAGAGGCCAGCAAAGAAGAGAACCGCCGAGTCCCCTGATCCGGCCGAAGATGTTGATGACTCGGAATCAGAGGTAGAACTTGATTCCCTTGGCTCATTTTTCATGCACCTTATTGACAATGACCATTATCAGGATGATGCGGAAGCCAGCCGTGCTGACCATGTAGAGGTAATTTCCCTTTCTTCCGATTCAGATCATGTGCCAGTACAAAAACTCCATCACACAATCCGGAAAGTAAAACATTCACATCCTCTTGCTTATTTGGATCCACACTTTTCTTTAAAGACATAGCAACATGAAGCTCGTCCCACAACCCGGCATAGTGGCCAACAAGTTACCTCCTCCGGTTTACCAGATACCCCGGTTCGAAAACACCGACCAGAGGTCTCTTGTACTTCTAATATGTGTTATGCCAAGGCATGTTACTTCCAAAAACCGCTTAATCCGTATTATTCGAATTATTAGGGAACTTCCAATTCATCCTCTGGCGATTCATCAACCACACAGATGCCTCCACTCAAGACCGTTCCTGGGTAAGTATGATAAATTTTATTTTTATTCCTTGCTCTGGTTTACTGTACTGATCTCTGTATCTTATTATTTTCAGTGCCAAGGCTAGACTTAGCAAGAAAGCCAAGCTGGCTATACCAACTGATGATAATCCGGCTACTGAACTGTACTGATCTCTGTATCTTATTCTTTTCAGTGCCAAGGCTAGACTTAGCAAGAAAGCCAAGCTGGCTATACCAACTGATGATAATCCGGCTACTGAACCGGAGAGGACCGAAGAAGCTCTTGTCCAAAATGCTGACATTACTCTGGATGATCCGGTACCGCAGGGTCAGGATACTTTCGTTGATCTGCCAGAAGCTAACCCAACTAGTCATCATGCTGATCCTCCAAGCCCGGTTGCCGATCCACCAAGCCCAGCTACCGGTCCACTGAGCCCAGCTGCCGATCCCTCAAGACGAGACAAGATTGTTGATGGCACGACAAATGATGTGGTGATTACCGGTGTTGGTCACACTGCTCCTGGCAATGCTGTAGCTTTATCAAAGCACAGTGCCAAGGAAGAATTCTCTGTTGTGGACAAGGGAAAGTGGAAAACAGACTTATCCAGCTGTGCTCACCTCAGTGCTCAGGAACTCCACTCTAGATATCTAAACCGCCTGTATACAAGTCCTGATTATGAGGCCGGTTTAGTCAACTTGATGAAGGAGCGCTATGAGGTAATTCCTGTTTGAACGTTTTCATAAATTGTTCTTCCTTTTGCTTTATATCCCCTCCAGTGTAGCCCCCAAGGGCCGGTTTATCTCTTCAAGATGAACCGGGACTTTGATAAGAAAGACTTCAACTGTGTAGCCCCCAAGGGCCGGTTTATCTCTTCAAGATGAACCGGTACTTCCTGTTGTAAAGCTTATCCTTGTTGAATTTCTTCACATCATGTTTATCTGATCAATTAAGCATTAGCCCCCAAGTGCCAAGATTAATACTTGTATTGAGCCTTGGGACTTAAAATAGCAGTTAAGAAGAAGTAATCCGCATTATCCCCCAAGTGCCAAGTGTATAACTTTTTATGTGCTCGGGACTTTGAAAAAGTATTACCAATTGATTATCTGTCTTTTGCAGGCTGACTTAACCAACAAGGATTCTCAAATCGCCAACCTCCAGGAAAACATCAAGTCCCAGCAAGCCGAAACCTCCAAAGCCAAAGATGAATTGAAGGGTGTTTTAACATCCATGGAACAATTGAAGGATGACTTCAAGAATGAGCGGGCAGGTTGGGAGATAGAAAAAGCCACTTTGCTAAAACGGGCGGAGGATGCTGAAGCGGCACTTAAACCGGTGGTGGAAGAACTGAGTGGCTTAAAGCGGCAAATCAATGCTATGACTTCTGCTGTCTTTGGTAAGTACTCTTCTTCAGCTTTTCTTAAACATCTTTGACACTGCCGGTTTAACAACAATTTCTTAAACCGTTGCAGGTAGTCGTGTTGCTCATCTTGGCTCGGATATGCGGAAGAAGTTGAAAGTTGCCTATACGTTGATAGAGCAGTTATATACCGGTGCTCAATGGGTCATCCGCTCCGCCTCGTACAACAAACCGCCGCCAATATTGATCAAGGACACATTGGCCAAATTATCCATGACACCTGCCCAGCTAGAAGAGATGAAGAGATCTGCTACTAGGGCCGGCGCTTTATCCGCAATGACTCGGGCTAAGGCTTGGATAGCCGATCTTGATCCGGAAGATATTGGAAATGGCTATCCTAGCCAAAAAGAAGATGGGTCGGAATTTGACAATGTTTCCCTTAAAGCTTTGACAAAAAAATGCGCCCACTTGCAAGTAGATTGGCCGAATAAACTGATTTGTCATTTCACCGGTCCATCTATGATGCAGACAATAGATGGATCGATGCATCGGTTTATGAGGCCCAAAATCTAATCCCCCAATCCGTAAGCACACTTATGCCCCTGACATTGAACTGTTAAATCTTATAAGTGATAAAGCTGTCTTCCGAGCTTTGTCTGGAATTGACTGGGCAAACATTGACTTCTAGCCAGTGGATGGGGAGGAGGAGGGTGAACCGGCACAAGATGATCCATCAACTTCACGTCAACCTGGTGACGAATCATAATCTGGTAGCCGGCTTGATTTCTGCAGATTGCGTTCTGTGCAACAAACAGTTATTATTTTGGGCATCAAAGCGCCTTGTAATAGGCTAGTCGAAATACTTTGATATGCTGTCATCATGCACTGCTACATGACACTGTTTAATCCACCATGATTGTTGCTATGCTTGCTTATGTGCCTTAGTAATTTCATGCAATCCTTGTTTCTGCACATAAAAAATTGTCCTGGCGGTTTACCGCCGGACGGGTCATAATGCCCAATATAAAGCCTGGTTTATAACCAAGGCTGCAAGAATACCGAAATATGAAATAGATCATACCTGTGATATTGAATCATATCGTTGGTTTACCAACTTGACTGTAGTAAGGGTGATAACCCAAATCTTGAGTGTTGATAACTCCCACCATGGTGTGCTGGTGTATAATAAGCCATGCCGGGTTATGATAAACACCGGATGATCATCCTGGCGACGCATAGTCAATGCCAGACCGAGCTAACAATCAATGGTTTATAATTGAATGTGGACTAACAACTTGTAGCTAAAAGCCAAGCCGGGTTAATAAACACCGGGTTAATGTGATGACTTATAGTCATGCCGGGTCAATAGACGCCGGTTCAACATAAAACCTTAGCAAAAGAGAAAATCTTAACAGATAAATAAAATCTTGTAGTCGAGGCTTTTCAAGGGCTGCCAGGCCCAAATCCGAGGCTTTTCATGGGCTGCCAGGCCGCTGAGTTAAACCATTTCACAAAGCCTTTCAAGATGAGCCTCCAATTAACCAATCATCGTTTTAACTTTGACAAGTTTAGGGTCTGTGTAAGATTGACTTGTCAAACATTCGATGGGTCATGCCAGGATTACCTGGAAGGAGTGGCTTACTTGATGAAGGTAGGTTAACCCGGGGTTTTAGGTGAATACACCTGGCTTCCAAGCCTGGCTCGATAGCCTATTACAAGGGTCCTTTCAAACTCTTTGTTTCTTTGCACAAAGAGCCCCCAAGTAACTTTTGTGAGCTGTGCTTAATGGGTGCCTATGTTTGAGCTATGCTGAGCACAAGACTCTCTTTGGCCCCTCGGGTGTGAAGCTCCCAAGCTTTGTTGTGGCGTGATAGCCGGAGAACTCCGCTTTGTCAGCTGAAGCCCCCATGTAATCAAGAAATATGAAAAAAAACAGCAGAGGCCTTGCTTATAGCAAGGATGTCGGTTTATTATATTGATCATAATATATACATTGTCAAAATATGTACATAAGAGGAGCCTATGGCTCAGGTGTAGTAAGGCCGAAGATGAGCTATGTTCCACGGCCAACGGGTCACCTCCTCCGCTTTGCGTGAGTCTTTGTGCTCTCGAACATCGATGAGGTAGTATGATTGGTTGTGCAGATTCTTGCTGACCACAAAGGGCCCTTCCCAAGGTGGGGATAACTTGTGCATATCGGTCTGATCCTGGATGAGCCGAAGCACTAAGTCGCCTTCTTGAAAGGTTCTTGTTTTAACCCGGCGGTTGTGATAAAGCCGCAGGTCTTGCTGATAAACCGTCGAACGAGCCAACACCATGTCCCGTTTCTCATCTAACAGGTCCAGTGCTTCTTGATGTGCTTGCTCGTTGTCCGCTTCAACATAATTGGCAACCCGGGGCGAGTCATGGCGAATATCACTTGGGAATACCGCCTCTGCCCCGTAAACCATGAAGAACGGTGTATAACCCATAGACCGATTGGGGGTGGTGTTTATGCTCCATAACATAGAAGGTAATTCTTCCACCCAACAACCCGGTGTCCTTTTCAAAGGAACCATAAGCCGGGTCTTGATACCCTTCAAGATTTCCTGATTAGCTCTCTCAGCTTGACCATTAGACTGGGGGTGGGCCACTGATGACACATCAAGCCGGATGTGCTCTCTTTGACAGAAATCCTCCATCTCACCTTTGGAAAGGTTTGTGCCATGTTTGTGCCATTATCTGTGATGATACTGTGTGGAAAACCAAAACAGAAGATCACCTTCTTCAGGAATTGAACCGCCGCGGCTGCATCACACTTGCTCACTGGCTCCACTTCAACCCACTTAGTGAACTTGTCAACCGCCACCAACAGGTGGGTCTTCTTATCTTTGGACCGCTTAAAAGGTCCTACCACATCAAGCCCCCAAGTAGAAAACGGCCAAGTGATTGGAATCATCCTTAGCTCTTGAGCCGGAACATGAGCTCGGCGTGAAAATTTCTGACAAGCGTCGCACCGTTTCACCAAGTCCTCAGCATCAGCATGAGCCGTTAGCCAATAGAAGCCATGACGAAAAGCTTTAGCAACCAAGGATTTTGAACCGGCGTGGTGACCACAGTCTCCTTCATGGATCTCACGCAGAATATCACGTCCTTCTTCAGGGGAAACACAACGCTGGAACACACCCGAGCACTAGAGTGGTGTAACTCGCGATTGTGAATAACCATGGACTTGGACCGCCGAATTATCTGTTTGGCCAAAACTTCATCTTTTGGTAACTCGCCCTGGTTCATATACGTCAAATATGGAACCGTCCAATCCGGAATAATATGCAGAGCAGCCACCAATTGAGACTCCGGGTCAGGAATAGCTAGGTCCTCCTCTCTCGGCAACTTAACAGACGGGTTATGTAAAACATCCAGAAAGGTATTGGGCGGCACCGGTTTACACTGAGACCCCAGCCGGCTTAAAGCATCTGCTGCTTCATTTTTGCGCCAATCAATGTGCTCAACCTGATAACCCTTGAAGTGACCAACAACAATATCCACCTCTCGTCAGTAAGCCGCCATGAGTGGATCCTTAGAATCCCAAGTACCTAAAACCTGCTGAGCCACCAGATCAGAGTCCCCAAAGCATCGTACCCGGCTTAAGTTCATTTCCTTAGCCACTCGAAGACCATGGAGCAAGGCCTCGTACTCAACTGCATTGTTAGTACAAGGAATCATTAAGCGGAGAACATAATGAATTTTATCACCTCGAGGGGAAGTAAGGACAACTCCAGCCCCCGAGCCCTCCAATTGCCTGGACCCATCGAAGTGGATAGTCCAGTATGTGTTATCGGGTTTGTCTTCCGGTGCCTGCAGCTTTGTCCAGTCATTGATGAAGTCCACAAGGGCATGAGACTTGATAGATGTCTGAGGCATGTATTTCAACCCGTGCGGTCCAAGCTCAATAGCCCACTTAGAAATCCGGCCAGTTGCCTCCCTGTTCTGAATTATATCTCCCAAATGAGCAGAACTGACCACCGTGATGGGATGGCCCTGAAAGTACTACTTAAGTTTCCGACTCGCATGAAAACCCCATACACAAGCTTCTGCCAATGCGGATATCTTTGCTTTGACTCGATGAGCACCTCGCTGATATAGTAAACCGGCCTTTGAACCGGATATTCCTTTCCACGCTGACGGCCCGGGCATTAGCAGCCACATATAGCAACAGCGGCTCCTTATCGACTGGAGCAGCAAGAACCGGCGGTTCAGCCAACTGCCTCTTCAAGTCCTCAAATGCCGCATCGGCGGCGTTACTCCAGACAAAAGTGTCTATCTTCTTCAACATCTGATACAGAGGGATTGCCTTTTTCTCCCAAACGGCTGATGAACCGGCTCAGGGCCGCAGTATGACCCGCCAGACGTTGAACATCATTGATACATGCCAGTTTAGCCAGAGACGTGATAGCCTTGATCTTTTCCGGATTAGCTTCAATGCCCCTGTTAGACACCAGAAAACCTAAGAGCTTGTCTGCCGGAACACCAAAGATGCACTTGGCCAGATTGAGCATCATATTATAAACCCGAAGATTGTCAAAGGTCTCCTTCAAGTCATCTATCAGTGTCTCCTTCTTTCTAGACTTGACCACAATATCGTCCACATAAACATGAACATTGCACCCAATTAGAGTATGAAGACAATTATGCACACATCGCTGATAAGTTGCCTGGGCACTCTTGAGCCCAAAGGGCATAGACACATAGCAGAAGGCTTCAAAGGGAGTTATAAAAGTTGTTTTCTCCTGGTCCTTAAATGCCATCTTGATCTGATGATAACCAGAATAAGCATCTAAGAAACTCAAACGCTCACAACCCGCCGTAGCATCAATAATCTGATCAATACGAGGGAGAGCAAAAGGATCATCCAGACAAGCCTTGTTCAAGTCCGTGTAATCCACACACATGCGCCAACTGCCATTCTTCTTAAGCACCAGTACCGGATTAGCCAGCCACTCCGGATGAAAAACCTCAATGATAAACCCTACTACCAAAAGCCAGGCTACCTCCTCACCAATAGCCTTGCGCCTTTCTTCATTGTAGCGGTGAAGAAATTGCTTTATCGGTTTAAACTTTGGATCAATATTGAGATTGTGCTCAGCGAGTTCCCTCGGTACACCTGGCGTGTCAGAAGGCTTCCATGCAAAGATGTCCCGGTTCTCACGGATGAACTCGATGAGTGCGCTTTCCTATTTCGGATCCAGATTAGTGCTGATACTAAACTGCTTGGATGAATCACCAGGAACAAAATCAACCAGCTTAGTCTCATCAGCCAGTTTAAACTTCAGGGTCAGGTCATGCTCTATGGTGGGTTTCTTCAGAGGAGTCATATCTGCCGGATCAACATTGTCCTTGTAGAACTTCAACTCTTCTGCCGCACAAACCGATTCAGCATAAGCTGCATCACCCTCTTCGCAGTCCAAAGCGATCTTACGACTCCCATGTACCGTAATGGTCCCCTTATGACCCGGCATTTTGAGATGTAGATAACCATAACAGGGCCTCGCCATGAACCTTGCATAAGCCGGCCATCCAAACAGGGCATGATATGGGCTCTGGATTTTCACCACTTCAAAAGTTAAGGTTTCTGACCTAGAATCACGGTCATCTCCAAACACAACCTCCAGAGCTATCTTACCCACTGGGTACGCCGATTTACCTGGTACCACCCCGTGAAAAACAATGTTTGACGGTTTAAGATTCTTATCCGTCAATCCCATGTGATAGAAGGTTTCGTAGTACAGAATGTTGATACTGCTCCCTCCATCCATGAGTACCTTGGTGAACTTATAACCCCCAACCTGAGGTGCCACCACCAAAGCCAGATGACCCGGATTATCAACCCGGGGCGGATGATCCTCTCTGCTCCACACAATGGGCTGCTCAGACCAACGCAAGTAACGAGGTACTGCCGGTTCAACGGTGTTAACTGCCCTTTTGTGAAGCTTCTGATCGCGTTTGCACAAACTAGTGGTGAAAACATGATACTGCCCTTTTGTGAAGCTTTTGATTGTGTTTGCACAAACTAGTGGTGAAAACATGATATTGCCCACTATTCAACTTCTTCGGATGACTCTGATAACCCGATTGTTGTTGATTCCCTTGATTATTCTCCTAATTATAACCACCCTGATTGTTCTGATTGCCCTGATTATTCTGGAAACCTGAGCTTGAACCGCCTCCGCCGTAACCCGGCCCATGAGATCCAGGACCTGAACCGCCAGATGGGCCCTGACCATACCGGAAAAGATCAGAGTTTTTGAACACTCGCATAATGAAACAATCCTTCCAGAGGTGCGTGGCTGGAACCTCCTTCGTCCCGTGCTTTGGGCAAGGCTGGTTCAACAGGCACTCCATATTCATACTTCCACCCCATTGGGGCGGTTTACCCTTGCGACGCTGAGCATTACCCTGCACATTGGTGTTAGCCACAAAATCTGAACAGTCCACTTTACGCTTACCATTGTTTCCGTGGCCCGCCGGATTAGGCTGCTGCCCCTTGGTGTTGCCGCTCTTCTTTCCCTTCCTCGGCTTTTCCTCGTCAGACTCGGGATCCTTGGTACTATCAAAGTCAGCATACTTAACCAGAGCCCCCATGAGTGTCCCCATGTCATTGCAGTGACGCTTGAGTCGTCCCAACTTTAACTTCAAAGGTTTAAACTTGCAATTGCCCTCCAATGTTATAATTGTTGAATCTGCATTGACGCGGTCTGATGAATGTAAGATCTCAGAAACCCGGCGCATCCAATGAGTGGTCGATTCGTTCTCTCCTTGAACACAAGCGGCCAGATCCATAGTTGACATCGATCGCTTGCATGTATCCTTGAAGTTGCTGATAAACCGGCTCTTTGACTCTTCCCATGACCTAATAAAATTAGGTGGTAAACTCTTTAGGCAAGTGCGGGTTGTTCCTTCTAGTATCATAGTGAAGTACTTAGCACACGCCGCTACATCCACATCCAGCATCTCCATTGCCGTCTCATAACTTTCAACCCATGACTCGGGGTGCCAGTCAGCAGTGTAATTGGGCACTTTCCGAGGGCCCTTGAAGTCCTTGGGAAACCGCACATTGCGCAAGTCCGGTGTAAGACACAACACCCCCAAAGTAGTAAAACCGACTCCCGGCTCCATTGTAGTAGTTGCATGAACTGGCGTAAGCTGTCTCTCCATATCGTGCACAGTTAATCCGGGTCCTCGGCACGCTCGTCCTTGGTCCACTAAATCATGTGCTTCATTCCTTCCCCCTGCCGGGTTAGGCCTCCGTGGCGGATTATGGTTCCGTCCACTGCTTGACACAGTCGGCTCCTCAACATGCCTGCTGTAACTCCGGCTTGGGCGAGGGGTAGAGTGAATGATGTACCGACTGTATGAATAAGCCTGCTGCTGAACCATTGTTGTCTGGAGTAAATCTCTAGCCCGTCGTGTTTCAACCGCCGCGGGGGAATCACCTTCCATTGGGATAGCGGCCAATCTCGACGCCGCAGCAATCATATTATCCAAAGGGGTAGGAAAGTGACCCGATGGTGTCGGCATGTACTCTGGCGGATCATGGTTCTACTGAGGCGGGTCCATCGTGCGCTGCTGATCCGGCGCTCCTGTCCTAGGTGCTTCAATCTGGTTCACCACGGGCGGGCTGCTGGTGCCCACTCCTGGCGTATTAAAGAGAGACCTTGCTTCGTAAACCGGTGGCACACGAGACTGGTGCCTCCTCCTCATTACCTCGTTTGAAGCGTTTTGATCCAACATAAGCCGATAAGACTCTGCGTGAACTCGCTGAGCTTGAGCATTCAAAGCTGCCCGCTCCTCGGTCATCCTGGTCTCCTCAGCAGACATGTCCTCCTTAGCCTAAGCTATCTGATCCCGCAACTTTCTGACCTCCGCATTATGCTCATCCTGATTATCCAGGTTAACCTGTGTGGTCAACAATGTTGCTAAAGCATCCAACAAACCGGACAAGACTTGAGCCGGCGGGCACGCGAGGCCTCCTGCCTCGGCTGCCGATCCGGAAATCATTGTCGCCGCTGTTGAAGATTGAGGCACGAGTTGTGTGCCAGCCATGAAGATTGCAACCCAGTTTGGCGGTTCAAAGGGGTCCGGAATACTGTCGCCATCAGAACAACCCCCGAACAGGCCATCCTGCACTTGATACAAAGACTCGGTCTCGCCGGTGGATGACTCGCCATCGGAATAGACGGCCTTCTCACCATTAGATACCGGTTCAGATTCGGTACCATGGATGAATCCTATGAATGCACGCTTCATGGCGGGCAGAACCCGGGCAGGGCTCGCACCGTCTCGATGAGGTCGGTGCAGATGTCCGGCTCAGGGCCCGGTTCGCCGATCTTGCCGATGAAGACGTGAATTCCTCCGAAGGGGACCCGGTACCTGATGTCTACTATGCAACCTTCTTCTTGTAGACGTTGTTGGCCCTGCAAGTGCACAGGTTTGTAGGACAGTAGCAAATTTCCCTCAAGTGGATGACCTAAGGTTTATCAATCCGTAGGAGGCGTAGGATGAAGATGGTCTCTCTCAAACAACCCTGCAACCAAATAACAAAGAGTCTCTTGTATCCCCAACACACCTAATACAATGGTAGATTGTATAGGTGCACTAGTTCGGCGAAGAGATGGTGATAAAAGTGCAATATGGATGGTAGATAAACGTATTTGTAATCTGAAATTATAAAAACAGCAAGGTAACAAGTGATAAAAGTGAGCGTAAACGGTATTGCAATGGTGGGAAACAAGGACTAGGGTTCATACTTTCACTAGTGCAAGTTCTCTCAACAATAATAAGATAGATAGATCATATAACAATCCCTCAACATGCAACAAAGAGCCACTCCAAAGCCACTAATAGTGGAGAACAAACGAAGAGATTATGTTAGGGTATGAAACCACCTCAAAGTTATTCTTTTGGATCAATCTATTCAAGAGTTCATACTAGAATAACACCTTAAGACACAAATCAACCAAAACCCTAATGTCACCTAGATACTCCATTGTCACCTCAAGTATCTGTGGGCATGATTATACGATATGCATCACATAATCTCAGATTCATCTATTCAACCAACACAAAGTACTTCAAAGAGTGCCCCAAAGTTTCTACCGGAGAGTCAAGAACGTGTGCCAACCCCTATGCATAGGTTCATGGGCGGAACCCGCAAGTTGGTCACCAAAACATACGTCAAGTGGCACATGATATCCCATTGTCACCACAGATAAGCACGGCAAGACATACATCAAGTGTTCTTATAAAAGACTCAATCCGATAAGATAATTTCAAGAGGAAAACTCAATTCATCACAAGAGAGTAGAGGGGGGAGAAACATCATAAGATCCAACTACAATAGCAAAGCTCGGAATATATCAAGATCGTGCCATAGAGGGAACACGAGAGAGAACACGAGAGAGAGAGAGAGAGAGAGAGAGATCAAACACATAGCTACTGGTACATACCCTCAGCCTCGAGGGTGAACTACTCCCTCCTCGTCATGGATAGAGCCGGGATGATGAAGATGGCCACCGGTGAAGGACCCCCCCCCCCACCGGGCAGGGTGCCGGGAAGGGCTCCCGAGAGGTTTTTGGTGGCTACAGAGGCTTGCGGCGGCAGAACTCCCGATCTATCTTGATATTCAATGTTTTTAGGGTACGAGGGAATATATAGGCGAAAGAAGTCGGTCGGGAGGTGCTCGAGGGGCCCACGAGACAGGGGGGCGCGCCCAGTAGGGGGGCGCCCTCCTATCTCGTGGCCTCCTCGAGGCTCTTCTGACGTGAACTCCAAGTCTCCTGTGTTATATTCTTCCCAAAAATAACGCTGCCGAAGGTTTCATTCCGTTTGGACTCTGTTTGATATTCATTTTCTTTGAAATACTGAAACAGGCAATAAAACAGCAATATGGGCTGGGTCTCCGGTTAATAGGTTAGTCCCAAAAGTAATATAAAAGTGTATAATAAAGCCCATAATCATTCAAAACAGATAATATAATAGCATGGAACAATCAAAAGTTATAGATACGTTGGAGACGTATCAAGCATCCCCAAGCTTAATTCCTGCTCGTCCTCGAGTAGGTAAATGATAAAAACAGAATTTTTGATGTGGAATGCTACCTAGCATAATTCTCAATGTAATTTTCTTTATTGTGGCATGAATGTTCAGATCCAAGTGATTCAAAATAAAAGTTCATATTGACAAAAGAAATAGCAATACTTCAAGCATACTAATAAAAGCAATCATGTCTTCTCAAAATAACATGGCTAAAGAAAGTTCATCCCTACAAAATCATATAGTTAGGCTATGCTTCATTTTCGTCACACAAAGATGTTCCCAACTTCTATACCCCCGATGACAAGCCAAGCAATTGTTTCATACTTAAATAATCTCAAACTTTTTCAACCTTCACGCAATACATGAGCGTGAGCCATGGATATAGCACTATGGGTGGAATAGAATATGATGATGGGGATTGTGTGGAGAAGACAAAAAAAGGAGAAAGTCTCACATTGACGAGGATAATCAATGGGCTATGGAGATGCCCATCAATTGATGTCAACATGAGGAGTAGGGATTGCCATGCAACGGGTGCACTAGAGCTATAAATGAATGAAAGCTCATCAAAAGAAAACTAGTGGGTGTGCATCCAACTTGCTTGCTCACGAAGACCTAGGGCATTTGAGGAAGCCCATCGTAGGAATATAGAAGACAAGTTCTATAATGAAAAATTCCCACTAGTATATGAAAGTGACAACCTATGAGACTCTCTACATGAAGAACATGGTGCTACTTTGAAGCACAATATATGAGACTCACTACATGAAGAACAAGGTGCTACTTTAAAGCACAAGTGTGGAAAAGGAGATAGTAGCATTGCCCTTTTATTTATTTATTTTCCTTTTTTTCTTTTTTTTCTTTTTTTCTTTTTTCTCTTTTTTCTTTTTTCTCTTTTTTTCTTTTTTTTCTTTTGGCCTTTTTTCTTTTTGACCTTTTTTGGGCAATGCTCTAATAATGATGATCATCACACTTCTATTGATTACAACATATGAATTACAACTCGAAACTAGAACAACATATGACTCTATATGAATGCCTCCGACGGTGTACCGGGATGGTGCAATGAATCAAGAGTGACATGTATGAAAAATAATGCATGGTGGCCTTGCCACAAATATGATGTCAACTACATGATCATGCAATGGCAATATGACAAAAGTAATGTATGTCATGATGATGATGAACGGAACGGTGGAAAGTTGCATGGCAATATATCTCGGAATGGCTATGGAAATGCCATAATAGGTAGGTATGGTGGCTGTTTTGAGGAAGATATAAGGAGGTTTATGTGTGATAGAGCGTATTGTATCACGGGATTTGGATGCACCAGCGAAGTTTGCACCAACTCTCAAGGTGAGAAAGGGCAATGCACGGTACCGAAGAGGCTAGCAATGGTGGAAAGGTAAAAGTGCATATAATCCATGGACTCAACATTTGTCAAAAGAACTCATATACTTATTGCAAAAATTTAGAAGTCATCAAAAATCAAGCACTATGCGCATGCTCCTAGGGGGATAGATTGGTAGGAAAAGACCATCGCTCATCCCCAACCGCCACTCATAAGGATGCACAAGCCAGGTACACTTCATGTTTCAAATTTGTTACACAACTTTAACCATACGTGCATGCTACGGGACTTGCTAACTTCAACACAAGCATTCTTTAAATTCATAATCACCCAACTAGCATGACTTTAATATCACTACCTCCATATCTCAAAACAATTATCAAGTATTAAATTGATCATAGCATCCAATTCACTTCCTATGATAGTTTTCATTCAAATTACCATGTTGTTTAAGACTCTCAAAATAATAAAGTGAAGCATGAGAGTTCATTAATTTCTACAAAATAAAACCACCGCCGTGCTCTAAAAATATATAAGTGAAGCACTAGAGCAAACGACAAACTACTCCAACAAGAAATAAGTGAAGATAAATGAGTAGCTAAATATTTATGCAACTATGCGAAGACTCTATCTCAATAAAGAATTTCAGATCTTGGTATTGTATTCAAGTAGCAAGAAAAGGAAAACAAAATGACATTGCAAGGATAGCACAACTCATGTGAAGAAGCAAAAACTTAGGCTAACCGATACTAACCGATAGTTGTTGAAGAAGAAAGGTGGGATGCCTACCGGGGCATCCCCAAGCTTAGATGCTTGAGACTTCTTGAAATATTATCTTGGGGTGCCTTGGGCATCCCCAAGTTTGAACTTTTGTGTCTCCTTAATTCCTCTCATATCATGGTTTCTCTTTTTATCAAAAGCTTCATTCACAACAAACTCAACAAGAACTCGTGAGATAGGTTAGTATAAACCAATGCAAAAACCTTATCATCTTCTACTATAACAAATTACTAAAATTATTATTCAACATTCAATACTAAATGCCTCTGCATATTTAATAATCCTATCCTTAAATAGAATCATTAAACAAGCAAACATATGCAAACAATGCAACCATAACAGCAATCTTCCAAAACAGTACAGTCTGTAAAGAATGCAAGAGTATCAATACTTCCCTAACTGCAAAAATTATAAGAAAAATACTACGCTGTAAACGATTTGTCAGAGCTCATTATGCAAAAAGATTCAACATTATAACGCTCTCTGAATTTTCTAGGGAATTTTTGCAACAGCGGTAAACTTTCTGTTTTCAAACAGCAACATGTATACTAGCAAAATAAGCATGGTAAAGGCTATCCTTGACATTTTTATTGAAAATAAAGATGCAAAACATTATTCTAAATAACAGAAAGCAAATACTAACAAGATAAAATGACGCTCCAAGCAAAACACATATCATGTGGCGAATAAAAATATAGCTCCAAGTAAAGTTACCGATGAACGAAGACGAAAGAGGGGATGCCATCCGGGGCATCCCCAAGATTAGGCTCTTGGTTGTCCTTGAATATTACCTTCGGGTGCCTTGGGCATCCCCAAGCTTAGGCTCTTGCCACTCCTTATTCCATAGTCCATCGAATCTTTACCCAAAACTTGAAAACTTGAACCACACAAAACTCGTAAGCTCCGTTAGTATAAGAAAATAAATCACCACTTAGGTACTGTCATGAACTCATTCTAAATTCATATTGGTGTAATATATACTGTATTCTAACTTCTCTATGGTTCATACTGTCGGTGGGAAACGACACCTATGGGATCACTGGAATCCCTTCTGCGGTTGCGGGGCGCGGAATCGTGAGAAGAGCGGGACTAGTGGATAGCACAAAGGGGATTTACCCAGGTTCGGGCCGCAAAGATGCGTAAAACCCTATGATCCTGCTTTGGTGGTTGTATTAGTGTTCTTGAGTTCTCAAACTAGCTCTGGGTGCTGTGAGGTTCCAAAAAGCCGAATCCCTCTCCCGTGTGCCTTGGGCCTCCTTTTATAGGCGAAAGGGGTTGCCACAGTGGTACACAGGAGGTGGAAAGCGCTACAGTGCTGCGTGGTTATCGCTATTGTTGCAGGACGAGATGCATTAAATGCGGGGTTTAGGTGTCCTTCGCTTTATCGGGGGACGGGGTGAGGCCCGTCCCGTTCGTCGCCGCCCCCTGGCTTCGACATGTGCCCCGGCCAGCTATGCATGCAGCGCCATGTAGGCAGGCAGGCAGCTGAGGTGGCGCGGTGCTGGAGTCTCCATGAAGGTTTGCATGCTGCCATGCAGGTGCCTGCCCAACTAGTTGGGTTGGTGGCTGCATATGAAAGGCGGTAAGAACTTGGCTGGTGCGGGCCTGGCAGTGGCCTTGTCGGGCGGCCCAGCAAGGGTCTTGCCGCGGCGCGCTGGCTTCCCCGACAAGGATCTTACCGGGGAGCCCTGTGGGTTTCTTTGGTGAGGATGGTTTCCTTCCTATCCTCTTTTGATCTTGATTGCTCTTTGTCTTCACAAAGATCTGCATGCCACCACGGGGGTGCCTCCCAAACCCTGTCCCAACGCGACTACTCAGCGTCGGTAGGCTCGAAGATGTCTTGCTCCGCGGGTGTGGGCGAGCCGCTCCGGCAAGGATCTTGTCGGGGCTGCTGAGGCTGCCCCCAACAAGGGTCCTTGATGGGGCAACTTGCATCGCCCGCGTAGCCTTCGTGGTCTTGGTCCTTTGTCGTTTCCTTTGCTTGTCCTGGCGGCTTTGGCTTTTCTCCGGCTTCCCTCTCTTGCCTTGCTCTTGTGTGGTCGTGGCAGGTGGCTCTGACTGCCTGTGCACAAGTAAAGGGGTCAAAAGCTAGGCCCCTACTTTTGTACACCGACAGGAGCCCCCAGGCTTGGGCCACACATAAGCGCAGCATGTTGTTGGGCCAGGCCTAGAATGTTGCGCGGGCAGTTGTGGCAGATTTTATCGCGGCCACTGTTCCACCCGCTGTGCTCCCCCACGACCCGCGTTGAACGCGTGACGTGGGGGTCGTGCACGCATGATGTGGGATGCTGGCGTCACCTTTGTGGTGGACAGTAAAGAGGCGGCTTGCGTGTCTCTTTTAGACCGCAGGGCCGCCTCCCATTTACTTCCCTCGCTCTGGAACCGTCGTCCCACGCGTCCCCTTGCACCCGCCCCTAGTGCCATGTTCACCGCATGCAGAGTGAATGACATGCGCAGGGGTCGTGGGTAGTCGCGCGCGTGCGGGTTGATTCCCTTGCGCCTTCAATGGAGCAGGGAGGGCGGTCGACGGCCCCGCTCACTGTCATTCCAAGAGGCCGGATTGGCTGGGAGGGGGCGGCCGGGTCTCGCCCCGGCCTCTTTATAAAGAGGGGAGAGAGAGGGACGGTGCCTCTCAGTCCTTCGCCATCTGCCTCTCCCCATTCCTGCTTCCTTTCTTCTTCTGCCATGGCACGGGGGCATGTCGACGCTTCGTCAGTGGCGGCGAGGGTTTCGGCCAGGCAGCGCATCACTCCTCCCCAGGAACTTGTAGCGACGGAGCCGGCCGCTAGAGGGAGGGGTAGGGGGCGAGGCCGAGGCCGCAGTGGAGCCTGGGGGAGAGGAGGACGTGGCGGTAGATCCGCCTCACCCCCTCCAGCAGCCTTTCCTCCGATGGAGGGCCACGCTGGGGATAATCCCTGCGAATTCTTCGTCAGGCTACGCCACCCGCCACGCCGTCGTCTTCGCCTCCTGTCGTGGAATTGTCACGGCAGATGTCCTTAGTGTCAGGACTTAGTCGCGAGGCCAACGCATCTATGTGGTAGCTTGAGAGGGGTTGAGTGGGACGAGAGACGCAGGGCGGATCAACATGCAAGACAAGGATTTAGACAGCTTCGGGCCCCGGGAAACATCGTCCGGTAATAGCCCTACATGCTGTTTGAGGCTAGGTCTCATTATCATCATGAGGGAGTTGCCGTAAACCGGCTCTCCTCTTTGTGTCTAGCCCTAAGATTGTTTCTTCCTGCTTGTAGCTTGTCCCTCTTTGGGGAGCCCTGCCCCTCCTTATATATGTTGAAGGGGCGGGTTACATGTGGAGTCCTATTAGGATTAAGACTAATCTATCTCTAATACAAACCGGATACAAGCCATGGTCTTAACTCCTTGTAAGGTAAATATTCCTCATGCCTTTCCTCTTAAACCGGCCCACCGTAGTATGAACCGGCCTTCTGGGCCATGGGCCTCGTCATCCATCTGACCCGCCCGCCGGGTTACTAATGAACCGCCAAGACCGGGCGGGTAGCCGGTGAACCGCCAAGCTCCGGGCGGGTTACCAGTGAGTCATCCAGTCCGGCCGGTTTATACTTCCGGCCGGTTTATGCCACGGGGTATATCCCCGACACCTCCCAACCCTGTTTGCGCGGGAGATGGAGCTGGATCCGCCGCAGGCGCTGCGGCTGCACATGAGGTGTTGTGGGAACAGCTGCACGTGGGTCGACGTCGAGTTCCTTGCCCCCCACGTCATGTATCTCCACCGAGGGTGGAAGACCTTCGCTCGCCTCCACAGCTTGACGGACGGGCTCGCCCTCCATTTCAAACTAATGGAGGGCGGCCTCCTCTCCGTCAAGATCTTTGGGCACCTCGGGACCCGCGTGAGGTGCTGTGTAGAGAGCTCCTCCGACAATGAAGAGTCCTCCTCAAGCGAGAGTGGCGAGGAAGACAATGGCAGCAACGACGAGGGCAGTAGGCGGTAGGATGACGGGTCCGACTAGGCATCGGGCGTCGCTTCGAGCGGCACCGGCGGACCCATCATCCGTGTCACCGGCTCCTTGAACTTCTCAGGGTCGCCTCCTTGGGCGGCTGGCATAGGTAGGCTGCAGAAGAGGAAGAGGACGAGCGACGAGGCCGTCAAGTCAGAGTACGCGGACACCGATGCCTTCGTCGTGTGTTGGCATCATGCCGCCTCGTCTTTGAGCTCTGCCTCTGGCGCCGCCATCACCACCCAGCCCTCGGAAGGCTTACAAGCGCTGCGGCCGGTTCACCCGTGAGCGACTTCAAATCCACCTAGCAATCATAAATTTCATGGCGGATTATTTCCGGCCTCGCATATCAGGTGATATCCATTTAAAATATCTTTTATTGGTACATATTATTTTTGTCAAAGAGCAGTTTATCTTTGCCTTGGTCTGCAATATTGTATGCAGGACAATTATTCATTATAAACGTGGTTTATACCATGGGTACGAAGCACGCGCTGGCAACATCCAGCCCGGTGTTCGTCCGTGCCACATTACACGGTGAATGGACGCGTGCAAGACGCCGCCCTTACGGCCCGATTTACATCAGCTTGCCGGGACCGTGCCTGCGTTTGACTCGCCCGTCCGAACCGGTTTACAACACCGTGGCCGGTTCATCTGTTTGAGCCGCCTACGATGCTGAGGTCATCTTTTCCGTCCGCCTCTCGCGGCCTGGTCTACATCGACATACCGGGCCGCACCTGTCTGCATAAGCTGTTTATTGGATATGAGCAAGTCACAGCTTGGGTAGCCCGGTTTTCTTTCAAATTGGAGGCAAATTATTATCAACCACCGTCTGCACTGGATGGTTCAATGGGCAGGCGCAGAAGTCGCCGCCACTACAGTTTGGTTAACTTCAAATCGCCAGTTGGAAGGAGCCATCGGCCGAGTTGCTGACATGGCTCATATGGGATCATTTACAACCCGCCGCAGTCACCTCAACCTTCTATGGATTCACATAGTACTATCAACGCCAATGATATACAAGTTATGCCGGTTTATATCACGGTCAAATATGGAGAGTCTCAAGCCAACTCCTCGAGTCACCTTTGAGACTCGGGGGCTACGATGACATGACTCGGCGAATATTGCCAGTTTCAGCAAATTTAAGAACCCCAGGACGATGGAGGAAAGGATAACCCGGTCCCGGAGGCTACTGTTATATTGATAAAAGTTTAAAGGCCGTCAGAAAATTTCCGGTTTAGAAAGTATATGACAGTTACAAAATCCCGGTTCAATGAAGAAGATCCGGCATCAGAAAGGATTCCGGTTTAAAATCCGGCTCAAGGGAAGTCAGTCTAACTGCAGCTCTCAAATATCCGGTTTACTATCTAGTTCAAGGGAAATCTGTTCTCCCACAAAAGCTCTGAAGCTCCCACAAAAGCTACGCACGCAGCGCCATGTAGGCAGGCAGGCAGCTGAGGTGGCGCAGTGGTGGAGTCTCCATGAAGGTTTGCATGCTGCCACGCAGGTGCCTGCCCAGCTGGTTGGCTCAGTGGCTGCATATGAAAGGCGGTAAGAACCTGGCTGGTGCGGGCCTGGCAGTGGCCTTGCCGGGCGGCCCGGCAAGGGTCTTGCCGCGGCGCGCTGGCTTCCCCGGCAAGGATCTTGCCGGGGAGCCCTATGGATTTCTTTGGTGAGGATGGTTGCCTTCCTATCCTCATCTGATCTTGATTGCTCTTTGTCTTCACAAAGATCTGCATGCCACCACAGGGGTGCCTCCCGAACCCTGTCCCAACGCAACTGCTCAGCGTTGGTAGGCTCGAAGGTGGCTCACTCCACGGGCGTGGGCGAGCCGCCCCGGCAAGGATCTTGCCGGGGCTGCTGAGGCTGCCCCCGGCAATGGTCCTTGCCGGGCAACTTGCATCGCCCACGTGGCCTTCGTGGTCTTGGTCGTTTGTCGTTTGCTTTGCTTGTCTTTGCGGCTTTGGCTTTTCTCCGGCTTCCCTCTCTTGCCTTGCTCTTGTGTGGTCGTGGAAGGTGGCTCTGACTGCCCGTGCACAAGTAAAGGGGTCAAAATCTAGAACCCTACTTTTGTACACCGACACATACCATTACATACTAGCCATAGATTCATCAAAATAAGCAAACAACACAATGAAAACAGAATCTGTCAAAAACAGAACAGTCTGTAGTAATATGTATCAAACGTATACTTCTGTAACTCAAAAATTCTGAAATAAATTGCTGGACCTGAGGAATTTGTCGATTAATCATCTGCAAAAAGAATCAACCTAAAATCACTCTCCAGTAAAAAATGGCAGCTAATCTCGTGAGCGCAAGAGTTTCTGATTTTTACAGCAAGATCACATAAACTTCACCCAAGTCTTCCCAAAGGTTCTACTTGGCACTTTATTGAAACAAAAGCTATGAAACATGATTACTACAGTATCATAATCATGTGGACACACAAAAACAGTAAGGGTAAATATTGGGTTGTCTCCCAACAAGCACTTTCCTTTAATGCCTTTCTAGCTAGGCATGATGATTTCAATGATGCTCACATAAAAGATAAGAATTGAAACATAAAGAGAGCATCATGAAGAATATGACTAGCACATTTAAGTCTAACCCACTTCCTATGCATAGAGATTTTGTGAGCAAACAACTTATGGGAACAATAATCAACTAGCATAGGAAGGTAAAACAAGCATAACTTCAAGATTTTAAGCACATAGGGAGGAAATTTGATATTATTGCAATTCCTACAAGCATATATTCCTCCCTCATAATAGTTTTCAGTAGCATCATGAATGAATTCAACAATATAACCAGCACCTAAAGCATTCTTTTCATGATCTACTTGCATAGAAATTTTACTACTCTACACATAAGAAAAATTCTTCTCATGAATAATAGTGGGAGCAAACTCAACAAAATAATTATCGTGCGAAGCATAATCCAATTGAAAACTAAAATCATGATGACAAGTTTCATGGTTATCATTATTCTTAATATCATACAAGTCATCACAACAATCATCATAGATAGCAACTTTGTTCTCATAATTAATTGGAACCTCTTCCGAAATAGTGGAATCATCACTAAATAAAGTTGACACTCTTCCAAATCCACTTTCATATTCGTCACAATAAGATTCAATATCCTCCAAAATAGTGGGATCAATACTACCCAAAGTTGACACTCTTCCAAACCCACTTTCATCAATATAATCATCATAAATAGGAGGCATGCTTTCATCATAATAAATATTCTCATCAAAACTTGGGGGACAAAAAATATCATATTCATCAAACATAGCTTCCCCAAGCTTGTGGCTTTGCATATCATTAGCATCATGGATATTCAAGGAATTCATACTAACAACATTGCAATCATGCTCATCATACAAAGATCTAGTACCAAACATTCTAATGCATTCTTATTCTAGCACCTGAGCACAATTTTCCCTTCCATCATTCTCACGAAAGATATTAAAAAGATGAAGCATATGAGACAAACTCAATTCCATTTTTTTGTAGTTTTATTTTATAAACTAAACTAGTGATAAAACAAGAAACAAAAAGATTTGATTGCAAGATCTAAAGATATACCTTCAAGCACTCACCTCCCCGACAACATCACCAGAAAAGAGCTTGATGTCTACTACACAACCTTCTTCTTGTAAACGTTGTTGGGCCTGCAAGTGCACAGGTTTGTAGGACAGTAGCAAATTTCCCTCAAGTGGATGACCTAAGGTTTATCAATCCGTAGGAGGCGTAGGATGAAGATGGTATCTCTCAAACAACCCTGCAACCAAATAACAAAGAGTCTCTTGTGTCCCCAACACACCCAATACATTGGTAGATTGTATAGGTGCACTAGTTCAGTGAAGAGATGGTGATACAAGTGCAATATGGATGGTAGATAAAGGTATTTGTAATATGAAATTATAAAAACAGCAAGGTAACAAGTGATAAAAGTGAGCGTAAACGGTATTGCAATGGTGGGAAACAAGGCCTAGGGTTCATACTTTCCCTAGTGCAAGTTCTCTCAACAATAATAACATAGATAGATCATATAACAATCCCTCAACATGCAACAAAGAGCCACTCCAAAGACACTAATAGCGGAGAACAAACGAAGAGATTACGGTAGGCTACGAAACCACCTCAAAGTTATTCTTTTGGATCAATCTATTCAAGAGTTCGTACTAGAATAACACCTTAACACACAAATCAACCAAAACCCTAATGTCACCTAGATACTCCATTGTCACCTCAAGTATCCATGGGCATGATTATACGATATGCATCATACAATCTCAGATTCATCTATTCAACCAACACAAAGTACTTCAAAGAGTGCCCCAAAGTTTCTACCGGAGAGTCAAGAACGTGTGCCAACCCCTATGCATAGGTTCATGGGCGGAACCCACAAGTTGGTCACCAAAACATACATCAAGTGGCACATGATATCCCATTGTCACCACAGATAAGCATGGCAAGACATACATCAAGTGTTCTTATAAAAGACTCAATCCGATAAGATAACTTCAAGAGGAAAACTCAATTCATCAAAAGGGAGTAGAGGGGGGAGAAACATCATAAGATCCAACAACAATAGCAAAGCTCGGGATACATCAAGATCGTGCCATAGAGGGAACACGAGGGAGAACACGAGAGAGAGAGAGAGAGAGAGAGAGAGAGATCAAACACATAGCTACTGGTACATACCCTCAGCCTC
>NC_041391.1:207070553-207200529 GCF_002162155.2 Triticum dicoccoides | reverse complement strand
CCCCCTCCGGCAGGGTGCCGGGAAGGGCTCCCGAGAGGTTTTTGGTGGCTACAGAGGCTTGCGGCGGCGGAACTCCCGATCTATCTTGATATTCGATGTTTTTAGGGTACGAGGGAATATATAGGCGAAAGAAGTCGGTCGGGAGGTGCTCGAGGGGCCCACGAGACAGGGGGCACGCCTAGTAGGGGGGCGCCCTCCTATCTCGTGGACTCCTCGAGGCTCTTCTGGCGTGAACTCCAAGTCTCCTGGGTGATATTCTTCCCAAAAATAACGATGCTGAAGGTTTCATTCCGTTTGGACTCCGTTTGATATTCCTTTTCTTCGAAATACTGAAACAGGCAATAAAACAACAATATGGGCTGGGCCTCCGGTTAATAGGTTAGTCCCAAAAGTAATATAAAGTGTATAATAAAGCCCATAATCATTCAATACAGATAATATAATAGCATGGAACAATAAAAAATTATAGATACGTTGGAGACGTATCAGTACCCGTAGTCAATTGAGCCGGCGTCGGGGCCCCAGCCTGCATCGTCGATGTAGAGCTTGTCGCGATGACTTTTGGTCATCCGGCCCACTGCATATCCCTTGAGCCCTTCGAACTTGCCCTCCAACAACTTGAAACCGTCATGTGATAGCCCCACGGTGGGCGCCAACTGTCATGGAATTATCACGCCAGATGTCCTAGTGTGAGGACTTAGTCGTGGAGCCATCGCGACTAGGTTAGCTTAGAGGGGTTAAACTAGACAAAGGACATGGGGAGTTTATACTGGTTCACCCCCTTGCGGTGAAGTTAAAATCCTGCGATCCAGTTGTGGTGTTTTTGATGGAGTCTTGATCACCAGCGAGCAAATATGCTTTGCCTAGTTCTCGAATTGTTGTTTCTTATCCCTGAACCGCCGCCGGGTCGTCCCTTTATATACATAGGTTGACGCCCGGCCGATCTACAGAATCCTGAGGCCGGCTCATACAAGTGTACGGCTCGGTTTCTTCCTTTCCCTAACTTACAATACAAGTTACACATTGCAAGGCGGTTTACATACATGGGACCTAATCCGCCATTGGGCTCTGGGCCTCTAAACTTCTGTAGTAAAGCTCCATAGCCTTCGTCTTCATGGGCTTCTGTATAGATGACTCCTTGTGAGTATGATCCGGCCCCTCCTGGGCGGTTTATACTCAGTAGTCATATCCCCAACATCCATCATCATATTCTACTCCACCCATAGTGATATATCCATGGCTTACGCTCATGTATTGCGTGAGAGTTAAAAAAGTTGAAGCGCGTTAAACAGTATGAACCAATTTCTTGGCTGAAATCGGGGTTGTGCATGATGGGAGTATTTTGTGTGACGAAAATGAAGCATAGCCTAACTATATGATTTTGTAGGGATAAGCTTTCTTTGGCTATGCTATTTTGATAAGACGTGATTACTTGTTAGTATGCTTGAAGTATTACTATTTTTATGTCAACGTGAACTTTTATTTTGAATCATTTGGATCTGAATATTCATGCCACAATAAAGAGAAATATGCTAGGTAGCATTCCACGTCAAAAATTCTGTTTTTATCATTTACCTACTCAAGGACGAGTAGGAGTTAAGCTTGGGGATGCTTGATACGTCTCCAATGTATCTATAATTTTTGATTGTTCCATGCTATTATATTACCTGTTTTGGATGTTTATGGGCTTTACTATATATTTTTATATCATTTTTGGGACTAACCTGTTAACCGGAGGTCCAGCCCAAATTGGTGTTTTTTTGCCTATTTCAGTGTTTCGAGAAAAGGAATATCAAACGGAGTCCAAACGGAATGAAACCTTCGGGAGAGTTATTTTTGGAACAAACGCAATCTAGGAGACTTGGAGTGGACGTCAAGAAGCAACCTAGGCGGCCACGAGGGTCCAGGGCACGCCCTAGGGGGTGGGCGCGCCCCCCACCCTCGTGGGCCCCTCGTGGCTCCCCTGATCGACTTCCTTCGCCTATATATATCTACGTACCCTAAAAACATCGAGGAGCACCACGAAACCCTATTTCCACCACTGCAACCTTCTTTTCCCGTGAGATCCCATCTTGGAGCCTTTTCCAGCGCTCTGCCGGAGGGGGAATCGATCATGGAGGGCTTCTACATCATCGCCAAGGCCTCTCCGATGAGTTGTGAGTAATTTACCACATACCTTCGGGTCCATAGTTATTAGCTAGATGGCTTCTTCTCTCTCTTTGAATCTCAATACAATGTTCCCCTCAATCATCTTGGAGATCTATTCGATGTAACTCTTTTTGTGGTGTGTTTGTCGAGATCCGATGAATTGTGGGTTTATGATCAAGTTTATCTATGAGAAATATTTGAATCTCCTCTAAATTCTTTTATGTATGATTGGTTATCTTTGCAAGTCTCTTCAAATTATCAGTTTGGTTTGGCCTACTACATTGATCTTTTTTGCAATGGGAGAAGTGCTTAGCTTTGGGTTCAATCTTGCGGTGTCCTTTCCCAGTGACAGCAGGGGCAGCCAGGCACGTATTGTATTGTTGCCATCGAGGATAAAAAGATGGGGTTTATATCATATTGCTTGAGTTTATCCCTCTACATCATGTCATCTTGCTTAATGAGTTACTCTGTTCTTATGAACTTAATACTCTAGATGCATGCTGGATAGCGATCGATGTGTGGAGTAATAGTACTAGATGGAGAATCGTTTCGATCTACTTGTCACGGACATGATTCATATATACATGATCATGCCTAGATATTCTCATAACTATGCACTTTTCTATCAATTGCTCGACAGTAATTTGTTCACCCACCGTGATACTTATGCTATCTTGAGAGAAGCCACTAGTGAAACCTATGGGCCCCGGGTCTATTTTCCATCATATAAGTTTCCGATCTACTTTATTTTGCATTCTTTACTTTCCAATCTATATCATAAAAAACCCAAAAATATTTATCTTATCTTATTATCTCTATCAGATCTCACTTTTGCAAGTATCCGTGAAGGGATTGACAACCCCTTTATCGCGTTGGTTGCGAGGTTCTTGTTTGTTTGTGTAGGTACGAGGGACTTGGAGCGTAGCCTCCTACTGGATTGATACATTGGTTCTCAAAACTGAGGGAAATACTTACGCTACTTTGCAGCATCACCCTTTCCTCTTCAAGGGAAAGACCAACGCATGCTCAAGAGGTAGCAAGTACCATCATTATTGTTCGACTTCCGGAAGAGGAGAAGAGCCAAGCGCAAGGTCACCTACTAACCTAGTACAGTACTACTATAGCCAAAGTTGGTCCACCTTTTTAGACCATGGTTAATTAATATAGGCGGCTCTTGCAGCAGCACATCATTTAGAGCAAGTACTCTCTTCGTAGGATCAAAGGAAGTGAAACAAAAGTTGGAGTGGATGCTAGATTGCCAATTAAAACATGATTACATAGGGAAAAAATCCTATAGCATTCTATCATATGAATCAAACGACCAATGTAGGAAAATTATGAGGGGGTCTCTCCAATAGTGTTCCTTGGCTTGCACCTAGCATCACGGTGGTCGAACTTGGAGTCATTCATCTAGTACACGTGGCATCTCAGATCTGGACACAAGGTGACACGACCTCTCACTTTGTCCGCCATTTGAAGCGCCACGCCGGTGGAAGGCTAGCATACTCCAATATTAGGTTGGCTCTATGTGATGTGGCAACTTCATATACTAACCGGATGCTGGCTATCCTACTACGGTACTCACACTCCAAGAAGTGACTCGAAAACCATTCATAAATTTAGTCTATGACATGCATTTGCAAATGTACCATTCATTACATACAACAAGTCATCAACACACACCGACAATGAGGATACATGTTGGATTATAGACTATTTCCAACAAAACATTCTAGTAAATATTGAAGTTTTCATCACACAACAAATAACAAGCAACGCAATGAACTTCAACTCAACCAATCCTCAGCGTTGGAAACACTTGCTTTGAACCATAGGTGCTCTGGGAAGGGCCAACTATTGTCAATATCGAGAGCAAAGCAGCACTGATCATCCAGGCTGAAGCGGCATATATCAGGAGCAGGGTAGGGAACCACCACTATGTCCGAGGTATAGATATAGTTGCTTCTCATAAATGGTAGCAATGTTGTGTCAACAGCAGCTGGATCGCCTTTAACCATCATTGGATAGTTTGGTCCAAGGAAGAGCGAGTTTTCTCCAAGACTATCAATACTGCACCAGGGAGAAGGTGTTGGCGCTAGCACACTAGTATCCATCCCGAATACCCTGCAACGGGTGTTGGAATAGGTCCGGATAGGGCGACCATGGGAGACAACACGTGATCCCTCAGTAGTAACAATCTCATTGCACTATATACAGACAAGAAGAGGTGATCCATCGGAATTAGTTGCCAGGCACCACTGAGTATATAAGTCCTGCTCGTCCTCATGATCATGATCATCACCATCGTCATCTCCCCCTTGGTTATAAAAATTTTCAAGTATATGTGGTGGAATGTTCACAGGACCTTGGAAACACAAGAAGAAGGTTAATTAGTAAAGGGAAACTTGCTAACCCGCATGCATGTGGATGAAACAATTATAATTATGGTGGAAGACAAACGTACCGAAACTATGAGGATCCCATGCAAAAACAGTGCCATGAGTGGTGGAAGCAAACACAAGATCCTCGTATTCAATTGCATCATAGTACTCATCATCCGTGTACAGAAACTGATTTTTGAGAAATATCCATGGACGAACCGTGGAATCAGTAACGAGGGCAACAAGCTTGTCGAAGATAGAAACAACTTCATAGTTCTTGTAATTCCAAGAGCGGTTGGGAACTCGACAAATTGCTATCTTCCGTAGAAGACAGCCACCATGATCGTATTTGAACGTGCGTAGATCATCTGTGTGCTCAACCTCAGGGCACTCTGAGATTTTTGGAAGTGGAATCCGCTGACGAGTGTACACATTCACAAGTTCCCACTTGCAATTATACCCAATATAAACAACCCAATCTCCATTTGCGCCAACCCAGGCCTTACCCTTAAGCGATGGCATCTTAACATCACACATATCATTATCAAGCAGCATCAACTTGCACAAGGCGAGGCCTCCGTCATCTGCCCCTATGCGAACAGGCTTATAGCGAAGAAGATAAGGGAGATCAAACCGCTCCTGGACCCTTGGGTTCCTTGTAATGATGTTATTACTTGAGTCGAGAATGGTCTTGAACGAACCTGCCATGCTAGACGAGGTGATGACGCCGCACCGATCAATGAGTTCCTCCACCACGTCATCTTTCAGATTGGGGCAAGAATAACGGGGTCGTTTCCGGCCTATTCCCTCCACGGAGAAGACGATCAAACAATGGCAGAAGGAAGGGTGAAGGAAAATGGAGGAGGGAGGAAGAGCGTGCAACAATAGTTCCAAATCGAGAGGGAAAGGCGAAGAGTCGGTGGACGGTTGCCAGTTTGCCACGGTACATGAAGACGCACCCCGGCCTACACGTCCGTTCGGAAATAGTAGAAAAGGACTCATCGTCATCTCACTGACATGTTGGAACGGGACCACATGTCAATGAAACATGGTGTGTAATTTCTCGTGCAAAATGCGATCTGGCTGCGTTGGCCCGAAGTGCCGCATTATTTCTCGACTTTATTTTTTTAATGGCGTGTCGTTCAGTTTTGAAGCACGACTAACTGGTACTGTATGCAGAGAAAATATAAACTACTCTACCACTACTCCACCTCTAGTATTAATAGTATAAAAAAGATATATAGGCTGGAGCTTCAGCGCTTTCTTGCTAAGGGCTGCCCACTTGCTTCTCACACTATCACCCTCTCTCCAGATCTAAAAAACATGGCCTCTCTCTCCCTCCTCATCGATGGTCACAGATCCACCATGGAAGAAAAGGATGTGCAGCATTGACGCACTCGTCGTTGGCGAGCGAGGTCACACACTAACGACAAGGCCGCCCTCTCAGACCTAGCGCCCGCGCCGGATGGCCTCCGTCCCCAAGCTCGCTGCCGTAGTGTGTGCAGAGGATGACGACCACGAGCGAAGCCACTTCCCGCTGACCCTCGGGTATGCTACCTCTTTTCGAACCATACCCTTGTTCTATTGCCCCATCTGCCATGTCGCTGCATGTGGATCTTTTTCCACTCCACCATCTTCCCAATTTGCTATCCTCTACTCTGCTGGTCACGCAAATGAAAACCTTAATGTGCACTATTAAAGGAAACCCTACTTCATGCAGACTAATCCATGCCTGGGTTGAATAAGGAAAGGAAGGGAGACTATACTGTCCAAGAGAGTAGGCATCGAACCCACATCTAGGTTGAAAAGGGGAAAATCAGTAGCTAAGGAACGAGTCTTGTGTCTCTTGGTTGAAGAAGGGTAGAAAGGCATGACAACACAATAGAGAATGACTAGGTTGATCGGTTTGTTGTCCTCGCATAGGAAAAGGTGGCTAAAGAGAACAAAAATGGGACGTAATCCACATAGGTTGCATGGATATTTGTTGCTCTCGGCAACAATACCTCCCTCACCACTCTATGCGTTCGTGGAGGTACATTGTACTGGTGCACCCACTGTCTGAATGGGCCTCCCATGCTCTTATTGCCACTTTTTGCTGTTAGTATAACGCCAGCAGTCAAGTCAAGCAATGCTACTGCTAAAGTGATGCCACATTTAACTAATGCCGCACTCAGTCTAATGCCACCGATAAATTTAAGCAATGCCATTTAATGTCACTGGATTATTTCAGGGTTAGTTGTTGATTGTGGATGTATTAAAGATTTTTCAGCTAAGGCATTCTAATGTTGTTGCACAGCCAATATACCAATGATGAATCTTGTTTCTACCTTCAGATTTTTGCACTGTTAATGCTTATAGATTACATACCTCACTTTCATGAGATGAGTCATTTTTTGTACAGTGTCAAGAGGAAAGGTCAAGAGTGGGCACCTCCTCCTCTGGCTGTTCTCTTGATTCGTTCGATCAAGTTTTTATGTTTGACCGATTATCAAGATTGGGATAGCAATTTTTAGGTCCCCTCGAGTTCGAAATGATATTTACCTTGAAGGTTTTGCAATTTTTTATACTATCATTAGTTAATAATGCTAGTTACCTTTAGACTTTTGTATTTGGTTTAATGCTCATACACAACTAGTATACCAATGTTAAAACTTGTTACCTTTACATTTTGTATTGTTAATTCTTATAGAAATCTTCCAGTGCTAGAGTTTATTGAAATATGTTCAATAAAACCATTGTACTGTACCTTGTAATAAATAACTACTCTACTGTTGCACTAGCCACCGGATTAGTGTATATTTGTAGTATTCGAATGGTGTTGCATTAGCGTATGGGCATAAATAAAGTGTGGCAAGCTTTCCCAAATATGTGCTCAAGAAAACTACTACCTGTTTTTCTAAATACTAGACGTTTGGGTACTTTAAATTGAACTGCAAACACGTCTTATATTAAGGAACAAAGGGTGTAGAGTTCACTCAAATTATCCCGGTAAAGCTAGTCACACCTTTGTTAAAATTAATGTTCATTATGTTATCGGAGGAGGTCTGTATGTTTGTCTCTAATGCCTGTCGACTACATACCTGACATCATGACATAATGTTAAGTCATTTCCTTTTGTACAATGTCACTGAATTGTCAAGGCGGTGATGGCATTTTATTTTAGTTAAACTACACAAAATATGCTTAAAAGAAGACGAAAGGTCAGGAATTGATCATTCTTTCAGAAAGAACTATATATGCCTTTCTGACATCAGCCGTTGTTGCCTTATTTATTCCTTCAAACAGGTGGTTAGAAGCAGTCTTGCTACCTTTTCCCATTAAGAAATTGGAATGCTTATATTTGTGAGTCTATGCTTCAACTAGTGCTACTTTTATAGTAATCACACTTTCAATATCTATGCAAACAGGGATGCTCGATTTTAGTGGAACTGCACAAAAAGTCCAACTGGTTCAACATTAGGAGCATGTTTTCTTCCAAACCTTTATATCCAATTGGTGGCACTATGAGCTGTTCATTACGAAGGTACATGGTTTGCTACTATCTTGCTACTCTTTTTGTACTGTCATTATATAGTAATACTAGTGGTTTGCATGTGAATTTATTGGCAGGGTGGACCTACATTGGAGGTGTAGGATAGGATTCAATGATTCGATGCTCAATTTCGTTTGTATTGATTTCACCTTTTCCATCACTGCGAACATGGATATCCTTGGTCTGATGAAGAATAGGCGCTATATTTCTGCTCTGAACCAGCAAATCAATTCAGTATGAAATTGTCCAGGGCAAAACATGACTGTATCAAATTGTCCAGTGCAAAACGTGACAGATGCTAAGCGGAAGAGACATGTTTAAACCGAAAATACAAGGTGGGGTATATATTTACTAGCTGCTTGATATTTGTGCATATAGAGATGTCTGCCCGTTGCTATTTGGCAAATAAACAAAGTGACCACAATTTTGGTTGAACTGCACAACAGAATAGTATAGTCACGGCATGCGGTGCCATTTGAAAATAGACACAGAAAGATTGGATAGTCACTTCATGGACTGCAGAAAAGTAGTAATGTACTATCTATTTTCCAACACTAGGTGCTTCATTGCTTTGGTCTGATTATACAATGGGCATCATTTTGCCTAAGTTAAAGTTTGTATTCTAAAAATAGTCTCGCCGTGTGATCAAGAGAAGACCAAATCATATTGCAGTGGATGTTCCTCCATTATGTGTGGTTCATTCTCATGGTTCCAGCTGTTGGTCAAACCACTTACGTTTGCAAGAGGAATTGTAGACTTTACAACCAAAATTTTCTTTCAGTCTGTATTGAATGTGGGCCAAGAGAAGCATCCATGTTAGTAGAAAGAATAGATGTTTTTTCTAGATCTTTGCTTTTGGAGCTACATATTTGTATATGATCTGTGAATCATTGAGATGCATTAACATGTTGATATTATGTATGGGAATCATATTAGTTGGTTTTAGTTGCGACACAAGATCCAAAGTGGCTGATCTTTGCTTTTGGAGCTACATATTTGTATATGATCTGTGAATCATTGAGATGCATTAATAGTTCCTTATTTCTGTTTGCTCAGTGTTTACAAGTTACTGATCGATCACTAGCTAGCCTACTAATGCGCTCCTGGCAGTTTTAGTTGTGACGCAAGATCCAAAGTGGCAGTTTTTTGAATAAAAATGCCTACCTCTGAAGAAACTGACAAGCTGCTCTGAAGAAAATGCCATGAGAATCTGAAGAAACTGCCAGCAAAAACGTTCGCAAATGCCTTATCTCCCAGCTAACATTCATCAGCTAATGCGATCATACACGTACACCATCCGACCTACTCGATCCTACACGTACACTATTCGACCTACTCGATCCTACACGGATAAATAGCGGATCACGCATGTACTACCTCCTTTTCGGTTTGCAGGGCTCAATTCAAGAAATGACCTACTCGATCCTACACGAATAAATAGAAGATCACGCACGTACTAGTACCTCCTTTCCGGTTTGCAGGGCTTAATTCAAAAATCTCACCGCCCAAGGTACTCCCTCCGTCCGGGTTTATTAGTCCCGTGAGCCAAAGCAGCAATACCAAGGCATGGCAATAATTAACTACATGCAGAAGTTTAAGCCTAATTAATTCTAGTGATTAAAGTGGTTGCATACGTGCCCTCGGCTGTGACTCGTTGCATGCTGCTCCGTGTACTGGCTGCGAGCGATTCCGAGTGCCTGCATGCAGCCAGCCGTAATTAAGGTAGCTAACTGATGCGAAAAAGATGTGATTTAATTGTTGCGGGCCTTTTAAATCCATGGAATCATTATTGACAAGGAGGGAGTACCTCATCTGGATGATTCGAGTGCCCTCATTTGACCGTCATGCTGGCGTGCGACCCAGCACGGACGGGACAGGACGACACAGTCATAATTTCAGTTTCTCTAGTTTCCACGGCAAGCCGGCGCACTAAGCCATGCCTGCTTATGCATTGAATTCCGATGACCGTCGCGCTACCTTCCGCCTATAAGTACTGTTTCCCGGCCTTCTCCAGTGGCACCGTGACCCAACTCGCCCTATCCTCATAAGCCCCCACCAGCCCGACATCGCTCGCCACTTATCCTCGCTCTCGCCACGTCCACCATGCCCCCGCCCATCCGCGATAGGCGAGGCCGAAGGCGGTCACCGCCGGAACTAGTGTTCAATTTTTCACCGGAAAGCAGATGGAGGGAGGAGGCATTCTATCGGTCTTTAGATGGCAATGCGGAGATCGAGGACTTGTTGGAGCGCGACCGCCTGGCGGAGGAGCAGGAGTTGTTGGAGCACGACCACCTAGCGGAGGAGCAGCGTATCACCAATTTGCGCCGCCAGCGGGACATGGAGCAGCAGTGGACCTACGCTTTGAGTCGCGAGCAGAGCGCCTGCAACTGGGTCGACTACGTGCAGGCCGGCGCTCGGCAAATAGCCCTGGAGGCTGTCGGGCATGCACGCGTTCACGATGCCGATTTTTACTACCAGCTCGTCAAGTGGGTTTCCCGCTTAGAAGCCGAAGCTTCGGTGGACCATGCTGGCATGGAAAGGGCCAACACGTGCGAGCAACGTGCCCTATCGCACCTCTGGCAAGTCCGAGGCGAGGCGGAGGATGCCGGTGCCGGTGTTTAGCGTGTACCGCAGATGGCGGCCGACATCTTCTAGTTAGCTAAGAGTAAGTTAGTACTTGTGCACTACTGGAGTATTAGTGGGAGTAGATAGTTAACTTGGCTATGATGGTTGTCAACGTGGAAGTTCAGTACTCTATAAGTGGATCAGACCTGTTACTTTGCTCTGAATGTTGAACTTTTCGTTTGAACATATGGAATGGGCTGTTATTTTTTTAAATGGGTTGTATTTGTCCTCCACGGGTTTAGAGGCTGACTTGTGGGCCTACCAAGTTGACGCGTACAATCAGGAGATGATTGTACGTGGAGAAGATGACAACAGGGACCCGCCAAGGTCATGGCAGTACGCAAGCAAGTGCCTCCTTATTCCAAGCCAATAAAAAATAGCTCCTCCAAATGGATTTCTGACATCTGGGTCCCATGCCATTGTCAACGTAGTCAATAAACGAGAGAATTGCACAACAAGCGGCTGACACCAGGGATCCGGCATCTCACCTGGTTATTTTTGTTTTGGGTTAATTTGATAAATGCCACTCCAATCTGGTGTTTCCAAGAAATGCCACTGCAATTTTCAAACTTTGAAAAATGCCATTTCATGCCATTTCCGGTGGCATTTTTCGAAGTCCGGAGTGGCATTTTTCAAAGTTTGCAACTTGTAGTGGCGTTTTTCAAAGTTTGCAAAAATTGCAGTGGCATTTTTCAAAGTTTGGAAATTGTAGTGGCATTTTTATGAATCGCCATAATTAGAGTGGAATTTATCTAATTTGTTTTTGACTGGGCTGTGCGGGCACTCTGGCCTGTCTAGACAGCCTTTTCTTTTATGTTTACCACAGACCAGCCCAGTAGTTTTCTTTTCTTTCTGAAAATGGCTAGCCCAGATTTTTTGTGATTTGTCAAGTAAGTCGCTTTGTCAGGCCTATTGGAATGCAAATCTTTCAAGACGAGGAGAGCTTCATTCGGTTGGCCGAGAAAATGGCCTATTAGTAATGAGAAATGGGTTGTACATTTTTAAAACACATCAAACCATCAATTAGTTTCAAATTTCTTTTTTCACTTTGAGATTTTAAATTGCATTGATTTTTATGTGTGGACAATATGTTGGATTTTATATTAATATACATTTATTTTCAAAATCAGTTTGAATGTGACTCGAAATTTTGGGATTAAAAACAGTTCGGACCACACCGAAATATGCAAAATTTCGTATAATTTTTTAACCGTGGCCACAATATGGGCTATAATGCTAATAAAAAGAATATGGCCTCCAAAAAAACCTTAAGAATTAGCAAATGGGCTGTAAATTATTAGAAATAATGGCAGATGGGATGTATGCTATTTTCCATAGATTTGAGACTTTCCTAAAAAAAAGGTTGACTCACAAGCAGTGATTGTTGGATGTCCATCCAACGGTCGTCGTGCTTCTTCAATCTCTGCTCTTCCTGCTCCAGCTGCTCAAACAAGCGCAGGCGGGACTGCCTGCTCCCTCCTCCCCATGGCCGGCTATGCTGCCAGGCAGGCTCACCGCCCCACCATACTCCCATCGCTGGCCTAGCCATCCCTCTACTCACCCACACCTGTTGTTATTCTCCGGCGACACAGACGAACCAGTAAACCCTCGTACAGTCATACTCCCCTCCGCATGGGAAACAACTGCCGAGTCTTCCCTGGATCTGTGTCGTTCCCTTCCTAGACCTCGCCGTCGTCCACCACCCCGGTGCTCTCAGCGCGGCGTGGTCAACGACCGACATGCATCTGAAGTGAACTGTACGTGGAGAGGCTGACAGTTGGGTCCACGGTTGCACGCAAGGAAATGCCTCCTTATTACGCGCAAAATAATGATTCCTCCACCTGACATCTGGGACCCACCGAAAGGGCCTCTGTATTTCACAAAAAAATGTTACCGTTGCTGACAGCTCGGACCCACCAGCTATATCTTCGCATGCAAGGAAGTGCCTTCTTATTACACACAAAAATGAATACTCCCCCTGCTAGCTGGGACCCAGTATAGTGGGAGGCTGACTTGTGGGCCTACTAAGTTGACGGGGATGGAGGGCTTTGTCAACTTAGTCAATATGCACGATTCTACCTCCAGTGACCGTACAATGTCCATCCAACGGCCGTAGTGCTTCTTCAACCTCTGGTCTTCTTGCTCCAGCTGCCCAAAGCAGTGCCGGTCGTGCCGCCTGCTCCTGCCTCCCGTGGCCGGCTGTGCTGCTGCGGATGCCTCACCGCCCCCTACTACTCCCACCGCTAGCCAGGCCATCCCTCCACTCACCCACACCCCCTGTTATTCTGCAGCGATGACAGCCTCACACCGCAGCCAAACCAGTGAACCCTCGTACTCCTCTCCACATGGGCATCCACTGCCGCGTCTTCCCCGGCTCCGCAGCTGTGGTGCTCTCGGCGCGGCGTGATCAATGTGGTGAACGACCGACTTCCATTGGAAGAGTATTGTACGTGGAGAGGCTAACAGCTGGGTCCACGGCAGCTGCAAGGAAGTGCCTCCTTATTACGCGCAAAATAATTATTCATCCACCTGACTGCGTGGACCCACTGGACGGGCCACCGTATTTCGCAAAAAAAACATTTCCCCCTGACTACTGAGACCCACCAGCTACATCTTCGCACGCAAGGAAGTGCGTCCGAGTAAAAAAATGATTCACCCCTCTGACTGCTGGGACCCACCAGCTACATCTTCGCATGCAAGGAAGTGGCTGACTGTCGGGACCCACCTGGTCAAAGCGTACGTAGCGTTGTCATTCTGGTCTCGAACGTGTATGTACGTACTGGTCGATGTAGAGGCGCGCACGTGTCGTAGTAGAGGGCACACGTAGCATGTGCATGTACATACATCGGCCAATGTGCAAGAAAGAAAATACGGCCACGTACGTACATACGGGCGGGGTCTCGAGCGCCTACTCGCGCATACTTACGGCCGGGGCTCATGTACATGGATGGGTCGGAATGGAGAAACTACATCGTCGTCGTGTTCATGGGGAGGCAACGGAATGCGTCATGTTCATCGGGAGGCAACGGAACGCGTGGGAGCCAACCGGCTTGGACGGAACAGCCGATGAAAACGAGGCCTGGCGTACCGCAGAACGGAGGAAACGGCCTTGTGTTCGACCGGCCACATTCGAAATGGGATCCTGTTCATCGGGAGGGGTCTGGCATATTGCAAAACGGAGGAAACGGACTTATGTTGGACCTCCTACAGTCGAAATGGGGTCCTGTTGATCGGGAGGGGTGTGGCGTACCGCAAAACGGAGGAAACGGACTTGTGTTGGAGTGCTACGGTCGAAACAGGGGTCCTGTTCATCGGGATGGGTGTGGCATACCGCAAAACGGGTCTCCACGGGATACTATTCATCTCCACTATCAACCTCCTCCAGCCTCCACCGGCTACTGTTCATCCACTGTCGACCTCCTCCAGCCTCCACCTGCGATTGTTCATCCACGGGCTCCTGTTCATCCCGCCTCCACCGTGCGCTACTCCACCGGCTACTGTTCAACCAAGCCTCTCCACGGGCTACTGTTCAACCACCTCTCCATGGGCTACTATTCATCCAGCTCTCCACCAGCTACTGTTCAACCAGCCCTCCACGGGATCGTCCTGTTCATCCAGCCCTCCACGGGGTCCTGTTCATCCAGCCCCAACCGGCTCGATCGATCAGGGTCCTATTCATCCAGAGGCAACCGCGGGGTCCTGTTCATCCACCCCCATCGGGAACTGTTCATCCAAACCCCCCAGCAACGCTCGCTGTTCATCAAGGGAAGGAGGCAGCAGGGTTCGATCGGCTTCAGTAGCGAAGGAATCACTCGGGTTCAGTAACGTAGCTAGTGCAATCGCTCGAGTTCAGTTAGAGCCCAACGCCTTGCTTGGGTTCAATTAGAGCCCAACGCCTCACACACACACGCGTACGTGTACGAGAGAAACGCGCATCGCTCGGCCCTCGACCACCCACCGTAACCGTGAACTCCCCGAAATTTTCCTCGCCCTCGCTTCTACCACGGTTTTTTCCGTCATGGACGGCCCAAAGAATGTCATGCAACCACGTCTCCGGCCAGCCCAGGAAAAAAAGCCCATTTTCTGTCATGATTTTTTGTCATAGAAGTAGGAGCTCACCACATCTATGATGATACCGGGTTTTGTCACAATTATCGTCATAGAAGTGTCATAAGTATGACAGAAAAAAATCATTCGGCCCAAAATGTCACGGATGTGTCTTTTTTTTATAGTGGTTACCATCTGTTGACGGACGACAAAGGCCTTTGCCGTCCGCCAGGCATGCCTTTGCTGTCAGCCATGGCGGACGGCAAAGTGCCTGATTCCTGTAGTGATCTCCAAAAAATGGAGCTTTCACGTTTTCGAAAGATAGTTTATCTCTACTACTATTAAACAATTGAGTTGTGGCAGAAACATTACATCTCAGCCACACATCCGCCATCTCTCAATGTATCAGATTGCCTCAATGTTGTATCACATTATTTACCATATTCAATTAGCAATAATTACCATGATCTACGCCATCATAATTACGCAATAATTACCACGATCTCGCTCCAACCTGGGCCTATTTTAATCATATCAATTAGTAAGAATTACCATGATCTATGCCATCATTTTTTAAACTAAGTCTTGGGTGCCGTGTACAGAGAAGGAAAATATCAATTAGCAATAATTATCATGAGCTACGCCATCGTATTTTTTTAAACCCAGCCTTGTGTACTGCGTACATAGAACGAAAAAAGAAAAAGGCATGTCCATGTTCACATGTAGGCAGAGAATAACATGGAAACCAAATCGCTCATTTCCATGTTTGTTCGGACCCTGACCTTGATTCCGATCGTTCTTGACTTCTGTCAATTCCTTCTTTTCGTTCACTTGTTTGAGTGTTCATCGTCTTCGACGGCTGGACTTTGGTTTGACTCTCCCGGTCTTCTCGTCCTGAGGAACAACAATGACGTGGGCCTGCAGCGCTACACGGCCACGACAGGTACGAGCACGTCTCCTTACGCAGTCGCGCCCAGCGCCCTATGACTTCGCATGTACTGTTAATTACTGAAACTTGTCTGGAACTGGGGTTCAGAGATCGACCATCAATTCATCCTGGATCAAATCCATTTTCGTGGAACAAAATGCCTGATCAGCACCAGACAAATAAATTAAAGCCTGATCCCATCGCAGCTCCATTTAAACGCCTGCTCGCTGCAGGGAGATCGGATGTACCTCCTGCTAAGGATGCACCCGATCGATCCGGGCCTGCAAGTTCATACACCACGCACATAATCTCCATCCAGTTAAGATGGGACACCGCAAGCGGAACAATAGTAATTAAGCTCGGTGCAGCTAGTTCGTACGTGGTACTTTGGTACGAGCAGAGCCCCATACTTAGCATCGATCCCTAATGCCTGCCTGCTGCCGAACTTGAGGATTTTTTTTGTCAATTTGTGATTGCTTTTACCACGCTTGCCGTGTGGTCTGCCGAACTTGATGATAATTCCAATTAAACTGCTCATACATGCTGATCTCATGTAGCATATGCCATGGCCTTACTGTTTAAAGGCCGCAGTTCATACGTACTATGGTGCATGCGCGCTGCAATATATTGGCCTCAGCCTATGGAGACTGGCCAACGACGCAGTTGGTCTTGAATGCCTTGCTTGGCAATGTTGTCACAGTGCTACAGTTGGATATGCTTAACCAGCTCGCTCAGTATGCATTGAGGTGTTTGCTTTTATTTGTGTGTTTATTAAATAAACTTTCTTTCCCCTCTCATTGTTAGATCTCGAGCACGTCTCCTACGCATGTTAATTACTATTACACATTTATACTAAGAGCCTCGAAGGGCCCCGTGAAGGAAATATACCCTAGAGGCAATAATAAAGTTATTATTTATTTCCTTATTTCATGATAAATGTTTATTATTCATGCTAGAATTGTATTAACCGGAAACTTAGTACATGTGTGAATATATAGACAAATGTAATGTCACTAGTATGCCTCTACTTGACTAGCTCATTGAATCAAAGATGGTTAAGTTTCCTAGCCATAGACATGAGTTGTCATTTGATTAACGGGATCACATCATTAGGAGAATGATGTGATTGACTTGACCCATTCTGTTAGCTTAGCAACTTGATCGTTTAGTATGTTGCTATTGCTTTCTTCATGACTTATACATGTTCTTATGACTATGAGATTATGCAACTCCCGTTTACCGGAGGAACACTTTGTGTGCTACCAAATATCACAACGTAACTGGGTGATTATAAAGGAACTCTAAGGTGTCTCCAAAGGTACATGTTGAGTTGGCGTATTTCGAGATTAGGATTTGTCACTCCGATTATCGGAGAGGTATCTCTGGGCCCTCTCGGTAATGCACATCACTATAAGCCTTGCAAGCAAATGTAGCTAGTGAGTTAGTTGCGGGATGATGCATTACATAACGAGTAAAGAGACTTGCCGGTAACGATATTGAACTAGGTATTGAGATACCGACGATCGAATATCGGGCAAGTAAACTACCGATGACAAAGGGAACAACGTATGTTGTTATGCGGTTCGGCCAATAAAGATCTTCGTAGAATATGTAGGGGCCAATATGGGCATCCAGGTTCCGCTATTGGTTATTGACCAGAGAAATGTCTCGGTCAGGTCTGCATAGTTCTCGAACCCATAGGGTCCGCACACTTAACATTCGTTGACGATATAGTATTATATGAGTTTATGTTGGTGACCGAATGTTGTTCGGAGTCCCGGATGAGATCATGGACATGACGAGGAACTCCGAAATGGTCCGGAGATAAAGTTTAATATATGAGATAATGTTGTTTGATCTCCGGAAGGTTCCGGAATTCACCGGAAGGGGTTTCGGATGTTTGCCGAAATGTTTGGGTACAAGAACACATTATTTGGGCCCACAAGGTTTTTGGAAAGCGCAAAAGGAAGTTTTGCGGAGTCTAGGGGCCAGACGTCAGGGTCCCTGGCGTCTCGGTCCAGACGTCGGGAACCCTGGCGTCTGGCCCTAGAGTCCGAGAAGGACTCTTGCCTTTCGGGTGAAACCGACTTTGTGGAGGCTTTTACTCCAAGTTTCGACCCGAAGGCTCAACATATAAATAGAGGGGCAGGGCTAGCACCAAAGACACATCAAGAAACACCAAGTCGTGTGTCAGCAACCCCGTCCCCTCTAGTTTATCCTCCGTCATAGTTTCCGTAGTGCTTAAGTGAAGCCCTGCGGAGATTTTTCTTCACCAACACCGTCACCACGCTGTCGTGCTGCCGGAACTCATCTACTACTCCACCCGTCTTGCTGGATCAAGAAGGCGAGGACATCATCGAGCTGAACGTGTGCAGAGCTCAGAGGTGTCGTGCGTCCGGTACTTGGATCGGTCGGATCGTGAAGACGTACGACTACATCAACCGCGTTGATAAACGCTTCCACTTAGCGATCTTCAAGGGTATGAAGATACACTCTCCCTCTCGTTGCTATGCGTCACCATGATCTTGCGTGTGCGTAGGAATTTTTTTGAAAATTACTATGTTCCCCAACAATGGCATTTGAACCTGGTTTTATACGTAGATGTTATATGCACGAGTAGAACACAAGTGAGTTGTGGGCGATACAAGTCATACTGCTTACTAGCATGTCATACTTTGGTTCGGCGGTATTGTTGGATGAAGCGACCCGAACCGACATTACGCATACGCTTACGTGAGACTGCTTCTACCGTCGTGCTTTGCACATAGGTGGCTGGCGGGCGTCAGTTTCTCCAACTTTAGTTGAACCGAGTGTGGCTACACCCGGTCCTTGAGAAGGTTAAAACAACACTAACTTGACAAACTATCGTTGTGGTTTTGATGCGTAGGTAAGAACGGTTCTTGCTCAGCCCGTAGCAGCCACGTAAAACTTGCAAACAACAAAGTAGAGGACGTCTAACTTGTTTTTGCAGGGCATGTTGTGATGTGATATGGTCAAGACGTGATGCTATATTTTATTGTATGAGATGATCATGTTTTGTAACCAAGTTATCAGCAACTGGCAGGAGCCATATGGTTGTCGCTTTATTGTATGCAATGCAATCGCCCTGTAATTGCTTTACTTTATCACTAAGCGGTAGCGATAGTTGTAGAAGTAATAGGTGGCGAAGCGACAACGATGCTATGATGGAGATCAAGGTGTCGCGCCGGTGATGATGGTGATCATGACGGTGCTTCAGAGATGAAGATCACAAGCACAAGATGATGATGGCCATATCATATCACTTATATTGAGTGCATGTGATGTTTATCCTTTATGCATCTTATTTTGCTTTGTTTGACGGTAGCATTATAAGATGATCTCTCACTAAATTTCAAGGTATAAGTGTTCTCCCTGAGTATGCACTGTTGCGAAAGTTCTTCGTGCTGAGACACCACGTGATGATCGGGTGTGATAGGCTCTATGTTCAAATACAACGGGTGCAAAATAGTTGCACACACGGAATACTCAGGTTAAACTTGACAAGCCTAGCATATACCGATATGGCCTCGGAACACTGACACCGAAAGGTCGAGCGTGAATCATATAGTAGATATGATCAACATAGTGATGTTCACAATTGAAAACTACTCCATCTCACGTGATGATCGGACATGGTTTAGTTGATTTGGATCACGTGATCACTTAGATGATTAGAGGGATGTCTATCTAAGTGGGAGTTCTTAAGTAATATGATTAATTGAACTTTAATTTATCATGAACTTAGTCCTGGTAGTATTTTGCAAATTATGTTGTAGATCAATAGCTCGCGTTGTTGCTTTCATATGTTTATTTTGATATGTTCCTAGAGAAAAACTATGTTGAAAGATGTTAGTAGCAATGATGCGGATTCGATCCGTGATATGAGGATTATCCTCGTTGTTGCACAGAAAAATTATGTCCTTGATGCACCGCTAGGTGACAAACCTATTGCAGGAGTAGATGCAGACATTATGAACGTTTGGCTAGCTCAATGTGATGACTACTTGATAGTTTAGTGCACCATGCTTAACAGCTTAGAATCGGGACTTCAAAGACGTTTTGAACGTCATGGACCATATGAGATGTTCTAGAAGTTGAAGTTAATATTTCAAGCAAATACCTGAGTTGAGAGATATGAAGTCTCCAACAAGTTCTATAGCTAAAAGATGGAGGAGAATTACTCAACTAGTGAGCATGTGGTCAGATTGTCTGGGTACTACGATCGCTTGAATCAAGTGGGAGTTAATCTTCCAGATAAGATGGTGATTGACAGAGTTCTCTAGTCACCATCACCAATTTATTAGAACTTTGTGATGAACTATAGTATGCAAGGGATGACGAAAATGATTCCCGAGCTCTTCGTGATGGTGAAATTAACGAAGGTAGAAATCAAGAAAGAACGTCAAGTGTTGATGATTGACAAGATCACTAGTTTAAATAAAAGGGCAAAGGGAAAGAAAGGGAACTTCAATTAGAATGGCAAGCAAGTTATCACCCCCACGAAGAAGCCCAAAGCTGGACCAAAGCCTAAAACTGAGTGCTCTACTGCAAAGGAAATGGTCACCGGAAGTGGAAATGCCCTGGATATTTGGTAGATATGAAGGATGGCAAAGTGAACAAGGGTATATTTGATATACAGGTTATTGATGTGTACCTTACTAGTATTTATAGTAACCCCTGGGTATTTGATACTTGTTCGGTTGCTAAGATTAGTAACTCGAAACAGGAGTTACAGAATAAACAGAGACTAGTTGAGGGTGAAGTGACGATGTATCTTGGAAGTGGTTCCAAGATTGATATGATCATCATCGCACACTCCCTATACTTTCGGGATTAGTGTTAAACCTAAATAAATGTTATTTGGCGTTTGCGTTGAGCATGAATATGATTTGATCATGTTTATTGCAATACGGTTATTCATTTAAAGTCAGAGAATAATTGTTGTTCTGTTTACATGAATAAAACCTTCGATGGTCATACACCCAATGAAAATAGTTTGTTGGATCTCGATCGTAGTGATACACATATACATAATATTGATGCCAAAAGATGAAAAGTTGATAATGATAGTGCAACTTATTTGTGGCACTGCCGTTTGGGTCATATCGGTGTAAAGCGCATGAAGAAACTCCATAAAGATGGACTTTTGGAATCACTTGGTTATGAATCATTTGATGCTTGCGAATTGTGCCTTTTGGGCAAGATGACTAAAACTCCGTTCTTCGGAACAATGCAACGAGCAACAAACTTGTTGGAAATAATACATACTGATGTATGCAGACCAATGAGTATTAAGGCTCGTGGTGGGTATCGTTATTTTCTGACCTTCATAGATGATTTGAGCAGATATGGGTATATCTAATTGATGAAACATAAGTGTGAAACAATTGAAAGGTTCAAAGAATTTCAGAGTGAAGTGGAAAATCATCATAACAAGAAAATAAAGTTTTTGCGATCTGATCGTGGAGATGAATATTTGAGTTATGAGTTTGGCCTTCAGTTAAAATAATGTGGAGTAGTTTCACAAACTCATGCCACCTGGAACACCACAACGTAATGGTATGTCCGAACGTCATAACTGCACTTTATTTGATATGGTGCGATCTATGATGTATCTTACCAATTTACCACTATCGTTTTGGGGTTATGCATTAGAGACAGCTGCATTCATTTTAAATAGGGCACCATCAAAATCCGTTGAGACGACGCCTTATGAATTATGGTTTGGCAAGAAACCAAAGTTGTCGTTTCTTAAAGTTTGGGGCTGGGATGATTATGTGAAAAAGTTTCAACCTGATAAGCTCGAACCCCAATCGGAGAAGTGCGTCTTCATAGGATATCCAAAGGAAGCTATTGGGTACACCTTCTATCACAGATCCGAAGGCAAGACATTCGTTGCTAAGAATGGATCCTTTCTAGAGAAGGAGTTTCTCTCGAAAGAAGTGAGTGGGAGGAAAGTAGAACTTGATGAGGTAACTGTACCTGCTCCCTTATTGGAAAGTAGTTCATCACAAAAACCGGTTCCTGTGACACCTACACCAATTAGTGAGGAAGCTAATGATGATGATCATGAAACTTCAAATGAAGTTACTACAGAACCTCGCAGGTCTTCCAGAGTATGGTCCGCACCAGTGTGGTACGGTAATCCTATTCTAGAAGTCATGTTACTAGACCATGATAAACCTGCGAACTATGAGGAAGCGATGATGAGCCCAGATTCCGCAAAATGGCTTGAGGCCATAAAATCTGAGATAGGATCCATGTATGAGAACAAAGTATGGACTTTGGTTGACTTTCTCGATGATCAGCAAGCCAAGTTAAATAAATGGATCTTCAAGAGGAAGATAGAAACTGATAGTAGTGTTACTATCTACAAAGCTCGAATTGTCGCAAAAGGCTTTTTCGACAAGTTCAAGGAGTTGAGTACAATGAGATTTTCTCACTCGTAACGATGCTTAAGTCTGTCCGAATCATGTTAGCAAATTGCCACATTTTATGAAATCTGGCAAATGGATGTCAAAACTAAATTCCTTAATGGATTTCTTAAAGAAGAGTTGTATATGATGCAATCAGAAGGTTTTGTCGATCCTAAAGGTGCTAACAAAATGTGCAAGCTCCAGCAATCCATCTATGGACTGGTGCAAGCATCTCGGAGTTGGAATATACGCTTTGATGAGTTGATCAAAGCATATAGTTTTATACAGACTTGCGCTGAAGCCTGTATTTATAAGGAAGTGAGTGGGAGCACTACAGAATTTCTGATGAGTATATGTGAATGACATATTGTTGATTGGAAATAATGTAGAATTTTTCTGGAAAGCATAAAGGAGTATTTGAAAGGAGTTTTTTCAAAGAAATACCTCAGTGAAGCTGCTTACACATTGAGCATCAAGATCTATAGAGATAGATCAAGACGCTTGATAAGATTTTTCAATGAGTACATACCTTGATAAGATTTTGAAGTAGTTCAAAATGGAACAGTCAAAGAAGGAGTTCTTGCCTGTTTTGCAAGGTGTGAAATTGACTAAGACTCAAAGCCCGACCATGGCAGAAGATAGAAAGAGAATGAAAAGTTATTCCCTATGCCTCAGTCATAGGTTCTATAAAGTATGCTATGCTGTGTACTAGACCTATTGTATACCTTGCTCTGAGTTTGGTAAGGGAGTACAATTTTTGATCTAGAAGTAGATCACTAGACAACGGTCAAGAATATCCTTAGTAAGGACTAAGGAAATATTTCTCGATTATGGAGGTGATAAAAGAACCTGTCGTAAAGAGTTACATCGGTGCAAGCTTTTACACCGATCCAGATGACTCTAAGTCGCAATCTTGATACATATTGAAAGTGGGAGCAATTAGCTAGAGTAGCTCCGTGCAGAGCATTGTAGAAATAGAATATTTGCAAAATACATACGGCTCTGAATATGACAGACCCGTTGACTAAACTTCTCTCACGAGCAAAACATGATCATACCTTAGTACTCTTTGGGTGTTAATCACATAGCGATGTGAACTAGATTATTGACTCTAGTAAACCCTTTGGGTGTTGATCACATGACGATGTGAACTATGGGTATTAATCACATACATATGTGAATATTGGTGTTAAATTACATGGTGGTGTGAACTAGATTATTGACTCTAGTGCAAGTGGGAGACTGAAGGAAATATGCCCTAGAGGCAATAATAAAGTTATTATTTATTTCCTTATTTCATGATAAATGTTTATTATTCATGCTAGAATTGTATTAACTGGAAACTTAGTACATGTGTGAATACATAGACAAACATAATGTCACTAGTATGCCTCTACTTGACTAGCTCGTTGAATCAAAGATGGTTAAGTTTCCTAGCCATAGACATGAATTGTCATTTGATTAACGAGATCACATCATTAGGAGAATGATGTGATTGACTTGACCCATTCAGTTAGCTTAGCACTTGATTATTTAGTATGTTACTATTGCTTTCTTCATGACTTATACATGTTCCTATGACTATGAGATTACGCAACTCCCGTTTACCGGAGGAACACTTTATGTGCTACCAAACGTCACAATGTAACTGGGTGATTATAAAGGAGCTCTATAGATGTCTCCAAAGGTACATGTTGAGTTGGCTTATTTTGAGATTAGGATTTGTCACTCCGATTGTCGGAGAGGTATCTCTGGGCCCTCTCGGTAATGCACATCACTATAAGCCTTGCAAGCAAATGTATCTAATGAGTTAGTTGCGGGATGACGCATTACATAACGTGTAAAGAGACTTGCCGATAACGAGATTGAACTAGGTATTGAGATACCGACAATCGAATCTCAGGCAAGTAAACTACCGATGACAAAGGGAACAACGTATGTTGTTATGCGGTTTGACCGATAAAGATCTTCATAGAATATGTAGGAGCCAATATGGGCATCCAGGTTCCGCTATCGGTTATTGACCAGAGAAATGTCTTGGTCATGTCTGCATAGTTCTCGAACCCATAGGGTCCGCATGCTTAACGTTCATTGACGATATAGTATTATATGAGTTATGTATGGTTGTGACCGAATGTTGTTCGGAGTCCCGGATGAGATCATGGACATGACGAGGAACTCCGAAATGGTTCAGAGATAAAGTTTAATATATGAGATAATGTTGTTTGATCTCCGGAATGGTTCCGGATGTTTCCCGAAATGTTTGGGTACGAGAACACGTTATTTGGGCCAGAGGGGAAAGCCCACAAGGTTTTTGGAAAGCGCAAAAGGAAGTTTTGCGGAGTCCAGTGGCCACACGCCAGGGTCCCTAGCATCTGGGTCCAGACGCCGGGAACCCTGGAGTCTGGCCCTGGAGTCCGAGAAGGACTCTTGCCTTTCGGGTGAAACCGACTTTGTGGAGGCTTTTACTCCAAGTTTTGACCTCAAGGCTCAACATATAAATAGAGGGGCAGGGCTAGCACCAAAGACACATCAAGAAACACCAAGCCATGTGCCGACAACCCCGTCCCCTCTAGTTTATCCTCCGTCATAGTTTCCATAGTGCTTAGGCGAAGCCCTGCGGAGATTATTCTTCACCAATACTGTCACCACGCCGTCGTGCTGCCGGAACTCATCTACTACTTTGCCCGTCTTGCTGGATCAAGAAGGCGAGGATGTCATCAAGCGGAATGTGTGCAGAACTCGGAGGTGTCGTGCGTTCGGTACTTGGATCGGTCGGATCGTGAAGACGTACGACTACATCAACCGCATCGATAAACGCTTCCGCTTAGCGATCTTCAAGGGTATGAAGATACACTCTCCCTCTCCTTACTATGCATCACCATGATCTTGCATGTGCGTAGGAATTTTTTGAAAATTACTATGTTCCCCAACACCCCGGGGCCCTGAATTCTCAGTACCAGCCCTGTCTACAATATATCAATTAACCCGCCTCTCTGCTTGTTTGAGCGAAGCTTTGCGTACGTGCTCCTGCTCCTTTGTGAATTGGTTTATCATTCTGAATCCATCATATTTTGTATATTGATCTTTTGCCAGATGTTTCAACAGCCCTGAGCGGCTACATCGACGAGCGAGCGGGCAAGCGGATGTGTTACGTAAGATATGCAGTTGGGGATCAAATCCACTGGTACCGATCAACATGATTCGAAGGTGCGGGCACTGATCAAATAAATTCAAACCGAATTTTCACTGTCATTGTTAACTCCCTCAAATTGTTAGATATTTCGGAATGTGTTGTACTGATTATTAAAGGTTTCAGAGTGTGCTAACCAAAAGCAGGTGATTACTAATAATAGTTTGAAAAGATTAATTAAAAAGGTAGTAGTGTGATGTGCTTTGCTTTCTACAAACTTTGGGGCCGAGTTACATCTACCTAACAAACTGACATAATGTCTATGAACAGTACATTAGATTTTTCAATTCAGAAGTGCTACTTTATGTTCTCCATCTCAGAAAACCAGTGATAATTTTTTGTGCACTATCACTTTTTTAACTTTTCAAAATCCATCCATGAGAGGATTATTCAAATCTGAATCCGAGTGGGCTCACAGCCAACTAACATCCTATATGTTCCCTTCTTCAGTGCTCTTCGGTGATAACTATTCTCTGTTTGCTAATCAAGATTCAAAATCCATTTGTTGCAGAATTTGGAATCATGTACTGGTTTGGAGAATAATCGGAGCAATGGTGGAGGGTGGTATGCTTGTCTGTCCGGTGAGAAGAAAGTGGAATACCTAAAGAAACTACGAATAGCACGCCAAGCAAAAATAGATGCAAAAATAGATACACATAACATGAGATCACAAGCTGACCCTTTGTTCTCTGAGTATCTCTTAAGGATTGGCAATGGAACCGAAGAAACGATAGGTGATGACTATATGCGTCTCCCTGAGGACACTGTGATCGGTCATACTAATGATGAAGAAACAATAGGTGATGATTATGTGCGCCTTCCAAGATAATGCAAATGATGCAGAGATTGTTGGTGGGCAACATGTTGGGAAGAGGGTCTTTATACCGAGGATCCCTTTGTCACCATCCGAGGACATCTCGCTTTCCTTCAAGCTTAAGAGGAAACAATTCCCCATCCGCCTAAGTTTTGCGATGACCATTAACAAGGCGCAAGGCCAGACAATCCCAAATGTTGGCATTATCTTCCCGAGCTAGTGTTCTCCCATGGTCAGTTGTATGTTGCCTTGTTAAGGGGTGTGTTAAGGCGGACGACACTAATTTTGGCCAAGTCGAATAAACAGTTTGATAAATCAGGAAAAAGCGCCAAGAATATTGTCTATAGAGATGTTTTAGAGGGTTGATGCTGGTTCATTCTTCTTTGATTCATATTTATTCAAGCTATTTTGTAGTCAACCATACTTTGTTAGTTTTTTTATTTTTTTTATTTGAATCATCATTTTATTTAAATCCATATGGGCACGCCAACAAATTCTGAAATGTTTTTAGATGGTTTTTGATTTACGAAATGTGTTTACAAGTCTGAAATGGTTTCATGTTGTGAATTATGAAGTAGTTACCTATCACTTATGGAGATATGACCTTCCTAACTACTGATTAGCCACATACATGACTTTCCTAACTTGCTACTGATATTAATCAATTTAAATTCCAAAAATAATTTGTGGGCTCAGGTATGTCTTTCACTCCTAAATAATATCAATATTTTCCTAAGAAATAAATTTGGATTCTATAGCTAATGGCTTGGTAGAACTCTTGCTAAATTACATATAAATACTGCAATCTGATCCAACTTTACACAATGCAGATATGAAAGGGAAAATCCAAATTGATGTGATATGGGATTCACACTGATGTTTCATGGCCTTGGTCCTTGTAATACTGGAAGCAATCCAATCGCTTGGTCAGGTGTCAAATAAGAAGATGTGCATGTTTCCAACACTTATCTTCAGGAGTGAAATTGTTTTGCCACTGAAAAGGAGCATGTGTCATTTGTCTTCCCCGTCATGTAAAAAACATGTTTATTTCCCTTAAATTAGAGTGAAAAACAGGCTAGGTTGTTGGTTAATGTGATATTCTATTTTTGTCAGATGGCTTGAAATTTCTTTAACATTACTTCTAATGTTAATGGCATGTACCATCATATTTATTTCCAAACTGTGGTGTGAGGTTATATTGCCAGATTATGTCATGTTCGGTTCACAAATATATATTGCCAGTCCGTGCCTTTAAGCTTTGTTGGTAGATTCATTCATTTACAGTGCATAAAATATATTTCTACTTTTAGTGTAAAATTGACTTGTACACAGTTTGATATTTTAAGACATTGTGCTTGCTTTTTCGCTATATTTATTATAGATGGTGTTCTGACAGATTTTATAAAGTATGTCGATAGTTGGATCATGTATCCTTGATTTGATAGACAAGTTCAAATATTTACATTCTTCAGAGTGCATAACTGACACGCTAGATCCTAACTTCGACTGCTATCATAACCAACATTCAGTTCAAGGAAGCTTCAGGTCTTACCTTGAAAATTTCTTTTACCTCTTCCATGCATCACGGGCATGTTGTCCAATTATTGATTACTAATTTTACACAAAAAAAGTCCCCAATAATCTTTTCCACAATAGTCCAACATAATCAAAGAAGTCATTAAAATTAGCTTGGAAATACCAAGAAAACCTGCAGGCATGGTCACCGCAATAATCAATCCTCCTCCCTCGACACTTATGCCACCGCTCCCGTTCATGCGATCCAATTTTCTCTCTATTTCATAACTATATGATACATGCGTTACAAGTGTATACTTACTAGTGGAGTAAAATTCAAGGGTGGATTGAGAAAACACTCTCTACAGTAGGCAACAAAGTTTTGGTTAAATCAATGGTGCAAGCTATACCCATTTTCTCTATGTCTTGCTTTAAGCTTCCGATGGGACTTTGTGAACATCTCAACATGCTCATAAGGAAGTTTTGGTGGGGCAGCAAACATGGTCACCGGAAACCTAGTTGGGTATCTTGGGAGGTGATGACTCAACCTAAGGTGATGGGTGGATTGGGCTTCAAGGACTTTGAACTTTTTAATCTTGCAATGCTAGCAAAACATGGTTGGAGGATTTTGCAATAGCCAAGCACGTTGGGTGCCCGGATCCTCAAGAGTGTTTACTTCCCAGATTCAATGATTCTGCAAGCGGAGTTAGGTTCTCGCCCGAGTCAGATCTAGAGAGCTATAAAAGGAGTGGATATTCTGAAATTGGGTCTCATTAAGCACATTGGTAATGGGAATTCCATTGATGTTTGGATCAACAACTGGATCCCTAGAGATGAAATGCTTCGAGCTTATGACAGCAGGATTGCGAATCCGCCAAGGCTGGCTTCAGACTACTTCAATCTAAGTACGGCCTCATGGGACAAGCAGAAAAGTAGAATAGACTTTTATGCCAATGGACGTCGCGACTATCCTAGCGATTCCTATATGCACTCGCAATTTTGAGGATTATTGGGCTTGTCACTTTGAAAGAAACGACAAGTTCATAGTCCGCTTGGCCTATAGGATGATGGTGGTGACGCGGAATCGGAGGGGGGCTTGGATCGAGGGAGCTGCGGCACCTTCGACTATGTGTAATGAGGAGAAGTCATGGAAACTATTGTGGAATGTATAGGTACCAGCAAAAATCAGAATGTTTTTGTGGCGATTAGCAAGACAGTCTCTCTGTACCGAAGATATTCAAGCTCACCGCAACATGTCTACCACAAGCTTTTGTGGTTTCTGTGGCTCACGGGATTCCTGGAGACACTCCCTCCTTAAGTATTCAATGGCAAGATGTGTCTGGGTGTTAGAAGATGGGGAGACAGTAGACCAGATGATTGCCATGAAGGAACCGAACGCGAAATAGTGGATCTTCACTCTTATGGCATCTTTGCCTCATAACAGCTTTGTTCGAGTGGTTGTGACCTTTTGGTCTATATGGATGGCACAACAGAAGTTTATACACGAGGGGAGTCACACAAAGCCCGCGGGCCATTCATCTTTTTGTGAGCAGGTTCATTAGAGAGCTCGAGTTAATTCATGCAAAGCCTCAACTCAATTTGCAGGGAGCCCCACGGCAAACTAGGGCGGCACATGCAAGGCCAAGAGCTCCACCGACGAGATACGTAAAGATCCACATGGATGGAGCGGTGTATCGAGATCGACAGGGATCCGCGGCTGTAGTATGTCGGGACTATGTTGGCAATTAATTGGGAAGCTCGGCCCTGGTCATAGTCGGAGTTACAGACCCAACCACCTTGGAAGCAATATCATGTAGAGAAGGACTTGTTTTGGTAGATGATCTTCTTCTAGGGAACTTAATCATCGCTACAGACTGCAAGCAGGTTGTCGATGACATCAACAATGGCAATCAGGGATCATATGGGTTGGTGATAACAGAAATCAAGATGTGTTCTTTGAGTTTTATCTGCAATTTTGTTTTTGAAAGTCGTTCTTCAAACAGTGAAGCTTATAGTTTAGCTAAGCATGCACTTTCTCTTGGTGCGGGGCACCATTTGTGGTTAGCTAACCCTCATAATCCGAACTATATCCCACTCCATGTGGATTATGATCAATAAAGCTTAGCTTTGTCCTAAAAAGAATTCTTTTTAGAAAAAAATATTTTTGAGAAATTTCTCAAAAAAACTTTCGAAAGTACACTATGGCGTGCTGATATGTCCATTTTGCATCATACTTTTATATTGATATTTATTGCATTACGGGCTATTATTACATGTTATATCACAATACTTATGCATATTCTCTCTTATTTTATAAGGTTTACATGAAGAGGGAGAATGCCGGCAGCTGGAATTCTGGACTAGAAAAGGAGCAAATATTAGAGACCTATTCTGCACAACTCCAAAAGTCCTGGAACATCACGGAGAATAATTTTGGAATAAATAAAAAATATTGGGCGAAGAAAGCACTAGAGGGGGGCTACCTGCCATTCACAAGGGTGGAGGGGGCGCCCTACCCCCTGGGCGCGCCCTCACTCCTTGTGGGCCCCTTGGCAGGCCCCCGATGCCCATCTTCTGCTATATGGTGTGTTTTGACCTGGAAAAAATAAGAAGGAAGCTTTCGGGACGAAGCGCCGCCGTCTCGAGGCGGAACCTGGGTAGAACCAATCTAGGGCTCCAGCAGAGCTGTTCTGCCGGGGAAACATCCCTCCTGGAGGGGGGAATCATCGCCATCGTCATCACCATCGATCCTAGAGGGGGTCAATCTCCATCAACATCTTCACCAGCACGATCTCCTCTCAAACCCTAGTTCATCTCTTGTATCCGATCTTTGTTCAAAACCCCAGATTGGTACTTGTGGTTTGCTAGTAGTGTTGATTACTCCTTGTAGTTGATGCTATTTGGTTTATTCGGTGGAAGATCATATGTTCAGATCCTTAATGATAATTAATACTCCTCTGATTATGACCATGAATATGCTTTGTGAGTAGTTACGTTTGTTCCTGAGGACATGGGAGAAGTCTTGTTATAAGTAATCATGTGAATTTGGTATTCGTTTGATGTTTTGATGAGATGTATGTTGTCTTTCCTCCAGTGGTGTTATGTGAACGTCGACTACATGAAACTTCACCATGATTTGGGCCTAGTGGAAGGCATTGGGAAGTAATAAGTAGATGATGGGTTGCTAGAGTGACAGAAGCTTAAACCCTAGTTTATGCATTGCTTCGTAAGGGGCTGATTTGGATCCATATGTTTCATGCTATGGTTAGGTTTACCTTAATTCTTCTTTCGTAGTTGCGGATGCTTGCAAGAGGGGTTAATCATAAGTGTGATGCTTGTCCAAGGAAGGGCAGTACCCAAGCACCGGTCCACCCACATATCAAATTATCAAAGTAACGAACGTGAATCATATGAGCATGATGAAAACTAGCTTGACAGTAATTCCCATGTGTCCTCGGGAGCGCTTTGCTTTATATAAGAGTTTGTCTAGGCTTGTACTTTGCTACAAAAAGGATTGGGCCACCTTTCTGCACCTTGTTTACTTTTGTTACTTGTTACCCGTTACGAATTACCTTATCACACAACTATCTGTTACCGATAATTTCAGTGCTTGCAGAGAATCCCTTGTTGAAAACCGTTTGTCATTTCCTTCTGCTCCTTGTTGGGTTCGACACTCTTATTTATCGAAAGGACTACGATAGATCCCCTATACTTGTGGGTCATCACGTACCATATTTTTATAGAAAACAGAAAACAATTATAAAAGACTACCTCTCATTATGAATAGCAAGTGTAGCACACACCCGGCTAATCCAAAGATTGTCGATGAGTGTGCTTAAACGCAATTGATATTGAACTAGTGGTTGGCACGCCTCCTGTGCGTTCTTGTGTGCACTTATGCTTACACATATTCGTGGGTCTAAGTTTATTCTTGATGGCAATATACAACAAAAGTGATTTACAAACAGGTGTATATGCTATCCTTGTTGACTTTAACCTCGCAAGGAGTTCTAAAATTTATTACAAACTTGTTATTACGAGGATCACATGTGTTCAAACAAGCGTCTTCGTCATTCCAATTGCCATTGAACTCATCCTTGATTCTTGTGCAAACCTATAAGAAAGAACACATATTTATGTAAACTTCATCAATTATATGCCAGAAATATGAACAAGCGGTGTCCAAAAATATCAACAAGAAGTGTCTATTCATAAAGTAGAGGAAGCTTAGTAGTTTCATAGATACTAATAGGTTTATATTAACATAGTTCAAATAGGGGTTTAGCAGTCTCCGAAAGCAAAGGCATAGTTCCACAGATCATATAGGTAGACATGGGAAATTGTGTGGAAAACATTAAGTTGTAAATAAACCCTTCTCAACCATTTTGCTTTCTCAAGTTGGAAACCATTAAATGATTATACTTGTATATATTCCTTCTTTTGCAGATTTACAGTAAAAGACAACCACTGTTGGCTATAAAACTCTGTAGCCAACTATTTTAACCCCTATGCAGAACACAAATTTTAGTTGGTTTTCAATTGAATAAGCAACCACTAATTTTTCAAATACTTTTTCCAGCTCCACCTTGCATCCAACCACCATATAAGACCACCATCCTTGCCCATCACAGACTCGCCGCCACCACCTGAGAGGAACCTGGGCGGTGCCACAATGTATAGTACAACCAAGATTTGAGAAGTGATGTATGAGCGGTGGATACATTGAGAATTAGGGATACACCTACCACGGATGATGTAATTTTGAGACTCCTCATCATCGCTCTGTGAATCATGTATTCAGATAAAAGATGTCGGTTCTTATGAGGCCATTGGTGGCAAGACAGATGGATAATAGAATTATGTGCTTATGGATGTATCAACAATAGAACTTTAATTTTAAAATCAAAGAAAGGCACACAACATAGTGGATGAATATGAAATGTCATGACTCTGTATGATATTGATGCAACAACGATGTATTGAAACTCGTCACCAGGGACATGCTTGTTGTTAGTGTCAGCACCTTCTTTTGATTCAGTTTTGTAAAATAATGGAATGGAACATGTTGATGCAGGAGATAATGATATTTAAACATTAGATATGTAAACCATTTGTTGGATGTAAACTGTTTATTGGCAACCAAGATAATCAATAAAGTTAGATGAAAAAAAGAAGGCTAAATGGAACAAATTTTATAGACCGAGCTGTGAATGGTGAGTAATGAACATTGCAAGTAAATCTGACAAGAATTAGATTTGACTTGCAGAATACAAATTGAGCATATAAAGGTACGCATGAGAATCTAATCTTGCTCGGTCAGAAAACAATCATATGGTTATCGACAAGCATCAAAGCTATAAGGTGGAGTATCTGACCTTTTTATTTTTGCATAGAAGCACAGAAAACAAAGGAGTTATGGACGTAACGATACTATCGACGATGAACTACATGCATACCTCATTTGTTTATGACCCAGTAGCAATGTACCCATCATAAATAGAAAGGCCGACAGAATTCCGGTCAACTGAAATATGGAACCAATCCCGAGTTATGCACATTCATAGGTCCGGTCAATAGAAATTGAAAGGCGCTTTTGGTCCTTCTGTCTTGGTACCAATCCATATCCAAGTTGACAAATTATGGCACAAGGTGCATAGAAAGATCAGGACTTCTTTGTTGCATGGACGCATGTCTAAATGAACAACGCAACACTGGTAAGGCTGCTTACCTCGTGCCATTGTTGCCGGCGCTTCCGAGGCTAGTGTGCTCGGTGAAGGCTCACCATGTCCTGAATACCAAGTTAGTTTCGGAGAAACAACACAGTTTAATATTAATAGTATATCATGTAATTACTCATCTATGTTTTTCATAACAAATACATTATCCTGCTAGAACAAACAAGTTGTGGCAGTGAGAAAGCTTCCCCGAAAAACAAAGGGGCAAACAAAAACTAATATACATCCAAGTAAATAAGGAGGGATAGGAAAAGTACTTGTAACAATGAAGGCCATCGCCCATCATGTATTCTCTACTATCAATTGTTGCCCAGGAACACATATGTAGGAGGTGATTATCAAAACAAAAGGACTGATAAATTTAACATCAACAAATGTATGAATTTTTTGTTTTCAAATTCACAGTTTAACTACAAATATACTTGAGGGGCTTTGCAAGGTCATCCATGAATTTGTTGGGTGCAATAACAAAACAGATGAAAATGATATAAGAGGCTACAAAATATACACGCACGCTGTTATATTCTAGTTTTGACAAAGAATTAGTTAAAATTTAACCTATCTTTTGGCCTCATTTTGTCAAAATTCATCGATACAAACTATTTCGCCACCAGCCAATACCATGGCCCCTCCTTCCAAAAAAAAAACTCATGTTGCGTAGGAAAGGAATGGCGTTTTACACATAGAACAATAACTTGGAGTGAACAGAACAAGTAATTCGATTTAGATAAGCATACCGAAGTTACTATCCGGGGTTATAGAGGTATTGTGTTTCTGTTCATGCAACATTACCTTACTCTCTGCCATCGCTTGTTGCCCAGGAACATATATGCAAGAAGCTTTTATGAAAAAAAAGGACTGGTACATTTAACATCGCCCGATAGTGTTTGTTCTTGTCTTGGGATCTACCTTTGAAAGCATATTGATACTTGTCGCAAGAATTCAAGAAGGCTTCCATCAGCTATAGGTTTGTCGCCGCAAGCACACAAAGATCTGTAGCGTAGCTCGAGAAGCTCGAGAAACTAGAACATATGAGGAGAATTAGACAAATTATGGTAGCAACATTCACAAAGAAGTCATATTTGATGATAGGAGCTCACCATCTCGACATTAGTACAGCTGACTCCTCAGGATGCCTGAAACTCCAGTTGTCAATATATGGCGAGAACGTCCGCATGTATAATATAAGTTATCCTTGGAATCGCCGAGTATGACACGATAAGGTTCATTTAAAGGAACTTGGTTCCTGAACTCTGCAACAATGACATTTTCTTAATAATTGACAGATTCCACAAACAAATAATTCTTCGCAAGAAATGAGACCTATTAAGGAAACCTATCTTTCTTGAAACTGATGGTCGCTCTTAAAAGGAATAGCATACACCATTTTTTCTTCTAAAACATATATTGTATTTACCTTAGAGATTAGCACTATGTGATTGATGAACTGTTACAACTTACAAGATCCAAAGCAGAATCACTAATCACAGTTTTAGGTTAAATAATCCAGTATGTGATTATGGTTATAGCAGTTCATTAATTACACAAAATCCAATATGTGATTAGTGAAATGTTGCTCTGCCTCGTTTCCCCCATGTGGCCAGACACAAGATTATCAGCCAGAGCAACATTTTCATTGCAAAGAAATAAGTAAGAGTCAACCAAACACTAAATGAGTCGACTCTTGTTGTATGTACCACAGTAAAATACATCAACAAGCCTGAAACCTAAAGCCATTCAGCACCAGCCTGAAATAACATCTACCTGTAAATTACTGAAGACACCAGCATTTTAGAATCATACTCGCTGTTGAATTGTCAGTTTAGAATCTCACTTGATATTCTGCATTTTTCATGATAATTCAATGGAATCGATCTATGAATGAAATCCAACATGATTTTCCTCGTACACTTCTAATCTCCAAACAAGCAGCAAACCACACGCCATGGAGCTTGGAGAATATATATGTCCCGAATATCGAATATGAAGATTAACTTCCTTTTCTTGGCTTCCTGTTGCCCTACATACTCTTGAAACTGCACCTAAACCTTTTTTCTTGGCTTCTTGATGTCTCGCTGTTAGCAGTCATACAGATCCAACATGGCAAGTCAATTAACTGAATAAATGAATAACGCTGAGAGAAGGGCAGAGTAGGAACAGCTGCACATCGGCTCCAAAAGACAACACGACAGGTCAAAGCAGCAGCCTGCCAATGTTCTAGTGATCATCAGAAGTCCACAAAGAAAAAATCACAATAAAACAAGAGTAAGAACGATCTTATTTTTCTGGCATCTCACAAGCCACAAAAGACATGCAATCGCAAATACATCAGCCATAGCACATAACAAAGTGCCAGAGTCCTACATATATGAAACAGACATGCATGTTCATGGAACCGCCTTACTCATAAGTACATCGACGAATGATAGCTTGACAGCATGATGCCTTCACACAATCGCCTTACTCATCAGTACATTGATGCCACCATTTTGTCTTCGTGCCGTCAAAAGCAACCTTCTCCTCCTCCTGCACATAGTCCTTCGTGGCTTAGGGCCCATGCAACACCGTTGCCCGCCAGCTCGCTTAGGTGAGCATCCTATTAGGCCTTCTTATACCCGATCTACATATTCAACGACAATTTCATCATTGTAAGATTGGTTGTAATCCACACAGGAGCAGACCAGTTGGACCAAAGCTGTGGAAACACAAGGTCTTCCCTGCTATTATTATCCAAGTGAAATACTCCTAGGTCGCGCCGATTATCCTTATGTCCAGCTATGTGCTCATTATCGTCATCGTACCATTGATAGTACTCAACTCGGAACTTGGAAAGAGAGTTACAAATTTCATCATGAAGAAAGATGGTTAAACTGACTGGCAATACAGATGAATAATAAAAAAGACAAATGGAAGAATCAGCATGGGAAAGATTTGGTGCAGTCTTCTCTACAAACTTCAGAAACTGTCTAACCTATCTACTGAACCACTAATGTGCTACCACCATGGAACAGAGAGAGGGTCAGGGAAGAGAGATAGGGGAAGGGAGAGGGGAGCGGGGGAGTACCTGCGCATGGAGGGAAGGTTGGCCTCACCGGCATCCACCCATGGTGGCGAGGACGAACTTTAGGAGCACGTGTGGACGACGACTGCCTCAAGCGGAAGAACGGCGGGCGGCGGAACTGACGGCCTATCACTGCAGTTGTCAACGCCAACCCCGCCATCCTCGTCAGGTGGCCCCGTCGTCGTTCACCAGCGCTGGGTGGCCGCGCCGCGCGGTGGACGACATACTCTCCCCCCTCCCCCTCGTCGTGTGGGGAGATTGGTGAGTCCCTCTTTTTGGGAAGCTGGCATGGGAGCCGTCACCAAGGTCCACCCATCTGTGTGCTTCTTCTTGCTCAACACCAAGACGGAGAATACCTACTCATGAGGCAGAGCGGTGGTGGCGGAGAGCATAGGACAGAGGGGAGACCATGTAGGCCGACATCGTGTTGCCGCAATGGGATGGAGAGGGGGTGAAGCATTGACGGCGGCGGCGAGGCAGAGGAGAGACGAGAAGAGGAGGTTGCGTGTGGGGTGGAGAGAGCGTGGAATGTGGGGCTGGGCCGCGTGGTTGTGGCCTTTTTGCTGCGCTTATGCAAAATCCTCGACCGACAAAACAGTGGCCTCGCCAGTCGCTCTTGCCCACGTGGATGCTGTGAGAGGGCGCCCATAGCACGTAGCTTATTGTTTTGGATTTGTGTTTCAATCATTGGTTGGTTGATAAAATTGTTCTATCAAATAATTATTCACTTGGTCATGAAATTGCTCATGTGGATGTTGTATTTGAATCAAACACAGATATTTAACTAGTTCCTTTAAATATTGTTGATGAATAGTACTACTAGTAAAGCTTTGCCGGATTGCCTAAATAACCATTTCTAAGAAAAGACAAAGGTCTCCTGAACTAAAAAAGAAGCCCTTCTCTCTCCAACCGCCGGTGCTCGCTCCGTCGCTCGCCATGGCTTCCGGGGCCGCGGCCGCCGCACGTCGCCTTCTGCTATTGCGCCACCGCCGCCGCCACCTCGTTCCCAATCACCACTTCTCTTCCTCCTCGGCGGACGAAGTGCTGGACGGGGGCCGCGTCAAGATCTTCGATCGCGATCTGAAGCGCCGACACCGGGACAGGGCGGCATGGGCGATGCGGGAAACTGACCCACTGGTAGACGCGGTCGCCGATAACCTCCTCGACCGCCTCGAGGACTGCAGGAAGGCGTTCCCCTCGGCGCTCTGCCTCGGCGGTTCGGCCGGCGCCGTCCGCCGGTCGCTTCGCGGCCGTGGTAAGAAGCTACTCAACTCGCTTTTCTTGTTATTTCTTGCACCAACCTCTTATCATGTGTACTAATCACTGCGTTGAACCATGTCAAATGTCTTCCTGAGAGTTCCGGTTTTCACATCCGACAGTTGAAATGATCTGCCACACGTTGCTTCTCCTTGATATCTTGAACTAACCTGCAAGATGGCGCTGATGATTTGTGTGCCAGGTGGAATCGAGAAATTGACCATGATGGACATGTCGGTAGACATGGTGAACAGGTGGCGGGAGTTGGAGAGTGCTACTGAGGACGGCCCCGAGATGAACTTTATCGTTGGAGATGAAGAGTATCTTCCTATCAAAGAGAAGTTAATACCAGCCATGTTATACTTTCAGTGTGTTTGTTGGTTCCATTTACGTATGATTAGAGTAAACTGCATTGGATCCGCATACTTTCTCCAGCTCCCTTGAATGCTAATGTATTGGGGCCCCCACTTTATATATACACCAAAGAGATAAACTGTCAATTTGTAGTCTGCTATCTTATGCTTGAGTGGGTCAATATATTTTAGGTGTGAGTGGCTAATTGTCAAATTTAAAAGTAAATAAATTGTGATCTTGCATTGTCTACTCCTCTATTGATGTGGCTCTTGGTTTCTGAAGCTCCCAGGATTTGATAATAAGCTGTCTTGGGCTTCATTGGACAAATGATCTACCTGGAGCAATGATACAGGTAAGTCTTTTATTTTAAACACTACAAGCATTAAGTTATCAAGCGCTAAAACATCTGAATTATGGTAATTGGCTGTCCTTTTATGGCAGTGTAGGTTGGCGTTGAAGCCTGATGGCCTTTTTCTTGCAGCAATTCTTGGCGGGGAGACTCTGAAGTGATAATCTTAGATTTACCATTTATCAACATTTTCCAGTTTCTTTTTTGACTTGCCTTTTCTTGGATGCTATGATCAGGGAACTAAGAATTGCATGCACTATTGCTCAAATGGAACGTGAGGGAGGCATCGGTCCTCGAATGTCGCCATTAGCACAAGTATGATTCTTTTATAATCCGAGATTTCGTCCAATAGGGATTGCTTGTTCTTCTTGTATGCCTCTGTTGAATAGCCTGTCATTGCAAACCGTTGCCTTTACCTTGACTTATTAGTGTCTTTGGTTCTAATGGTGACATTGGGTTGTACATTTCAAGGTCCGTGATGCAGGAAACCTTTTGTCAAGGGCAGGCTTCGCCCTTCCAGGAGTTGATGTAGATCGATATACAGTCAAGTACAATAGTGGTGCGTACAAAAAAACTTGGATTTTCCAATTAGTGAATTTCTTCGCACAATATTTTGTGAAGATTGAATGAACATCTTTTCTTTATTCTGGCTGCTCAATAAATATTCTTGTGACTATCAGATTGCAATGGTCACTTTTGTCTCATCAACATACAATTAGCAATGTTGTGTCTGATAAATATATTTTATATTCAAGAACCACGTTAATTTGTTATTGTTTTAAACATCTCCACAATATTTGCATATGTCGATTCACCAAGTTATTTATTTGTCCTAACAATTTTATTACTTATTGCCAACTAGCTCTTGAACTTGTGGAACATCTTAGAGCAATGGCAGAAACGAATGCTCTCTTTCAAAGAAGCCCTGTGAGCCTTTCTTATCATAATGTTTACTGAAAATGGCTGAGTCCCAATTAATTTAGTTAACATAGTAACTGAATTTACATTGGTTCTCTATTGTCAGATATTAAAGAGAGATACAGCACTAGCTACTGCAGCCATTTACCAGTCAATGTTTGGGTTAGAAGATGGAACCATTCCAGCAACCTTTCAGGTTTTGTACAGTTCAAAATAATATCCCATCTTGTCCAACTTGACTAAATCCAGAGTAGAAAGTAGAAACCATGCAGTTCCTCATTATAAACATTTCACGTATTTAAAGTTTGTTACTCCATTCATTTCATATTGCAGGGTCCAGTTCGTTTCTTTACGGTTTTCCAACTTGACTAAATGCAGAGTAGAAACCATGCTGCTCCCCATTAATTTTCTGATCTTACTCTTAGTGCTTTCACTCCGTTTTGCTGTACATATGCATAAGCAACCAATCTTTACTGCACCGGACTCGCCTAGGAGAGCGGGGAGTAAATCTGAGAGGGGAAGTGCATGCGCAATTCACGCTTTCCAAAACAAAATAAATGCAGCTGGGCTAGTTTTGGACTTTTTCTCTACGGTTTTCGCTGCTTTTAAGCCACTTAAATCTCCATGCTAAGAACAAATACGATCTTTGTATATATTGCAATTGAGGGAGTAGTTGTTTTGTACAGGTAATTTACATGACTGGGTGGAAGGAGCATTCATCACAGCAAAAGCCTAAGAGAAGGGGTTCTGCCACTGTATCATTTGGTGACATAAGGAAACAATTTGGTTCCAACCAAGACTGAAGAACTTTATCAGCTATGGTAAGATGATGGCACCGAGTCCATTTCTGTTGTCTACTATTCTTCATTCACCACACTTCTGCAGCTATGCTTATCCTTTGTGCTCTTTTACCTCGATATAGAAAACATCTCTCGAGAAAGGAAAAGAAAACCCCTATTTGCTCACAACAGAACTTGGGGTTTCCGAGGCTTCCCATTTGTGGAAAAAGTGTACTCTGTTGGTTCCCACCAAAATTCGCGGAAGCGTTCCTTGCATTGCTCACAATCCTCCTCCTGTGCATCTAGGTTGATCTCGACACACCTTGAAAACTGGAAGCGGATCATGGAGTGGACGAAGGAGATGCTATATATTTGTAGTACGACCCTAGCCTACGTGTTTCCACTGTATGCAACAAATATCCCATCACATGGAAAATTATGTTTTTGTAGAACAAAAATGTTGTGATAGCTTTCGCCAAATCTCATTGAAGTTCTCATTGAAACTTATTTGCTTTGAGTTGTGAACTTATTTGGTTTGGAGATTTTTTGTGTTACGTGGTGTGAGACATGCTATCCCTATCTATCTTTATCATGTTGTTTAAGTTCATGTTTGTGGAGCCATGTTATTATTCTTGCCCTTATATATTGCTTCATTACATGTTGCAAATGCATGTTTAGTGTACTAGTCGAATGCCCGTGGTTGCCACATGAGAATCAAAAAATGATGATGTTACCGATCTAATCATTGCACTATTCAATGTTTGATGTGCTTACTTTGGAGTATAAGATAATTTGACCAATTTGGTTATAAAGAAAACATTATTTATTTAGGCATATCATAGAAGTGCTATGAGCCCCAACCATGTTTGTACAGGTTCCGGTTGCCACCTTTGATAGATCGTGGATGTCGCCTAGAGGGGGTAGGCGCTTTAAATAATTACAGTTTAAGCTGGAACAAATGTGGAATAAACTAGCGTTTAATTTGTCGAGCAAAAACCTAAAACAACTAGGCTCATCTATGTGCATCAACAACTTATGCTAAGCAAGATAAACAATTAAGTGATAGCAAGATATATATCAAGAAACCCTATGGCTCTCACAAAGTGCATAGGTAAAGGGCTCAGCTAAGAGATAACCGAGGCACGCGGAGACGATGATGTATCCCGAAGTTCACACCCTTGCGGATGTTAATCTCTGTTTGGAGCGGTGTGGAGGCACAATGCTCCACAAGAAACCACTAGGGCCATCGTAATCTTCTCACGCCCTCGCACAATCCAAGATCCCGTGATTCACTAAGGGACCCTTCAGGGTGGTCATCGGACTCGTACAAATGGCAACCCTCGGGGGCGGTCACCGAACATGTACACTTTAGCAACCCTTGGGGGCGGTCACCGGAACTTGTACAAATTGCTCGAGGCAATTTCCACAACTTAATTAAAGACCCTGATGCTTGCCCGAAGCTTTACACCACAATGATTGAGCTCCGAGACACCATCAACCGTCTAGGGCGCCCAAGCACCTAAGAGGAACAAGCTCTAGGGTACCAAGCACCCAAGTGTAATAAGCTTCTCAAACTTCACTTTCACGTATCACCGTGGAAAACTCAAACAGATGCACCAAATGCAATGGTAAGTGCACACGGAGTGCCCAAGTCCTTCTCTCCCAAATCCCACCACCACAACTAATGCTATGGAGGAAGATGAGAGGAAGAACACAAGAGGAGAACACAAAGAACTCCAAAATCTAGATCCAAGGGGTTCCCCTCACATAGAGGAGAAAATGATTGGTGAAAATGTAGATCTAAATTTCCTCTCTTTTTCCTCAAGAACTAGAAGAATCATTGGAGGGATTGAGAGATAGCAAGCTTAAAGAAGGTCAATAATGGGGGGAAACATGAGCTCAAAGGATGAGGTCCATTGGGGAAGAAGAACCCCCTTTTATAGGCCCCCCAAATCCAATCGTTATGTGCACTGGACGCACACAAGCGGTACTACCGCTCGGGTAGAAGATCCTGGAATATAGTGCAAAGGTGAAGCACCCCCAGGCGGTAGTGCCGCTGGAGCAGTACTACCGCCCCCCAGCTATACTACCGCTGGGGTTGCAGTACACAGTGGAGAAGCGGAGGTAGGGAAGAGTATAGTGGCAGTACCGCTTATAAGCTGTACTACCGCACCTTACTACCGCCCTACAACCGCGAAGAGGCAAACGAGTGCAGATGCTAAAAAATAAGCAGAGGTGGAGCGGTAGTGCGCGGGCGGGCAGTACTACTGCTTATAAGCAGTACTACCGCTCACTGCCACACTACCCGACATGAAAAGTCGAGACCCCAGAAGTAGTGGTAGAAGCCTTAGTACCAGACAGTGGAAGTACCACTTATAAGTGGTACTACCGCGGGATTGCTACAAAGAAGCCCAAGCAGAACAGATGGATGCAGGAAAACCAAAACTTCCATAACTTCTGCAAAGGAGCTCCGAATTGAGCAAACTCAGGCTTGTTGAATTGATCAAACTCAACCTTGTTGAATTGATCAAACTCAACGTTGTTGGTTATAGTAAGAAGTGGTAGGGGAAGTATGCCTGTGATATAGAGGAGTGAAACCTCCATCAATGAAGAACCGACATAAACTCCCACATCGAAAACATCATAGAAGATGCACATGAACCCCGTTTTCGATGAACTCGAGCTTGTCAGGAAGATGACCAGAAACTCTAAAACTCACAAAGAGAAATACCAAACAAGAACTAAGAAAGATGATGCAAGGATGCATGGTTTGAGCTCTCTACGAAAGATACGATCAAGCTACTCACTCGATAGCCCCCCTTGATAGTACGACAATCGATCCTATAACCCGGTCTACGTACCAACTACCACCATGAGACCGATAAAATATAAAACCTATCAAGGGCAAACCTTTGCCCACTTGATCGAGATGATGGCGATCTTGACGTCCTCAAGTTGGACACCTTTCTTGATTGCGCTGGCTCGATGAAGACTAGTAGATTGCTCCCCCATACCCCACTATCGGTGAGCCACTCTTCAACACATCTGTAGAAGTCCATTATCACCACAATGGACAGCAAGCTTCAGGACGTGATCTCTTCGTGATGCTCCACTTGAACTTGCACACCGCAACCTAACCCCGCATAGAACCCTCACATAGACCATGGTTTAGTACACAAAGCGTAATGGGCAATGTTTACCATACCATGGGATCACTTGATCCCTTTCGGTACATCTTCTAGGCTTTGCGTGTTGATCAGCTTGATTCACACGTTGACTTAGTCTTGATCAACCTTTTATCACGTCTTCTACATGACTAATCTTTGGATAATTCCTTGAATAGCACCTTGGTCATCTCATAAACTCCTTGAAACCAACACATGGACTTCAAGAAATGCCTATGGACAAATCCTCAAATATAACTCAAGGAAACCATTAGTCCATAGAGAACGTCATCTATTACCAAAACCACACATGGGGGCACCATGCTCTTTCAGCCTTCAAGGGTGGTACTAGTGGATTTGCGTCACCTTGCATTGTGCGAGGGCATGAATAGAATAAAGTGAGTCTTTGGGACACTTGGGAAGCATTGTGCCTCCACACCCCTCGAACAGAGACATATCTCCCCAAAGAATGGAACTTCAGAAACACATTCCTGTCTTCATCATCTCCACTTGCGATTATCTTGTTCCTTTACTTGTTGCTAGATTCCGCCTTGTGTTTACTCTTGCTAGCTTGTGTTGCTCCTTGTGCTTGTCATATAGATTTTCCACCTAGTTGCATATCTAGACAACATATCTTTCTTGAGCCTAAAATTGAGAACAAAGTTAAAAAAAATTAGTCGCCTATTTAACCCCCCTCTAATCGACCATATTGATACTTTCAACCGTGCTTTCCATCCATAGCCTCATCCGATGCCATGGCCAGAGATAGGACGCAGATCCAGGAGGCGAACACTGGCAAGAAGCCAACGACGAGACCCAAGGTCCCGCCTGGGACGAGGGGAAAGTGGAGGCTCTCCACTTTAGACTAGGCCCCATCAGAGTAGGCCTCTGCCCATTTTGCGCTTGTCACCAAAGACGGCCATTCCTGGTCAATGTGGGTGCCTCAGCTCCGCACGACCAAAAGGGTATGTGTTCTAGGGTGGAGACCCTAAGTGGAGATCTTTCACGAATTGGAGGGGGATTCATGAAGAGCGTAAGAACACCAAGAATAAGAGGGGAAATCACAAGAGGAACACTCAAGAACAAGTCCAATCACACATCCACTAGACCAACAAATACACAAGATCCACAAGGTACATGAAAATCAAAGGGAAATAATATACATGATAGAGTTCATCCCAAATCCTATGAAGGGGATGAGGTCTTGATGATCTAGATAGTTCCTTCCCTAGATGGGGTCTTGATACCCACTAGGGATCTTCTCTCTCTCAAGAGGAATCCGACAAGGGGAGGTACATGAGCTAAGCTCTAATGTCTAGATCTATTCTTAGCTATCCCCAAATGGAGGAGGTGGATGAGTATATATAGGTCCAAGGCATCAAGGGGTAAGGAGGGGCGAAATGGTAATACAAGGCAAAAGCCCAACAACCACACGCAGGAGGCCCCATGCGCACGAGGTAAGTGTATCCCATGCACAAGGGGTGTCCAGCAACCTGATGCGTTAGCCCATAGGCACGGGCTTGTATCGTGGTCACGCGGGTCCTGTGTTCACGGGGGATCCTAAACCTTGCTGTCAGCCTTCTCGTGCATGCCCATCGAAGCATGTGGAACCTCGCCTTCTCCTTGATGGTTCCTTATCCTTTTCCAGGCTTCTCTCGTGGATGATGTAGGCGCTCGCTTGTGGATGACCTCCTCCATGGCACATTCATCATTGGGCTCAAACCTATATGGGCACATGGTAGGATGATCAAGTAGTATACCATGCTTAAGGGAACTAAGAGGGCATGCATTAAGGATGGAATTCAATTCACCTTAGTATGATTGAGGTAGGAGTTGGGCGTGTCTCTTAGCAATGGAACTCTTGACATGGTGATGTCCATAGGATGCTCCGCATCATCCCCTCCCCCTTGGGGAAGATCCATCCTTGGATCAAAAACCAAATCACCATGGGAAAGAGATGATGTCTCCGTGTAGAAGTGGATGGTAACCAAGCATTCATCATCTTGAAGTTCGAAATGGGCACTCTCCAATGTCGCACCATCTTGTGGTTCCTTCAAAAGGAGCAAAGAAAACAAACACTTGGAAAAACAAATTTGGTTAGCGTTAGTGCAAAACCAAGCATTCAAGAGGTGATTCACCCAACAAGTGTCGTCATCAAGCATAGTATTTGGTTTGACAAATAAGTGTGGCATGACATTTAAGCATATAAATTGAGAACATGAAAAGGTATCATGGAAACAATCATGCAAAGGGGAGGTAAAGATGCTAATATGTGTGACAATCGAACAAGCATCTACCTCAATGTCATAGCAAGCATGCACAAAGTGCTCAACAAAGGGTCTATGGTAGGCATATGAATCATTCACAACACCAAAGGAAATGAAATGTCTAAACACATGGGGGAAAGTGCAAGACAATCCAAGCATGACGTGCATATGGTGAAGTGAAGATAGTGTGGCACTCAACACAACAGAAGGAGCAATTGTTCAATACGTGTGAGGCAATCAAATCAATCATGCTAGTAGTGTGATGATGCAACATACTAGAGGTAATCATGGAAATCATGTCATGTGTGTAAATAGTAGGCATACGTGATGCACATGACATATCACACGCATGAAAACAAGATATGATCAAAGGACCATCATAGGCATTGGGCACAAAGCAAACATCGCAATAACAAGCAATATCTCCAGCAAGCTTGCAAATACACATACAAGTACTAGAATCAAGTGTCATGTGAGATGCAAAGCATGGGTCACAAATGCATGGCAAAGGTATAGAAATGAGCATATCATGCAAAGTGAACATGGCAATATGGGCATAAAGTGAGAAGTGGTATATAACCCATAACCATGTGAGGGCCATGTAGAAGAAATGCGTGAAGTCTTTGCGCGAAGGGAGCAGTGGTAAGGACAATCCACGGGATCCCAAATCATCATTGCTCTCTAGAGCTCGTTTTGTCAACTCATGGGATTGTGAGGTTGACGAGGAAGCATGTGTACCTACACAACAAGTAGACAAATGAAACAATGTGTTTGCGTGGTAAATGTACACATCATCCATCATGATGTGCATGTGCGCGTGAGAGTTAGCACAATATAAGAAATGCTCAAAGAAATTTGAGGCCCGGTAAAGGAATATGTCATCCATCATGCAATGAGTTATTGTGTTCAACACGATTGGGACGCAAATTATAGCAAGTGTGTGGCACAACAAAAGCATTTTTATTCATGGGATGCATATGGTGCACACGATCATGGGAATCATTGTGACGCCCCCGATTCAATCGTACACTAATCATACACGCAAACGTGTACGATCAAGATCAGGGACTCACGGGAAGATATCACAACACAACTCTACAAATAAAAATAAGTCATACAAGCATCATAATACAAGCCAGGGGCCTCGAGGGCTCGAATACAAGTGCTCGATCATAGACGAGTCAGCGGAAGCAACAATATCTGAGTACAGACATAAGTTAAACAAGTTTGCCTTAAGAAGGCTAGCACAAACTGGGATACAGATCGAAAGAGGCGCAGGCCTCCTGCCTGGGATCCTCCTAAACTACTCCCGGTCGTCATCAGCGGCCTGCACGTAGTAGAAGGCACCTCCATTGTAGCAGGAATCGTCGTCGATGGCGGCGTTTGGCTCCAGGGCTCCAGCATCTGGTTGCGACCGTGAGTACTCATCCAAAGTACTCGCAAGCAAAGAGCTACACTACATATGCATGGATATATGTGTAAAGGCCATATCAGTGGACTGAACTGCAGAATGCCAGAATAAGAGGGGGATAGCTAATCCTGTCAAAGACTACGCTTCGGGCAGCCTCCGTCTTGCAGCATGTAGAAGAGAGTAGACTGAAGTCCTCCAAGTAGCATCTCCAAGTAGCATCACATAGCATAATCCTACCCGGCGATCCTCTCCTCGTCGCCCTGTTAGAGAGCGATCACCGGGTTGTATCTGGCACTTGGAAGGGTGTGTTTTATTAAGTATCCGGTTCTAGTTGTCATAAGGTCAAGGTACAACTCCAAGTCGTCCTGTTACCGAAGATCACGGCTATTCAAATAGATTAACTTCCCTGCAGGGGTGCACCACATAACCCAACACGCTTGATCCCATTTGGACGAACACACTTTCCTGGGTCATGCCCGGCCTCGGAAGATCAACATGTCGCAACCCCACCTAGGCACAACAGAGAGGTCAGCACGCCGGTCTAAATCCTATGCGCGCAGGGGTCTGGGCCCATCGCCCATTGCACACCTGCACGTTGCGTACGCGGCCGGTGAGCAGACCTAGAAACCTCAATTACAAAGGAAGTTGCGTTAACGCAGTCCAACCCGGCGCGCGTCGCTCAGTCGCTGACGTCAAGAAGGCTTCGGCTGATACCACGACGTCGAGTGCCCATAACTGTCCCCGCGTAGTTGGTTAGTGCGTATAGGCCAGTAGCCAGACTCAGATCAAATACCAAGATCTCGTTAAGCGTGTTAAGTATCCGCAAACGTCGAACAGGGCCAGGCCCACCTGTCTCCTAGGTGGTCTCAACCTGCCCTATCGCTCCACCACAAGGTAACAGTCGGGGGCCGTCGGGAACCCAGGCCCACCTCTACCGGGATGGAGCCACCTGTCCTTTCAGCCCCCTCATCAGAATCACTTGCGGGTACTCATCAAGCTGACCTGACTTTAGTCACCATCTGTATAGTATGTATGTATGTATAGTATATACCCGTGATCACCTCCCGAGTGATCACGGCCCAATAGTATAGCAAGGCAGACTGACAAGAATGTAGGGCCAATGATGATAAACTAGCATCCTATACTAAGTATTTAGGATTGCAGGTAAGGTATCAACATAGGTAGCAACAATGTCAGGCTATGCATCAGAATAGGATTAACGGAAAGCAGTAACATGCTACACTACTCTAATGCAAGCAGTATAGAGGAGAATAGGCGATATCTGGTGATCAAGGGGGGGGGGCTTGCCTGGTTGCTCTGGCAAGAAGGACGAGTCACCAACACTGTAGTCGAACTGGGGGTCGCCGGCAGTCTCGGGGTCTATCGGAAAGAAGTAACGGAGAGGGAACACAATAAATAACAAAGCAATCAAAGCATCACAAAGCGTAACAAGACAATACACGGTGTTCGGTGTGCCCTAACGCGGCAGTAGGTGATACCGGTGAAAGGGGGAAACATCCGGTAAAGTATCCCCGGTGTTTCACGTTTTCGGACAGATGAACCAGAGGGGAAAGTTCCGTGTTTGCTATGCTAGGAGTGTGTGGCGGACGAACGGGCTGCATATCCAGATTCGTCTCGTCGTTCTGAGCAACTTTCATGTACAAAGTTTTTCCATCCGAGCTACAGTTTATTTTATATGATTTTCTAAAGTTTTAAATCATTTTTAGAATTTATTTAATTAATTTAATTCAAGATTATCCAGAACAGTGCATGCTGACGTCATCATGACGTCAACATGACGTCAGCAGTCAACAGAGGTGTTGACTGGGTCGCTGACGTGTGGGTCCCACTAGTCATTGACTTAGTTAACTAAACATGTTTAGTTAAATTAATTAAAGTGATTAGGTTAATTAACTAGGCTTAATATAATTAATTAACAGTATTAATTAATTTAATTAATTAATCATATTATTATTCTTTATTCTTTATTTTTATTTAATTCTAATTCTAATTCTTTTTATTATTATTATTAAACCGTTCTGGGGTGGGCCCCCCTGTCATTGGCCAAACGGGTGCGGGCGACGGGCGCTGGGCGCCAGCCCGATATGGCGCTCGCCCAGATCGATAGAGGGCCGACCATAGGCGCAGCGAGGCCAACCGGGGCTGTAGTGGGGCGCCGGCCAGGGCGGTGGCGCGGTGGCTGGCAGGGGTGACTGTGGGGCGAATGCGGGTCGCCGCCGGCGAGGTCAGGCAGAGTCGGGCGCGGGTGCGCGAGCAGCCTAGGAGGCGCGGGAGGAAGCAGACTCGTGGCGGGGAAGGCAGGGGTCGTGCGCCCGCGGGGCCGTGCAAGGACGGCGACGAGCGGGCGCGGTGGAGGCGGGGCCGCGGTGAGCGCGGCCGGGGCGATGCAGCGCGTGGCCGACGCGACCGTGGTGAGCGCGGACGGGCGCGGTGGCTGCGCACGGTGGGTACGGGGTGGCCGCGGCATGTGGTCGTGGCTAACAGCGCGCGAGGGCGCGGTGTGCACATGGGGACGGGGAAGGAGGAGAGGAAACCGGGGGCCTCACCGAGCAGCGTAGGGCACCGGGCAGTGGGGTCGAGGAGGAGAGGAAGCAGGCCGGTGGGGAAGAGGAGGCAGGCCGGCGATGGCGTCCGGCGATGGCGTCCGGTGAGGTAGCTCCGGCGGCGGCGGGCGCAGTCGATCCGGGCGGCGGGGTCGTTCTCCTTGCGACGGTGGTTGGCGAGGTGATAGCGAAGTGTCGCGGCAATGGGGTCAGGGAGCCGTTTCCCTCGATCCAGATCGGGGGGCAGTGGAGGAGTGGGACGAGGGAGAGGGAGTGGGGGCGAGTGGGAGAGTGGGGGTGCGCTAGGGTTTGGGTTCGGTCGCCCAGGGGAGTTAAGGGAGTGGGGTGGGCCGGCTAGGTTAGTGGGCTGGCCGGCTGGGCCGTTTGGCCCAGTTGGCCAAGGGGGTCTTTCTCCTATTTTACTTTTCTATTACTTTCCTTTTTATTTATTTCTTTTCTACTCTCACTTATCTCTTAAGCTTATTTAGTTTTAATAATTACTGCAATAGATCCTAAATTGGTAGTTCTAATTATACCACAACCACATTAAATTGGGAACTTTAAATAAAATAGTTTTCATTTGTTTCAATATTTTCAAAGCATTTAAATAATTGTTTTTGCTACTATTTAAATCATTTTAGAGTATTCTAAAATTTTATAAAAGTGTGATTTCTCCACCATAAATACCTATGCATTATTTGGCACAACCCAAACATTTTAGTTTTAATGTTTGAAAACTTTTTATTATTTGTGTGATTTTGAATTTGGGTTTGAATCGGTTTCGAACTAACGCGAGATTAGTAACCGTAATGGAGGTGACGTGGCATCGTTAGTAGAGGGTTACTGTAGCTTGATTATCCGGGCGTCACAATCATGCAATTCATAAGATGGGTCAAAATCTCGTGATATGTATGAGGAAACTATGGGGGTCTCCTCAAGTGCAATAGCGGAAGCATAATATGGAGAAAATTGACAACATGACAAACAATGCATATCAGAAACTAGGTGGTCATGGCATGGCATATGAGATAAATGATGCAAAGGGATCATATCAATGTCATCACAAGAAAAACAAATGACAATAACCATTGGTTTGTCATTTATGCCATATGTGCAAATTGGGTTTATTTTAATGGCATTTGCATAGTCACTAGGATGAGATTGCAAATATGACATATGGGTGATCTCATGCATAGCATATGACAAGTCAAGTGGATTGGCAAACATGATGTGACCGAGGGAATTATCACAAGAAATCCTATGCAACATGGCATCACAACTAATAGACTTCAAACTCATCATAAATGGGTAAATCATCGCATGAGGAAGTCGCACTAGCATGAAGCATGTCAATAGGAGGATCAACATCATGCAAGTAGTCAATGTCAAGAATGTCCACTAGTGGGACTAGATCATCACCATCACCTATGTTACCTTTATCATTCCACTCATGTGGTGTAGGTGAGGTGGCAAGGACCAAATCGTGGTCAACATCATCATCGTGATGGAACCATGTGGGGGGTGCATCACATTCCACCATGGCCATCGTCTTTCCCAAAGGAAGGACGAAGTCGTCGAGGATTGGCGCGTCGTCGTATATGGGACCTAGAACCACATGAGAAGACACAATAGAGGTAGATGTTAAGTTGTTAGAATTCTAAATGGCCTCACATGCCCTATCAACTACCTCACTCTCTCTATGTGGTGGTGGCTCACCCACTCCCTCAAAATAGGTGCACTCAATGTCACATCTTGTGGAGTCACTCAAATCGTTCAAGTGGTAGTGGTGGTGGTGGCTCTCCTCACACGGGAATTGGTACATCTCATCATATATGGGGCTAGTGGTGAAGACACACTAACACTCCCAATATGGTGGCACAAGTCACTCAACTCATCACCATACGCCTCCTCGGTCGAAGGGAAAATACCATGCTCAACCATCTCGTAGTCGTCGCCGTGGATGAAGGCCGAAGATGGCACATCATCACTCTCCCCTCCTAAGATGGAAGCATCATCCTTGCTCTCCGCCATGTCGCTCGCCTCCTAATCTTGAGCCTAGCTTGAGTTGCTCCATAGTCGTACTCATTGCTGCACCGTCTTGAAAAAGAGTCGTAGTAGACTCAGCATCGCCAATGACACAAAGAGGGATGGCGATGAAGTCGAACTTGGGAATGTCATCTTGGAGCTCCTTGGGCTTCGACATCTCGGTGGTACTAGCCTCATGCTCGTCGTCTTGGAGCGTGGTCGTCACGAAGTCTGCTTGGGGTCGAGTAGACTTGGCCTTCACGCGTTCTTGCTCCACCTTGAGAGCACCAAAGTACATGTCATCGAGGGACTCGTATTTGTTGATGAAGAGAGTCTTGGTGATGCTGTTGTTCAATCCCATCGTGAAGTAGAACTTCATCCAAATTGGGTCGTCCACACCAGCCCATCGCAAGGATTTCTTCATGTTCTTGAAGTACTCGTTGAGGAGCTTGAATCCTTGTATGGTGTTCTCCAATTGGAGAAGACGATGTTCTGTGTAGATGGAAGGCACAAATTCTCGCCGCATCGCTTTCTTCGTCTTGGACCAACTCATGTTGAAGCTCTTCAAAGGTGTGTGAAGCCACCATATTAAAGCGTAGTCGTGGAAAGTACTTGTGGCGCACTTCACTTGATCTTCGGAGGGAACTTGATGTAGCTTGAGGTAGTCGTCCATCTTGCACTCCCACTCTAGGTACTCTTCGGGGTCTGAGTCCCAAAGGATGGAATCTCAACGTCATCATCAAAGTCGAAGTAGCTCGTGGAGGTAGTGGACTTGAGCTCGTGGAGTAGCCGAAGATGCCATACATCCGAAGGCGAAGATGCCTTGAAGTCACTTGGCGAAGATGTGAATGTTGTTGAAGAAGCCGCAACCTTGGGGTCGATGTCGTGGTTCTGTATAGCCCATGTGCACGGGGGTGTAAAAGGCTGTGTGCACGGGGGTCGCATGCCCGTGCGCACGGGGTTGGTAGAGAAGCCAACACACTCTTGAAAGGGTTCTCTTCCATTCTTGTGGTACGTCCTTGATGGCCTTGAGCTTCTGGTCTTGTCAGTGTCGATGCCGGGGTGTACTTGTCGGAGATGGTAGCTCAGAAGCATGTGCACTTGAGCATCTTCTCAAAGATGAGGAAGATCTCTTGCGGTTGTTGATGAGGATCTTGAGCTCCGCCAAGTGCTTGTCCGTCTTGGCGTCGATGAATTTCTTCATTGCATCAAACTCGTCATCATGGTTGTAGACCGGAGATGATGTGCTTTGCCTATCCATCACAAGACTCGAGCAAAGGTGAGTAAGAAATGAGATAAGCAATAAGAAGCTACCTTTTCCCAATATTGATGATGTATCCCATGTCACTCAATGTAGAATAGTGGAATTGGTACCTCACTTGTTCACTCACACCTACAAAGTAAAGCTTATCGAGTGGCTTGGTTAGGACAAGTGGCACAAATTCATGCAAATTGAAGTCCAAGATATGTAAATGTTGAAATCAATCCAAAGGACTCAAAATGCAAATCAAGTGATCACAAATATAGAGGAGGGAAATAAAGAAACACACACGATGGGATAATGGGGCTTGTGCAACTATAGGGATGAGCAATACAAAATTGCCTAACAAAGACTAAGCTCGTGTTGCACAAACACTAGGAGAGCACTAGCTTGATTGCACACTTGGGCATGATTCACCACTTGGCACCAACCTATATGCATGAAAGCAAAATGTTTCCTATTCCATGTATCCTCATGCACAAGTATCTCTTTTCATGCTCAACACTCTTTTGCTTATAAGCTTATGATCTTTCTTTCCTTGATTAAAAGCTTTTCTTTGCTCTTCTATTCCTTTCCACTATGCTTATTGAGCTTCAACCAAACACATGAGATAAGTACCACAAGATATGCACGTGAAAAAGCAATTGCACTATATGATATATCCAATGATGCAACAATATGATATCGTATTGAAACGATCGAGAAGAGGTGTCTAGAGGGGGGGGGTGATTAGACCCTCAACAAACAAAGGTGGCAGTTTTTAAGTTTTTCAAGTTGAGGTAATAGATTAGCACAATGTCAAGCAAACACATTACAATTCAAGCAAGCATGCAAAGAGTATATGAGCAGCGGAAAGTAAAGCATGCAACTTGCAAGAAAGTAAAGGGATGGGATTGGAGTGTGCAAACGCAATTGGAAACACATATTTTCTGGCGTGGTTCCGATAGGTGGTGCTATCATACATCCATGTTGATGGAGACTTCAACGCACGAAGGGTAACGGCTGCACGAGTCCACGGAGGGCTCCACCCACGAAGGGTCCACCAAGAAGCAACCTTGTCTATCCCACCATGGCCATCGCCCACGAAGGACTTGCCTCACTAGGGTGGATCTTCACGAAGTAGGCGATCTCCTTGCCCTTACAAACTCCTTGGTTCAACTCCACAATCTTTTCGAAGGCTCCCAAGTGAGACCTAACCAATCTAGGATACACCACTCTCCAAAAGGTAATAGATGGTGTGTTGATGATGAACTTCTTGCTTTTGTGATTCAAATGATAGTCTCCCCAACACTAACTCTCTCTCATAGGATTGGATTTGGTGGAAAGATGATTTGAGTGGAAAGCAACTTGGGGAAGGCTAGAGATCAAGATTCAAATGGTTGGATTGGAATATCTTGATCTCAACACATGAGTAGGTGGTTCTCTCTCAGAAAATGAGTAGTGAAAGTGTAGGCACGTTCTGATGGCTTCCTCACGAACGAGGAGTGGGTGGAGGGGTATATATAGCCTCCACACAAAATATAACCGTCACACACAATTTACCAAACTCGGTGGGACCGAATCAGAAAACTCGGTCGAACCGATTTAGTTCATAATGTGACCGTTAGGAATTTCGGTGGGACCGATATGATCAACTCGGTGGGACCAATGTGCAAGGGTTAGGGTAGAACCTCATCTCTGTTTGACCGATTACACAAACTTGGTTGGACTGATTTGGGTAAGAAGAGAAACAGAGAGTTGGTCAAGCAAACTTAGTGGGACCGATTACATCATCTCGGTGGGACCGAAATTATTGTAATAGGCAACAGAGAGTTTGCAAGCCCATCTCGGTGGGACCGAGATCCCATCGGTGAGACCGAATTGATTAGGGTTTCTAGAAGTGGCTATGTCAAGTGAACTCGGTGGCGCTGGATGGATCAAATCGGTGGGGCCGAGTTTGACTTTTGGTTTGAGACATATGTGGATATGAGAAAGTGGTTGAGGGCTTTGGAGCATATCACTAAGCATTTTGAGCAAGTAAGCCATTAAGCAACACCTCATCCCCTTTTAATAGTATTGGCTTTCCTATCGACTCAATGTGATCTTGGATCACTAAAATAGAAAATGTAGAGTCCTGAGCTTTAGAGCTTGAGCCAATCCTTTGTCCTTAGCATCTTGAAGGGGTTCCACATCCTCTTGTCCATGCCACTCCACTGTTGGACTTATATCAAATATACTAGATAAAAGTGTTAGTCCAACAAGAGATATGTTGACATTAATTACCAAAATCACTCAGGGAGCACTTGTGCTTTCAATCTCCCCCTTTTTGGTAATTGATGACAACATACATCAAAGCTTTAGATAAAGATATAGTGAAAGACAAGTAAAGCTTTGAAAGGACATGTAACATGCATAGGCTACTCCTACATGTATGCAATCATGTAAATATGGAACATAAGATCATGTGAGGGCATAGTCATGACAGAGAAAGCAATGAGTTACATGTATCTTGGCTATATGCATCAGAGTAAATGATGTGAGTATGAGAAATGTATCTTCATGTTCATGAGTCCTTCTTGCAAACAATATGTACATCAGCAAGAGATCCTCATGCACATGAGTGTGATGCATATACTTACCTTGTGGTCTTGAGCTAGCTTTGGAAGAGATGAACCTGAGTAAACAAGGTTATACAACACAAAAACATCTACCAAACAGAGCAAGAGCAGTAAACCACAAGAGTACCAATATTTGGAATGACATGTATAGAGTGAGTACTAGGTACTCTATTTGAGTGTCGACATGTCCCCAAAGGTAAAGATATGCAGTGAATTTGAAGATTTCCTTCCCTTAGATATCTTGCTCCCCCTGAATCTTATAATGGATATTGGGAGAAGATAGGGAAAAGAAAATCAGAGAAAAGCAAAGTAAACATATAAACAACATGGACATGTCTTTCCCCTCTAAAGACATGTAAATTCTCTCCTCTTTGAATACCAAGCAACTGGGGTCTCTCTTTTGAAAAGAATATCTTTCTCCCCCTGTTGCTCTCTCCCCCTGTTGGAGTGATTAAGCTTTGATGTGAACTCTCTCTCCCCCCCTTTAACATCAATTTCCAAGAATGGTTCTTATGGACGGTGATGCAAATAGGTTTGGTCCTTGAGTCACAGAGCAACGCAACATATAGAATATGATGCTGGTAGAGGATAAGAATCATCGAGTGGAGCTAGAACAAAATGTGCAAGATGCAAGTGACAAGGTGGTTTCTCAGCATTGAAATCGGCTACACCGAGTTGATTCCTTCGGTGGCACCGAAAAGTTTTGGTTTGACTGAAAGAGGAAAATTGGTTTGGCCAAGTTCATCATAGAGAGAAGGCACTAGTCACCTCAGCTCACTAAGCGAATAAGATCTCACAAGGATTTGCAAGGAATTAAATGCAGAGAAATGCAGAACAGAAACAAAAGAGAAGAAATCTAGATGAACTTTTTTTGAAAGGGGAACAAATATGCATGAGACAAAATGCAGGAACAAATATGCATGAGACAAAATGCAAGAACAAGGAGATACACTAGATAACTTCATCTAGAATTGGTCGGCGACAAAGTCACCTATGTTAGAGTATATTGACTTAGTTGTCAAGTGAAGACACTTGATCATAGGTCATACTCATCGTTTAAGCTAAAAAATGGGGTTGCCATTTTTCGTTTAAGCATCTTGATGTATTCACATCTTGTTGAGTTGCTTTGACCCATATCTTGGGGTAAAGCTTCTCTAAGATGGAATGACATACCTTGGGTGGTGATGATGATCTTGATCATGTAGTTGAACTTGTGGGATGCTCAATGTTGATGTAGTTCATTTGGAGCACCACTTGTAATTGAAGTTCATCTACCTACATGAGTTAGCCTTGCAAGGAATATCACTTGTGTATCCAAAATGACAATCATGAAATTTGACTTAGGAATTTGTCAAAGGATATGTTTGAAGGGTTTCATGCTTCCTTGTCTTCAACAACCGTAAACTAGAGACTTGGTGATCTAGAGATTGCTCAAGATGTGAGTGAGTTGCAATCTCATAGATTTAGATCCATCCAAGTATCTACAAGGATTAGATGACATGCAAGGGTGCAAATATATCCAATATATGTGATTATCATCATAAGAGAAATATCAAGGATTAGTCATAGGCTCATGTCTTGCATGTATCCAAATAGAGTTCCTACTCCAAGTTTGAGGCATCAATGATGTTCAATTCACCTCTCAACCTGCAAAACACTTTCTCATCAAGTGGTTTAGTGAATATATCCGCCAATTGCTTGTCGGTGCAAACATGCTTAAGGTTGATATCACCCTTGGCAACATGATCTCGAATGAAATGATGACGAACTTCGATGTGCTTAGTTCGAGAATGTTGCATGGGATTGTGAGAAATCTTAATAGCACTTTCATTGTCACAAAGCAAAGGAACATGTTTCACATATATCCCATAATCTCTAAGAGTTTAGGTCATCCAAAGCAATTGAGCACAACATGAACCGGCGGCAATGTATTCCGCTTTGGCGGTGGATAAGGATACCAATTTTTGTTTCTTGGAGGACCAAGACACAAGAGATCTACCAAGAAATTGACAAGTACCCGAAGTGGACTTTCTATCAACCTTGTGACTGGCATAGTCCGAGTCGGAGTAGCCAACAAGATTAAAAGAGGCTCTCTTTGGATACCAAATGCCAAAAATATGGTGTATGTATTAGGTATCTCACTATCCTTTTCACGGCCTTAAGATGACATTCTTTAGGGGACGCTTGATATCGTGCACACATGCACACACTTAGCATAATATCGGGACGATAGGCACATAGATAGAATAATGAACCAATCATAGAGCGCTAAACCTTTTGATCAACGGGTTCACCATCTTTGGTCAAGTCAAGATGTCCACTAGTAGGCATGGGTGTACTCATAACTTTACATTCTTGCATATTGAACTTCTTGAACAAGTCCTTGGTATACTTCGTTTGAGAGACAAAGGTACCTTCCTTAGTTTGCTTGATTTGCAAACCAAGAAAGAACTTGAGTTCACTCATCATAGACAATTCAAACTTCTCCGACATAAGCTTCCCAAACTTCTCACTAAAATGAGGGTTATAGATCCAAATATAATATCATGAACATAGATTTGGCACACAAATAATTCTCCATTAACCCTTTTAGTGAAAATAGTAGAATCAAATTTTCCAATCTCAAAGCCTTTTTCAACAAGAAGCTTGGTCAAGCATTTATACCACGCTCTAGGAGCTTGCTTAAGACCATAAAGAGCTTTGTGAAGCTTGTAAACATGATTGGGTTTCTTAGGATTAACAAACCTGGGAGGTTGTTTAACATAAACTTCCTCCTCAATTTCACCATTTAGAAAAGCACTTTTAATGTCCATTTGGTATAAAGTGATATCATGGTGATTAGCATAGGCAAATAAGATGCGAATGGACTCAAGTGTAGCAACGAGGGCATATGTCTCACCATAGTCCATACCTTAGACTTGAGTGTAGCCTTGGGCGACGAGACGTGCTTTTTTGCAAACTACCTGTCCATCTCCATCTTGCTTGTTGCGAAACACCCATTTGGTACCGATGATGTTATGGTTGTTGTCGGGCTTCTCGACCAATGTCCACACTTGGTTTCTCTCAAAGTTGTGTAGTTCTTCATGCGTGGCGTTTATCCAATACGGATCTTCAAATGCTTCTTAAACCTTCATGGGTTCAATGCTAGAGATGAATGAATAATGTTCACAAAAATTAGCCAAACGAGGTTTAGAGTGAGTGATTCTCCCGGTTTGGATATCATTGTAGATTTGCTCGACGGGATGGTCTCTAGCAATTCTTGCTCAAACTCGTGAGAGCTTTTGCTTTGATCGGGGTGGAACATCTTCTTCATCATCTCGTTCTTCTTCTTGGCCTTCATCATTGTTGACGTTGTCGTTCTCTTGTCGTGGTGGATAAGGAGGTTGATGAGGTTCATCTTGGTGTACTTCCTCGTTTTCTTCATCTTAGTGTGCCCCACTTGTGGATGCTTCCATATCAACTCTTGGTTCACCTTGTCGTGAGGTAGAAGCTTCCACTTGGACGGACGAGGTACTCTCCTTCACCTCCGTTGGACGAACCTTGCCAATAGATAAGTCTTGGATTGCTTCTGAAGGATCTTTATCTCCTACATCAATTGGCAATTGCTCTACTTGCGAGCCGTTAGATTCATCAAACTTCACATCTACTGTCTCTTCAACCTTTCAGGTGAAGTTGTTGTAGACACGGTAAGTGTGAGAGTTTGAGCCGTAACCAAGTAGGAAACCTTCATGAGATTTAGGAGCAAATTTAGAACGACGATTCTTATCAAGAATGTAGCACTTTGAGCCGAATACTCGAAAGTATCCAACTTGGGGTTTGTTACCAATGAGGAGCTCATATGCCATCTTGCCGAGTAGCTTGTGAAGATACAAGCGATTTGTCGTATGACAAGCTGTCTCAACCGCTTCTGCCCAAAAGTGCTTTGGCGTCTTGTACTCATCAAGCATCGTTCTTGCCATTTCGATGAGCGTCCGATTCTTCCTCTCAACAACTCCATTTTGTTGAGGTGTGTACGTAGCTGAGAACTCATGTGAAATCCCTTCTTCGTCAAGAAAGGTGTCCACATTGGCGTTCTTGAACTCCGTTCCGTTGTAGCTGCGAACCTTCTTGATCTTCACTTCAAATTGATTTTGGGCCTTCTTAGCGAAGTTTTTGAAGATCTTTTGGACCTGCGATTTATCATCAAGAAAGAACACCCACGTAAATCTTGAAAAATCATCAACTATAACTAGACCAAATGAGTTTCCACTGAGACTTTTGTAAGCATTGGGACCAAAAAGATCCATGTGAAGTAGCTCGAGCGGTCTCCTTGTGGTCATGATGTTCTTCACGGGGTGGCTTCCTCCAACCTGTTTTCCTGCTTGGCAAGCGCTGCAAAGTCTATCCTTATCAAATATGACATCTTTAACACCAAGGATATGATCACCTTTAATAAGCTTGTCAAGGTTTCGCATGCCTACATGACCTAACCGCCTATGCCACAACCAGCCTTTAGAAGATTTAGCAATTAAGCAAGTTCTAGGTTGAGCCTTTTTAGTGAAATTAACAATGTATAGATCACCTTTACGTATACCGGTAAAGGCCATTTTATGATTATCTCTACGGAACACTTGGCAATCTACTTTGGTAAATAGGACACTGAAACCAAAGTCAGCTAGTCTAGAAACAGAAAGCAGATTATAGCCAAGAGATTCAACGAGCATGACATTTTGTATGGAGCTATCATCTGAGATGGCCACCTTGCCGAGGCCAACCACCTTACCCTTTGAGTTATCACCAAAAATGACGTACTTTCGAGGGCCGTCATTTTCAGCAAGCTCACGAAACATATCTTTATCTCCGGTCATGTGACCGGTACATCCACTATCAAGGACCCATTCCTTTCCTCCTACCATGTATCCCCGAAGATTTGCCATAAGACCAAAGTGTCTCATTGCATCATCAAGATCATAGTCACTATCATCATCCTCATCATAGTATCCATGTTCAACATCTTCATGTGGTGGATCAATTCCTAGAGAGGGTGACTCATTAGATAAATGATTTTGATAATGGTCATCTTTATATTGTCCTATGATTTCTTACGCTCAAGTAACAATCCATTCACAATGTCAAGTATGAATCAGAAACTTCATTGAGAACTAAGAAACTACAATCTCGGTCATTGAAGCAATTGCAATTTATCATAACAGCAAAAAGAGTCAACATAAGAGCTTTTCAGCAAGTCCACATACTCAATTATCATTTAGTCTTTTACAATTGCTAACACTCACGCAATACTTATGGGTACGAAGTTTTAATCGGACACAGAGAAAGATAGAGGCTTATAGTGTTGCCTCCCAACATTTTACCTCAAGGGTAAGAATAATAGTTCATGCTAACTTACATCCAATTGGATATATATATCAGGATCTTTCCAACACGAGGTGCTTGGCAAAGGATAAAATATAAAAGGGAAAGGTGAAGATCACCATGACTCTTGCATAATGTATAATACAAAAAGTAAAAGATAGGCCCTTTGCAGAGGGAAGCAGAGGTTTTCATGTGCTTTTATGGTTGGATGCACGAAATCTTAATGCAAAAGAACGTCACTTTATATTGCCACTTGTCGGAGAGCACACGAGGTGCCCACGAGACAGGGGGGCGTGCCCAGGGGGGTAGGGCGTGCCCTCCACCCTCGTGGACGCCTCGTGTCTTTCCCGCTACTTCTTATTTTCCTATTTTCTTAAATATTCCAAAACGGAGAAAAATTTCTATTAGAACTGTTTTGGAGTCGGTTTACTTACCGTACCACATACCTATTCCTTTTCGGAGTCTGAAACATTCTGGAAAGTGTCCCTTATGTAGTCCTCCAGGGTTATGGTTTCAATAACATTAGTTTCAACATTTATGGGATTACCTGAGATATAATGTTTGATCCTTTGACCGTTCACCACCTTCGTATTTGTGCCTTCAAAGTTGTTTATTTTTATGGCACTCGAACGATAGACCTCCTCGATAACGTAAGGGCCTTCCCATTTAGAGAGAAGTTTTCCTATAAAAAATCTTAAATGAGAGTTGAAGAGAAACACATAATCACCTACATTAAACTCACGCTTTTGTATCCTTTTGTCATGCCATCTTTTAACTTTTTCTTTAAACAATTTTGCATTTTCATAGGCTTGGGTTCTCCATTCATCAAGTGAGCTAATTTAAAATAACCTGTTCTCACCGGCAAGTTTGAAATCATAGTTGAGCCCTTTGATGGCCCAATATGCCTTATGTTCTAGTTTGAGAGGTAAGTGACATGCTTTTCCATAGACCATTTTATATGGAGACATACCCATAGGATTTTTATATGCAGTTCTATAAGCCCATAATGCATCATCAAGTTTCTTGGACCAATTCTTTCTAGATCTATTAATAGTCTTTTGCAAAATTAATTTGATCTCTCTATTACTCAGTTCTACTTGACCACTAGACTGTGGGTGATAAGGAGATGCAATCCTATGATTAACATCATACTTAGCAAGCATTTTACGGAAAGCACCATGAATAAAATGTGAACCACCATCAGTCATTAAGTATCTAGGGACTCCAAACCTCAGAAAAATAACTTCTTCAAGCATCTTAATAGAGGTGTTATGATCAGCACTACTAGTTGGAATAGCTTCTACCCACTTAGTAACGTAATCAATAGCAACTAAAATATGTGTATACCCATTAGAGGAAGGGAACGGTCCCATATAATCAAAGCCCCAAACATCAAATGGTTGAATAATAAGAGAATAATTCATAGGCATTTCTTGACGTCTACTAATATTACCAATTCTTTGACATTGATCACAAGACAAGACAAACTTACGGGCATCCTTGAAGAGAGTAGGCTAATAAAAACCAGATTGCAATACCTTATGTGCAGTTCTATCTCCAGTGTGGTGTCCTCCATATACCTCGGAGTGACACTTGCGTAGGATCTATTCCGGTTCATGCTCAGGTACACAACATCTAATAGCACCATCTACTCCTTTATAAAGGTGTGGGTCATCGCAGAAGTAATGTCTTAAATCATAGAAAAACTTTTTCTTTTGCTGGTATGTGAAACTAGGTGGTATGAATTTAGCAACAATGTAATTAGCATAATCAACATACCGTGGAGCAGTGCGAGAAGCATTTATGACATCTAATTGTTCATCAGGAAAGCTATCATCAATAGGTAGTGGGTCATCAAGAATATTCTCTAACCTAGACAAGTTGTCTGCAACGGGATTCTCAGCTCCCTTTCTGTCAATAATATGCAAATCAAATTCTTGTAGCAAGAGAACCCATCTAATAAGTCTAGGTTTAGCATATTTATTTTCCATAAGATATTTAATAGCAGCATGATCAGTGTGAATAGTTACTTTAGAATCAACAATATAAGGTCTGAACTTATCGCAAGCAAATACAACTGCTAAAAATTATTTTTCAGTAGTAGCATAATTTCTTTGGGCACTGTCTAGAGTTTTTCTAGCATATTGAATAACATTTAGTTTCTTATCAACTCTCTGTCCTAGAACAACACCTACATCATAATCACTAGCATCACACATAATTTCAAAGGGTAAATTCCAATCAGGTGGCTGAACAATAGGTGCAGAAATCAAAGCTTTCTTAAGTATTTCAAATGCTTCTACACAATCATCATCGAAGACAAAAGGAATGTCTTTTTGTAAGATATTAGTCAGAGGCCTAGAAATTTTAGAGAAGTCCTTAATGAACCTCCTATAAAAACCGGCATGACCAAGGAAACTTGTTATACCTTTAATGTCCTTGGGACACATCTTTTCAATAGCATCAACTTTAGCTTTATCAACTTCAATACCTCTTTCAGAAATTTTATGCTCCAAGACAATGCCTTCATTAACCATAAAGTGGCACTTCCCCCAATTCAAGACAAGACTAGTGTCTTCGCATCTCTGTAGAACTCGATCAAGGATGCTCAAGAAATCATCAAAAGAAGATCTATAAACGGAGAAATCATCCATGAAAACCTCACAAATCTTTTCACAAAAGTCAGAGAATATAACCATCATGCATCTTTGAAAGGTAGCAGGTGCATTACATAGACCAAAAGGCATACGTCTATAAGCAAAAGTACCGAAAGGGCAAGTAAAAGTGGTATTTTCTTGATCCTCTGCTGACACAGGTATTTGAGAGAAGCCAGAGTAACCGTCTAGAAAGAAAAAATGTGTATGTTTGGATAATCTTTCTAGCATTTTATCAATAAAAGGTAAATGACAATGATCCTTTTTAGTAGCTTTATTTAATTTGCGGAAATCAATTACCATCCTATAACCTGTAACAATTCTTTGTGGGATCATTTCATTTTTATCATTAGGAACGACAGTAATACCTCCCTTCTTAGGGACACAATGGACATGACTTACCCACTGACTATTAGCAACGAGATAAATTATACCTGCCTCTAGGAGCTTTATTATTTCCTTTGTTACCACTTCTTTCATCTTAGGATTTAACCATTGTTGGTTATCAATAACTGGTTTGGCATATTTCTCCAATTTTATTTTGTGTTGACATAGAGTGGGAATAATGCCCTTAAGATCATCAAGAGTATATCCAATAGGAGAACGATGCTTCTTCAGAGTTTTCAATAACCTCTCCTCTTCCCGCTCTAAAAGGTTAGCACTAATAATAACATGATATATCTTCTTTTTATCAAGATAAGCATATTTAAGAGTATCAGATAATGGTTTAAGCTCGAACATGGAATCACCCTCGGGTGGTGGAGGATCCCCTAGAATTTCAACAGGTAAGTTGTGTTTCAAAATAGGTCCATGTTTAAAGAATACTTCATCTATTTCCCTTCTTTCATTCATGAACATATCATTTTCATGGTCTAGCAAATACTATTCTAAAGGATCATTAGGAGGCACGACAATAGAAGCAAGACCAATAATTTCATCCTTACTAGGCAATTCTTTATCATGGGGTTGTCTACGAAACTTAGCAAAATAAAACTCATGAGACATATCTCCCAAAACAATCGTAACAATATCTTTTTCGCAATCTATCCTAGCATTAACAATATTCAAGAAGGGTCTACCAAATATAATGGGACAAAAGCTATCTTGTGGGGAACCAAGAACAAGAAAATCAGTAGGATATTTAACTTCCCCACACAAGACTTCAACATCTCTAACAATCCCAACTGGTGAAACAGTGTCTCTATTAGCAAGCTTAATTGTAACATCTATTTCTTCTATCTCAGCAGGTGCAATATCATGCATAATTTCTTTATATAAGGAATGAGGTATTGATGAGGATATGTACCTAGGGTAGGGTCATAGACCTATCTAGGATACCATGCCCAAGGACATCCTTAGACGAAGTTACCTTCCAGTCGACCAAGAGAGATTCCACTCGACCGGCTAGAAGACACTCGACAAACCTGAAGACACTCGACCATCAAGACCCACTCGACCATCAGGAGTTCAGGATCTACTCTGCATCCAAACGGTCTGTAATTAAGTAGTCTTAATGGTCATGATGACACTTTAAGTAGGGCATTACCAGTAACGCCCGGCCTTAATGTACTTTAATCCTCTGCTACGTGGGATGGCTGGGGTCCTGGCGTCCTCTATATAAGCCACCCCCCTCCACTGGTAGAAGGGTTCGCACCCCTGTAACTGATATACACAGAAATCAGTCGACCGCCTCCGGGCTCCAAGACGTAGGGCTGTTACTTCCTCCGAGAAGGGCCTGAACTCACTAAACACTCATGTGTACAACTACTCCATAGCTAGGATCTTGCCTCTCCATACCTACCCCCATTCTACTGTCAGACTTAGAACCACAACAGTTGGCGCCCACCGTGGGGCAGGTGTCTTAGCGACTTTTTTGGAGAAGTTACAATTTGTCAGATCACCTTCATCATGGTTTCAGGCGGAGCTCTGGTCGAGGGCCACGAGATCCGTCTCGGTGCGCTCACTTTCATTGCCGACGACTCCGCTTGGCTCCAGGAGGCACCACTCGACATCGACGCGCTCCCCATCCGCAGGACGACGCACTTTCGGGCGTGTGTCCGCGGCATCTTGCTGTGGCAGCCATCGACCCCATACCGGTCGACTCCTGCGCCGTCCTCCCTCCCTGTCTCCCGCCAGCGCAAGCGCTCCGGTCGGCCGAGGCTCCAGCGATGGGTGAGAGACGCAGTGGCTCGCCAATCGGCCACCACCCAAGTCGCGGAGATTGAGCCCGATGAATCTCTCTACGGCCTGTTCGACTGGCTCCGTAGAGACTGCATCCGAGTGCGATAGCAGTGATCCAGCGGCGGAGGTCCTGATGGTCAACGGGCCCCGTAGTCCTCCCGGTTTCCCCCGCGGCGACGGGATGGACGACGAGGACGACCCTGCTCAAGCCCATGAAGAGTACCAACCCGAGCCGCTCACTTCCCAGCAGAGGGAAGAACTTCGCCGCCGGAACATGGATGCCCTGCATACTCCCATTGCAGGAGAAACTCCTGAGGCTCGTGCCCTGGAAGAGGCGCGTTTAGCCAACCTGGCTGAACGCACTTGACTGGAGAACCTCCAGCGAGCACTCGACGAGCGTGCGCGTCAATGAGTGACCAACTCCAACCGGCGTCAGCTCTTTCCGCAACCAACTCAGGTATATCGAACCCCAATTCAGAATTTGGCAGCTGCAACCTGCATAGCGGAGTCAATTCAGCCCTCTCAGTCAGAGGCTGGAAGAGGCTTGATGTAGATCAGAGATTTGCTCCGGGCGGCAGGAGATCAGAATTCAGCTGTGTCACAGTCGCGCAACAGGATTCACAGTCGATCCGTCGCTGCGAATACTGTTCAGTCGGCTCATAGTCCAAGGTCGCCTCTGAGGCGCATGTGACATGAAGGCCGGCGGGACCACTATGATGATCGATTTGATCGTGATGACAGGCATCGAGTGCCCACTCCTCCGAGAAGTGGGTCTAACGCCCATCGGCAGCAAGATGACAGACGCCAGCTCAGTGTTGGGCGGAGAGCTCCAGTCGACCCCAGAGAGCCAGGCTTTGACGCGAGATCCATCATCGTGCAATGTTTGGTCGACCGAAACAGAGCTCATAGAGGTGGTCATGACAGAGATGTGCCCACAAGCAGCCGAGTCCACGTTTCAGGTCCAGAATGTTTTAGCAGAGCGATCAGAGCCGCAGTGATACCCCCCAACTTCAGGTTGGCGACCGGGGTGAGTAAGTTCACCGGAGAGTCTAAGCCTGAAACTTGGCTCGAAGACTACCGAGTGGCTGTTCAGATTGGTGGCGGTAATGATGAGGTGGCCATGAAACATTTGCCACTTATGCTAGAGGGTTCGGCCAGGGCGTGGTTGAATCAGTTAGCTCTTAGCAGCATTTACACCTGGGAAGATCTTTCTCGAGTGTTCGTCAGGACGTTTGAGGGAACTTGCAAGCGACCTGGCGGATTGACTGAGCTGCAAGTTTGTGTACAAAAGTCGAGTGAAACACTGAGGGATTACATCCAGAGGTGGATCACTTTGCATCATACTGTAGAGAATGTGTCAGACCATCAAGCGGTTTGCGCCTTCAAGGATGGCGTCAAGAACAGAGAGTTGAGCCTGAAGTTTGGTCGAACTGGAGATATGACCCTGAGTCGGATGATGGAAATAGCCACCAAGTATGCCAACGGCGAAGAAGAGGACCGACTCCGGAGCGGCAAGTACAAGCCGAGTCAGTCGGATAAAGGAAACTCCAGTCGGAAGCAAAAGCGGAAGGCCGAGCCAGCAGCTCCTGGAGAGGCTCTGGCCGTGACTCAGGGCAAATTCAAAGGGAAGCCCAAAGGATCTTGGAACCCCAAGAAGGTAAAAGATAAGGAAGGTAATGATGTGATGGATCTACCGTGTCATATCCACACGAAGAAAGACGAAGAGGGTAACTTCATCTACCCAAAGCATACCACTCGCTAGTGCCGGCTCTTAATCCAGCAGTTTCAAGGGAAACAGCCGAAAGATAAAGAGAAGGAGTCGGACAAGGCTGAGGACAAGGAGGACAGTGATGAAGAGTACCCTCATGTCAACTCCACTCTGATGATTTTTGCTGATGTAGAGAGCAAAAGTCGACTGAAAGTGATCAACTGTGAGGTCAATATGGTCGCCCCGGTGACACCAAACTATCTGAGATGGTCGCAAACTCCCATTACTTTCGACCAGTCTGACCATCCTACTCACATTGCCACCCCTGGGAGGCAAGCGCTGGTGGTCGACCCGGTCGTCGAAGGCACTCGACTGACAAAGGTATTGATGGATGGCGGCAGCGGGTTGAATATACTGTATGCGGAGACGCTCAAGGGAATGGGCATTCCGATGTCCAGACTCAGTTCCAGCAACATGAGTTTTCACGGAGTCATCCCAGGAAAGAAGGCCGAGTCACTCGGCCAAATAGCTCTGGATGTGGTGTTCGGCGACTCGAAACATTTGCGCAAAGAGAAGCTGACATTTGAAGTTGTGGATTTCCAGAGCGCCTACCACGCCATTTTGGGAAGACCAGCCTACGCCCGCTTCATGGCTCGACCATGCTATGTGTACCTCAAGTTGATCACCATCACTGGAAACCGGAAGAAGACAGACAAGTTCGAGTGTTTTCAGACAGACAAGTTCGAGTGGACTCCAGAAGAAGACAGACAAGTTTGAGTGTCTGGAGTCCACTCGAGTACCTGGTCCCAAAGGCGTGATCACCATCACTGGCAACCGGAAGAAAGCGGAAGAGTGTTTTCAGAAAGGCTCAAAGATTGCGGATGACCAGATAACAGTGGTAGAGCTAGAGGGATACAAGAAGAATGCAGATCCGAGTGATTTACTGCGGGCCAAGAAGCCCGCCACAGAGTCAGCATTTCAGTCGTTCGGTGAGACGAAGCCAGTTCATATCCACCCGACTGACCCCAATGCAGCTCCGACCCATATTTCCACAACACTCGACTCTAAATAGGAAGAAGCGCTCATCCAGTTCCTCTGTGAGAAATGGGACATCTTCGCATGGAAGCCAGCTGACATGTCGGGTGTTCCCAGGGGACTGGCTGAACATCGCCTTAGAGTCGATTCAAAAGCAAAACCTGTTAAGGACCATCTTCAACGGCCCGCCGTTCAGAAGAAAAAAGCCATTGGCGAGGAGGTGGCTCGACTCCTTGCAGCAGAGTTCATCCGAGAGATATACCACTCCGAGTGACTCGCCAATGTCGTCATGGTTCCCAAAAAGGACAATTCCCTTCGTATGTGCATTGATTTCAAACATATCAATCGGGCCTGCCCGAAAGATCATTTTCCTCTCCCTCGCATCGACCAAATTGTTGACTCGACCGCAGGGTGCGAGAGATTGTCTTTTCTAGACGCTTATTCCGGGTATCATCAGATCCGTCTGTATGGGCCCGACGAAATCAAAACAGCTTTCATCACTCCATTCGGGTGCTTCTGCTATATCACCATGCCATTCGGCCTTAAGAATGCCGGAGCCACGTTCATGAGAATGATTCAAAAGTGTTTACTCACTCAAATCAGTCGGAATGTGGAAGCATACATGGATGATATCGTGGTCAAGTCGCGAAAGGGTTCCGACCTATTGACTGACTTAGCTGAAACATTTGCCAATCTCAGGAGGTATGATATCAAGCTCAATCCATCAAAGTGCACATTCGGATTACCTGGCGGAACGTTACTCGGTTTTCTCGTTTCCGAACAAGGAATCGATGCTAACCCAGAAAAAGTTGGTACCATACTCCGAATGAAGCGCCCTGTGTGTGTGCACGACGTCCAGAAGCTTACTAGATGCTTGGCCGTGTTAAGTCGATTCATCTCTCGCCTCGGTGAAAAGGCGTTGCCTCTTTACCGACTGATGAAGAAGACAGACAAGTTCGAGTGGACTCCAGAAGCTGATGCAGCGTTTGCCGAGTTAAAAACTCTGCTCTCCACCCAGCTGGTGCTTGCTGCTCCAATCAGCAAAGAGCCTCTGTTGCTTTATATTGCAGCCACGGGACAAGTTGTCAGTACAGTACTGACGGTCGAGCGGGAAGAAGAAGGGAAAGCCTTCAAAGTTCAGCGCCCAGTGTATTATCTCTCTGAAGTTTTGACCCCATCGAAGCAAAGATATCCTCATTATCAGAAGCTCGTATATGGGATCTACATGACCATGAAGAAGGTTGCTCATTATTTCTCTGATCATGACATTACAGTCGTCAGCGACGCACCATTGTCAGAAATTCTGCACAACAGAGATGCAACTGGTCGAGTGGCTAAATGGGCGATTGAACTCCTTCCCCTTGATATCAAATTCGAGGCAAAGAAAGCCATTAAGTCCCAGGCTATAGCAGATTTCCTTGCCGAGTGGATTGAGCAACAACAGCCGACTCAAGTCCACTCGGAGCATTGGACCATGTTCTTTGATGGCTCTAAGATGTTAAATGGTTCTGGTGCTGGGGTCGTTTTGGTTTCCCCCCGAGGAGACAAGCTCAGATATGTGCTCCAGATCCACTTTGATTCCTCCAACAATGAAGCAGAATATGAAGCACTCTTGTATGGATTACGCATGGCCATTTCACTCGGCGTCCGTCGCCTTATGGTCTATGGCGATTCAGATTTGGTGGTCAATCAAGTGATGAAGGAGTGGGACGTTAGAAGCCCAGCCATGACTTGATACTGCAATACGGTGAGGAAGCTCGAAAAGAAGTTCGAGGGGTTAGAGCTCCACCACATACCCCGACTAAAAAATCAAGCAGCTGACGATCTGGCAAAGATAGGATCCAAGAGAGAAGCTATCCCCAGTGATGTGTTTTTGGAACACATTCACACTCCATCAGTCGTAGAAGATCCTTTTACCGATGAAGCCCCGCAACCTAAGAGTGTCGTGGACCCGACTAAGGTTGAAGTCCCAGCGGTGGTCGACCTGATCATGGAAGTTCTAGTGATCACTCCAGATTGGACAGTACCATATATCGCGTATATCTTGAGGAAAGAGCTCCCAGAGAACGAAGAAGAGGCTCGACAGATCGTCCGCCGATCTAAAGCCTTTACCGTGATAAAGGGACAGTTGTATAGAGAAAGCGCGACTGGAGTTGGTCAGAAATGCATAACACCAGAGGAAGGTCGAATAATCCTTGATGACATTCACTCAGGAACCTGTGGCCATCATGCGTCCTCTCGGACCATCGTGGCCAAAGCATACCGAGCCGGATTTTATTGGCCAAGAGCGAATGAAATGGCGAAGGAGATAGTCGACAAGTGCGAGGGATGCCAATTTTACTCCAATATGTCACACAAGCCCGCGTCAGCTTTGAAGACTATACCACTCGTCTGGCCCTTTGCAATGTGGGGTTTGGATATGGTCGGTCCTTTGAGAACAGGGAGAAGCGGTTTTACCCATGTGCTGGTAGCAGTCGACAAGTTCACTAAGTGGATCGAAGCTAAACCCATCAAGAACCTCGATGCCGGTACTGCTGTCAGCTTCATCAGAGAATTGCTATTCAGATACGGGGTCCCGCATAGCATCATCACTGACAACGGGTCAAACTTCGACTCCGAAGAGTTTAGAGCTTTCTGCACATCTCAAGGCACGCAAGTCGACTACGCTTCAGTCGCTCACCCACAGTCGAATGGACAAGCAGAACGAGCCAGCGGTTTGATCCTCAAAGGGTTGAAACCCCGTTTGATGCGTGATCTTAAGCATGCGGCTGGTGCATGGGTCGAAGAACTTCCCTCAGTGCTTTGGGGGTTAAGGACCACGCCCAACCGGTCGACTGGGAGAACTTCATTCTTCTTGGTCTACGGGGCTGAAGCAGTCTTGCCGAGTGACCTTCTCCATAATGCTCCCCGAGTCGAGCTCTACACTGAAGCAGAAGCAGAACAAGCGCGGCTGGATGCAGTCGACCTTTTAGAGGAAGAGAGGGAGATGGCTCTGATCAGATCGACCATTTACCAATAGGACTTGCGTCGCTTCCACGCCAAAAATGTGAAGAGTCGAGCCTTCCAAGAAGGAGATTTAGTTCTCCGAGTGGATCAGCAGAAACCACACAAGCTTGCTCCTTCTTGGGAAGGTCCCTTCATAGTCACCAAGGTTCTCCACAATGGAGCATACCGTCTTTACAATGTCGAGCATCAGATCATCGAGCCCCGAGCTTGGAACGCGGAACTTCTCCGCCCCTTTTACACCTAAGTATTCACTCGGACGAGTTGTAATAAAAGTACTTCTGTAGTTTGTTTATTAAAGACTTTATAATCTTCCCTGTAATCATTATTTCTTTTGTCCTCTCAAAACAATCGCCCAGTGGGTGGCTTGGCTGCGAATCCGATTCGCCCAAGTCTGTAAAAAAAATCCTAACCGAGTGGTGAGCCAGTCTCCCTCACGAAGGCTTAGCTGCAAAATCCGTTTCGCCTAAGATAAATAAAATCCTACCGAGTGGTAAGCCAACCTTCCACTCGGAGGCTTAGCTGCAGTCCAAGTACTCGCCTAAGATAAATAAAATCCTACCGAGTGGTAAGCCAGCCTTCCACTCGGAGGCTTAGCTGCAGTCCAAGTACTCGCCTAAGATAAATAAAATCCTACCGAGTGGTAAGCCAGCCTTCCACTCGGAGGCTTAGCTGCAGTCCAAGAACTCGCCTAAGTACAAGTACAACATGCGTTCTGCAAGGAGGACGAGGTGCAGGTCGACTGCTACCCTCTCCTTCCGAGCTGCGCCACCAATTCAAAAATCCTACCGAGTGGAGAGCAGACCTCCCACTCGGGGGCTTAGCTGCAGCCCAGTGCTCGCCTAAGTATCTGAAATCCTACCGAGTGGAGAGCAGACCTCCCACTCGGGGGCTTAGCTGCAGCCCAGTGCTCGCCTAAGTATCTGAAATCCTACCGAGTGGAGAGCAGACCTCCCACTCGGGGGCTTAGCTGCAGCCCAGTGCTCGCCTAAGTGTCTGAAATCCTACCGAGTGGAGAGCAGACCTCCCACTCGGGGGCTTAGCTGCAGCCCAGTGCTCGCCTAAGTATCTAAAAATCCTACCGAGTGGAGGGCAAACCTCTCACTCCGGGACTTAGCTGCAGCCCAATGCTCGCCTAAGTGAATTGGGGGACAAGTTGATGGCAATAAGCGCTTCGCTTTAACCTGCAAAAGACGCCTCAAACCAAATGCAAACATATTCAGCGACGAACCCAAGTTCGGATAACACCTAACGGAACTGAAAGTGCTCAGGCGCTAGGCCTGTTAAGGTTTGTTGGTTACAAAACTCACTCGGCATACCGAGGCAAATTTAAAGTATCAAGCTCAGAAGTTTTTTACCCCTCCTGTGGAGGGCTGGAAGGTGCCACAAACTCGTCCAGATCAATTCCATCTGCAATCCGAGTGGTAGCGGCAATGAAGGTCTCCATGAAAGATCTGAAATCGTGCTTCTTGGTGTTGGTCACCCTAAGAGCCACCAGCTTGTCCTCTCGTGCATCCTTGCAGTGAACGCGGACCAGAGACAGAGCAACATCTGCGCCGCACCTGGCCGAAGACTTCTTCCACTCCTGCACTCGACTTGGGACCTCGTTCAGTCGAGTCATCAGAGACTCGAGGTCGTTCTGGAGTGTCTCTCTTGGCCAGAGTGTTGTGTCGATGCGGGAAGTTGCGACCTTCAGCCTTGCGAGATAATCGATGACGGCAGCAACACGAGATTCAAGTCAGAGCACGTTCATGGCGACTTCATCTTTCATAGGAGAGTTGATGGGGTCCAGGTTTACTTCCAGTCGACCAGTCTCCTCTTCAAAGTTCTGACAAAATTCTGCAAGCACAACCACCGAGTCAAGACAAACAGTCGGAGGTTACAATTAAAATATTTGTTTGATACAAAGGATTACCTTCAAGCATGAGGAACAACTTCTTGGCGAGTCCACCCAGATAAGCCTCTAGATCATTCTTCTTTCTCTTCAACTCACTGGCCTTGTCATTCAGGGTGGTCTTGTCGCTTTTCAGTCGACTGACCTCCTGGTTGGCAGCATCAAGAGCAGCTTTCAGATTGGTGTTTTCTTCTTCAAGCTTAGTCACTGAAGCCAGGTTCTCATCCGCAAGCCTAGTCTTCTCTAAAGCAGTTTTTTGCATCTCAGCCATGTCAAGCTCTTGTTTCTTCAGGGCATCCCTCACTTTGCCTGCAAAGTTGCAGTGAGATTAGATTCGGAAACAAGTGAGAGGCAAAGGAAGTCGTCAAAGGCCTCACCAAGCATACCTTTTGCTTCCTCCTTCGCCTTCGTCAAGTTCTCTTGGGCCAGTTTCAGATCGAGCTCGAGCTGAATGTGTTTGTTCTCCAACTCAGTATAACGAGCCGCAAGGTCACAGGATTTCTACGAAGAACCAATCGACAGATGTCAAAGACAATTCACTTCCGAGTGAGTAAGGAAAAATCATAGCATTTCTAAGACTACGACCGAATGCAAACATTCGACCATAGTCTCGGGGACTACACCCAGTGGGTGCACTCAGCGTGCCCCCACTAGTTTCATCAGTTAGAGTCGACCCATCGACCAACAACAAAAAAAACCGGAGGTGTTCTTCAGACTATAATCGACTGCAAGCAGTCGACCACAGTCTCGGGGACTACACCCAGTGGGTGCACTCAGCGTGCCCCCACCGGTCTATGAATCTATTCGACCTAGTCGAGTAAGGAAAAAACTTAAGACATAAAGACTATAGTCGACTGCCAGCAGTCGACCATAGCCTTGGGGACTACACCCAGTGGGTGCACTCAGCATGCCCCCACTAGTCCGGAATTTCAATCGACACACCCACTGGGTGCAGGACAAACTCTAAGAATTGTAGAAAGAAGAGTTTACAGATATCATATCCTAACAGAACAGGCAGTGACCGACTGACCTGAACATTACTCTGAAGAGCTGAACTGGCGTCATAGGCTGCCTGGCTAGCTTCTCGTATCGCCTTCACTTGCTCCATCATGACCCCCGCTTGGCGTATCGCTTCTCTAGCAGCACTGGCTTGGTCTTCTGGAACGGGGTAGGTGGAGAAAAGCGAGGGTTGAGCAGCACTCAACGACGAAGGGCGAGCACTCGTCAACGGCACCGCGAAGGTTACGGTGGGTCGAGTGACATTGTCTCCCTCTAGGACCAACGTCTCGGGTGCCGGCACATCCTGAGTCGCCTTGCCAGCAGACATTTTCTTGCTTCTCCTCGGCTGTGGTGGTTCTTCGTCGTCGTCGTCGTCAGGAAGGTCAATAACAATGTTAGATGAAACTGCAGAAAGAATCAAAATTAGAGACAATAAGTCAGTCGACTGAAAACAGCAGCACAAGAGTCATACCAGGTTTCGAGGTTGCAGCATCCTCCATCTCGTGGTCTTCAGCCCTCGCCGAAGTGTCGGAAGTAGCAGTGCTGCAGTTCCAAAAGTCAGTAGATTGGCCCATGAGTCGACCAAGAACAAGTTCATGAAACAGGGAAAGCTCAAAACTACCATTACCCTGAGATAGTGGGGATCACCATCTTCATCTTCGGCAAGACCTTTGCAGGCTTCGACGGTGCCACTCGAGGTTGCTTCAGAGCCTTCTCAGTCGGTGCCGGAGAAGTAGTACGAGGGCGCTTGGTCGACTGGGAAGCAATTGCGACCCCCTTACCCCACTCAGTCGCGGGATCATGGGCAAGCTTCGAGCGTTTTTCCGAGCAGGGAGGTGCAAATTCCTCCTCCTCCTCCTCTTCTTCCTCCTCACCAGAGTCATCACCCTCGTCGTCGTCGTCAACATTCGAATCCCACTCCTCCGGGCTTTCGCCCCCGCTTCCTTCCTCCTCCTCAGTCGGCGTCTGCGCCCCATTGGGCATCGAGTACAATTCAGTGGTGGCCTGTCAGACAACAAAGCAAAACAAAGATCAATCGACCAATTTGCGGCAAAGCAGAATGGATAAAGCAAGATCACAATCGGGAATAAGTGGCCATACCGCGTCCGGCGTATAAGTACAGTCGAGTGGCGGGATCCTCCTAGCCCCTCGAGGGTTGTCCTTGTTCCCTGTGATGGCAGCCACCCACCTCTCCAGCGTGGCGTCGTCGACTGCTTCTGGATGGACCCGAGTGGTGTCTTCGGTACCGCAGTACAGCCACATCGGGTGGCCTCGGTACTGGAGCGGTTGGATGCGCCGCCTAAGGAAGACTTCCAGAAGATCCATGCCCGTCACTCCGTCCCGAACGAGTTGGACCACGCGCTCCATCAACATTTTTACCTCGGCTTTCTCCTCAGGAAGCACCTTCAGAGAAGACGGTTTGTCCACTCGGTCCATGGAGAACGGAGGGAGACCAGTCGACTGCCCCGGCGTCGACTCGTCTTGGCAGTAGAACCAAGTCGACTGCCACCCTCTGACCGACTCAGAAAGGGTCATGGCCAGGAAAGTGCTCTTATTCCTCAACTGAATCCCAAGACCCCCGCACGTCTGAATAACCTTGGTCCTCTCATCATCCGGACTCGCCTTTTTTACTGTCTGTGAGCGACAGGTGAATATGTGCTTGAAGAGACCCCAATGCGGTCGACAACCCAGGAAGTTCTCGCACATGGACACAAAGGCAGCAAGATTGGCGATGGAATTGGGATTGAAATGGTGGAGTTGCGCCCCAAAGAAATTCAGAAACCCATGGAAGAACACACTCGGCGGCAGAGAAAAACCACGATCTACGTGAGTGGCTAAGAGAACGCACTCACCCTCCTGCGGATGCGGTTGACACTTGGACCCCGGGAGCCTCGCTGACCCATGGGGGATCAGTCCCTCATTGGCCAGGTCGTTGAGATCTTTCTCAGTGATGGTCGAGCAGATCCAATCCCCTTGGACCCAACCCTTCGGCAGGCGGGACCACGACGAAGATCCGCCCCGACTAGACGGTCTCCCCTTCGCTTGCCCCGTCGCCGTCGCCTTCTTCGCGCGCTCTAGGGCCGCCGTCTTCTCCTTCACCATTGTCGCCGGCGAAGCGCGCGAGAGGTGGATAGGCGGAGCCGGGAGCAGGCGTAGTGGGCGGAGGCAGAGAGGGAAGAGAGAAGAATGGGAAGGCACTGTTCAAAAAACCCTCCCTCGGCGCTTTATATAAGGGCATTTCCGAGTGGCTGACGAGTGGGTCCGAGCGATCCTGTCACATCCCGAAACAGTCGCGCACGCACGATACGTGGCGAAAAAGGCGGCACAGAAATCGAGGCGTCCACGCCTTATCCCGTCCAATTGCCGCGGACCGCCCCGCTTCGTGCACTTCCCAAATTTCGGATCCCGCAAAAATCCGCTAGCAGCAGATCAATCTGTCAGACAATATCTTTCCCGCGATCCGTCGCTCGGGAGTTCTCCAAAGTTCAAAAGTTCACTCGACAGAAGATAGGAATGGATCAAGGCGACTGAAGTAAAAGTTGACGCCAACACCGAAAGAAAAATCGCCAATCCAAGATACGACACAATCAAAGCGCAAGAAATGAGTCGGAGAAAATCATCAACTCCTTCCTCACTCGAACCTCGATCCATTCGGGGGCTAATGATGAGGATATGTACCTAGGGTAGGGTCATAGACCTATCTAGGATACCATGCCCAAGGACATCCTTAGACGAAGCTACCTTCCAGTCGACCAAGAGAGACTCCACTCGACCGGCTAGAAGACACTCGACAAACCTGAAGACACTCGACCATCAAGACCCACTCAACCATCAGGAGTTCAGGATCTACTCTGCATCCAAATGGTCTGTAATTAAGTAGTATTAATGGTCATGATGACACTTTAAGTAGGGCATTACCAGTAACGCCCGGTCTTAATGTACTTTAATCCTTTGCTACGTGGGATGGCTGGGGTCCTGACGTCCTCTATATAAGCCACCCCCCTCCACTGGTAGAAGGGTTCGCACCCCTGTAACTCATATACACAGAAATCAGTCGACCGCCTCCGAGCTCCGAGACGTAGGGCTGTTACTTCCTCCGAGAAGGGCCTGAACTCGCTAAACACTTGTGTGTACAACTACTCCATAGCTAGGATCTTGCCTCTCCATACCTACCCCCCATTCTACTGTCAGACTTAGAACCACGACAGGTATTGCACTAGAACTAGCACCCATATCACATAAGCCATGATAACAATGATCTCCTATTTTAACAGAAATAACAGGCATGCCTACAACAGGTCTATGTTTATTTTTAGCATCAGTCTAGCAATTCTAGCAGCTTCATCATAGAAGTAAATAACATGCCCATCAATATTATCAGCCAAGAGATCTTTAACCATAGCAATACTAGGTTCAACTTTAATTTGCTTAGGTGGTGTAGGCATTTTAGTATTACTCTTATGAACCACAATTGAAGCTTTAGCATGATCCTTTATCCTAACAGGGAAAAGTGGTTTCTCAACATAAGTAGTAGGAACAATAGGATCATTATACGTGATAGTCTTTTCTTCAACTTTAATAGGTGCAACTACTTTTACTTCAGTGGGAGGATTATATTTAAACCACTTCTCCTTAGGGAGGTCAACATGAGTAGCAAATGATTCACAGAAGGAAGCTACTATCTCAGAGTCAAGTCCATATTTAGTGCTAAATTCTTTTTTGACTGTACACAATAGGGAAAAAACCCACTGTAATTTTTTCATTTTATATAAAAGAAACAAGTAACAAAGGTCCCACTGTACAAAAGGCTTGAGATAAGCCAAGAAAGAAAGAGAGAAAACAGAAAAAAAAACTAGCCACTAGGACTACAAAAGAAGATTGTCAAGCCATGAACAGTAGGCTCCAGCATAGCTCTTCTTAATTCTGAATCTGAGTAAGTTGAGATCTTCCAGGAATATAACTTTCCATCTCTGAATACTAGGATGAATTGCTTGAAAGATCAAGTTGTTCCTTGAGATCCAAATAGCCCAAGAAGCAAGGATGATTATTTCCATGAAAAAGGGCACATGAAGTTTCTGTCTAAGGTCATCAAAAGCTTCAAGCACTGAAACATTGGCCTGTCTTGAGGGACAAATCAGGTCCCAACATTGAGCAGCAAAGGGGCAGGTCCAAAAAAGATGCTGAAGTGTTTCCTCCTAAGGGCAATTATTGACAACACAATTATAGTTGTCCAGATGAAAAGTTTTCCTTCTTAGAAGATTCCTAGTATCGAGCCTGTCATGAAGTAGCCTCCAGAAAAACACTTTGTGTTTGGGCTGACAGGAGCTGCTCCAAATCCAGTTGAAATGTTGGGGCACTATTTTAACCCCCATCATCACTTTGTAGGCCTTAGCAACTGAGAATTGCTCATTTCCCCAAATATAACTCCATGTATCAATGCAATCAAGAGTGTCAGAGGCTCTTAATGCAATGCAAATGTCTTCCATGGCTTCAAATTCCTGGTAAGCTTGCACAGTCAGGGGTAAATGGAATAGATCCTCCAGGTATTCAGTGTGAATGATGGTGTGGACATTAGAAGTCTTGTTTTTCACAAAATAGAAGAGGTGGGGGAACATGTCCTGCAAACAAGCTGAGTGCCAAAGATCAGTCCAACATAAAGCACCTTTTCCATCTCCTATGTTGCATTTGGCCAAAGATTTGAAATGATCAATGAGCTTAATGTTTGCCTTCCACCAAAAGGATCCAATCCAACTACTGCCAGGTAGCAAATCATTGTTATAATAGGATTCCCAAACCAAGTTTACCCATGGAATATTGTGTCTGTTATAAAACTGGTGCAGGTTCTTAAGCAGGAGAGCTTTATTTTAAACAAAATATCCATCACCACCAAACCACCCTGATTTTTTGGTCGACAAACAGTGCTCCAGGCCACCATGGCAGGCCTGTGATCCTCTAGGTCAGGGCCTCTCCAAAGGCAATGCCTTAAATACTTGATAGCTTGAGTTTTAATAGTGACATGCACATCAAGGCATCCCATGAGATAAATATGCAGAGAGTTTAGGACAGATTTCACCAATAACAGTCTCCCAGCCATGGTCAGGAAGGAAGAAAAAACCACCAGTTTCTTCTGCAATCTTGTGACAAGAGGAAAACATTGTTCAACAGTAGGCTTCTGAATACCTAAAGGTGCTCCCAGGTATTGTATGGGAAAAGTTTCCTTTTTGTAGTGAAAAGTATTGATCAAAATCTCCACCTTCTCATCAGGCACATTGATTGGAATCAGACTTGATTTGTTATAGTTCACTTTAAGGCCAGTAGCATCTGCAAAAGTATTGAGTAGGGCTTTGAGACAGTGGAGCTGCTTTGCATCTGCTTGGAGGAGAACCAAAGTGTCATCTGCATACTGAACAATTGGAAAATCAGGACATGACTCCACTTGCAAGGGTCAAGTAACAAAACCAAGGTGCATGGCCTTATTGAGGATCGACTGTAGTAGGTCAGCAGCAAGCACAAACAGAAGGGGGGACAGGGGGTCTCCCTGCCTGACCCCTCTTAGACAATAATTTTTTTTGCCAGGGACCCCATTGAGCAAGATAGCAGAAGACGCAGAAGTGAACAACATTTTGACCCAGGTAATCCATCTGTCCCCAAAACCTTTGACTTTTAAATTGTCCAACATTGCCTGGTGCTCAATGGTGTCAAAAGCCTTCTCAAAATCCAATTTAAGCACAATAGTTTCTTCTTTGGACTTATGACATTGGTGCAGATATTCATAGGCCCAACCCAAACAGTCATGTATGGATCTTTCTTTAAGAAAGCCATATTGGTTGATGTGAACTAACTTGAGAATCACTTTCTGTAGCCTGTTTGCCAATAGTTTAGTGACAAGTTTCAGACAGCAGTTCAGTAGTGAGATTGGCCTAAAGTCATTTGCTGGCAAAGGAGTACTCCCTTTTGGAATAAGAGTGATGTATGATGTGTTTAGGCTTTCAAGGGAAATTGGTCCTGCATGAAATCATAAATGAATTTGAGCACATCTCCTTTAATAATGTCCCAGCAAGACTTGAGAAATTCATTGTTGAAACCATCAGGGCCTGGTGATTTGTCCATTGGGAGATCTTTGACCACATCATTAATTTCCTCTTCAGTGAAGGGTAATTCAAGGTTATCAAAAATTGCAGGATCTTGTCTCTGTCCAAACAAGGAATCCAGGTCGAAGTGCATAGATGTTTTTTGGGATGTGCCCATTCGTTTCTTAAAAGTTTCCAAAAAAATTGCAGCCTTCCCAGCATGATCAGATATTTCAGCTAGGTCATCATTTTGGAGCACAGCAATGTGATTGTGCCAATAATTGATGGAAGCTTTAGTGTGAATTTTTTTGTGTTCTCATCTCCAAATTTCACTCCCTTGATTTCCCCCTTTGCTTCCAATAGATATTTTGGTTTCTCAAAAGGATGATCAGATGTTCTTTAAGAATAGCCCTGCAGTTCCATTCATGAATGTCCAACTCTCTAAATTCCTCAAAGAAGTCCCAAAAGAAGATTAGCTCATTTAGCTTTGCAATTTGAGATTTGAGACAAGAAAGAGACTTGGCCCACATCTTCAAAGCTCTCCTTAGGTTCTTCAACTTAGCATTCAAAGACTTGACAACATCTAGATTTCCCACATGGATATTCCAAGCAGCAGCAACCACCTACTTAAAGTCAGAATGTTGTAGCCAATATTTTCAAACCTGAACACTCTTGCTTTTGGGATAGAAGTGCCAACTTTTATAACACAGGGCAGATGATCTGAAATAGGCTTTGCAAGAGGGAGCACAATGGTGTTTGGATAAGAGGTCATCCAAGAAGCAGATGTAAAAAACTAGTCAAGCTTGACCAAAAGAGGGTCATGTTGCATGTTACTCCAACTGAACTTTCTGCCATGTAAAGGCAATTCAACTAAACCCTGGTTACTGATTGCCTCATTGAACATAAGCATGTCATTTACATCCCCACCAGGTCTATTTCTATCAGAAGGTGCCCTCATAAGGTTGAAATCTCCCATGAGGATCCAATCCACATCATCATGCATGTGAATGTTCAAAAACCAATTAATGAACTCAATTTTGTCCTGTGGGTCACAAGGCCCATATATATTGGAAAGGATCCAAGATTGATTAGAGAGCAGGCTGGTAAACTGAATTGAGAGGGAGAAACTGTTTTGGGCAATAACTTCTCCAGCAAATTGAGAACCATTCCAAGCCACAAGAAGAGCCCCAGAAGCTCGAACAAAGGGGAGGAAAGCAAATTTAGTAATTCTATTAGGACAGAAGTTTTTAATGTAAGTTGTATCAAAGGACTCTCTCTTCGTTTCTTGCAGACACAGAATATTGCAGCCACTCTCATCTATTTTCTGCCTTAGAGCCAACCATTTGTTCTCAGAATTCAACCCTCTAATATTCTAGTTTAGAATATTCCAGTTTCTGTTTGTGTTATTCATGGATACACACATGATAATTTGTACCAGAAATCAAGCACCAGCACTTGATCAACCAGAAAAGTAGAATATGGCAAAAGACTCTGAACCACATCACATCACATAACCAGCAGAGCATCACACAACCACATATCACATGCATACTATGGAGATAGTACATCACCAGGTAAACAAGTTTCATAAAGCACCAACATCCAAGTCTTACACCATTCATAAAGATATCCAAAATAGGAAACGAGTGTCCAAACACACTACTCCTCAACACATTACTCCAACTAAGGACCTCTATCATCATGAAGAGTCGGATGTGTGTCCTTCTCCTTTGGCCAAGGGCACCTTGTCCAAAACATCCTCTTGCCTTCTCTTGGGCTTCTTAGCCAGTTTGTCCTCCAGCTCCCTCTCAGCAACCTTACAAAAGGAGGCAGTGAGATTTTTAACAACTGATTTTTGTATGATGGGAGGGACAACATTGCAAGGTAGACAGGTATTATTTGAGCATGAGTTTCTTTTGTAACCAGCATTATCCTTTTTTATTCTATCACTTCTCCTTACCTCGGTTTCAACCAGGGGAGTTTTTCCACTTCTCCCCTTCCTCAAATTTTCTGCTCCAAAAGGCTGCAGAAGAGCCTGGGACTCTCCATCTCGCATATTGGCAGGCACACCAATATTCTCTATTTCCTTTTCCTTAGCACCATGTTCCTCCATGGCCTGACAAGTAGGTGCATGTGAGGTAGGACACTTATCAGGTATGTGAAACAGAATGGCTTGATCCATATTCTCCACAGCAGTGAAAAGTTCCCACATTCCAGATTTTAACATATTGACAGTCCAAACAAACTTATCCGGGGACAGAAGTAAGTGAACAATAAAATTAAACCAACTTACAGGAATGTTGGTAGAGAAAGAGATCTTGTTATCCAGAGGTTGCTGTTGAAAATGTTGCTTCCGCAGCAACATGCCTTCTTCAGAAACAACATGGTCATTGTTAGCAGTTGCAGCCATCTGAATGCATTTCAAACCAAGTAGAGAAGGTGCCATACTAAAATGCTCATTGATTTGATTAACCCAGTTACCTTGAGGCCCTGACTGAAGATCCCCCAAGTTCTCAACTGGCTGAAGGCTTCCTCTAGAAGTATTGATGTGGTCAGTATTGCAGACAATGGCCTCAGTGGAAGATTCACCAGCCTGAGAGGCAGAAATGTGCTCAGAAGATGCCATAGTATCCAAAGGCAAGACTGAGGTCAGGCCAGACTCCAAAGTAGCTTCCAATTGCAATACAGGAGGGAGAGGAACTACATCTTGAGCTTCAGGAACAGTAACAGTGTCATCTGCCCCAGAAGTCCAGAAGAAGGACTGAATGCAACATGTTGCAACTGAGTTTCAGCAACTTGATCATGCAGGTCTACTTCATTCATTGCAGCATCAGGGTTCTGCTCTTGCAGCAAGAGGGGCTCCTCATCATCAGATAGATAGGCCTAGATAATGTTTTGTAAGCCATTAGCAATCACAATGGCAGGAGGAGGCAAAGCAGCATGCTCTACAGCCCGTGGGAGGAAGTTGTCCACAGCCATTGGAGGCAGAAGTAAGTTTGTGTTATCTCCTTTAGAGAAAGACATATCTGAAGATAAGCTACTATTACTGGGTGCAGGAAGCAGTTCTTCCCCATCTGCCCAGGCCAATTTTTCATGTTGAACTGCATCGAGTAGATCATCAAGTGCAGCATTCTGATTATCCTGCTGCTTCACATTCCAATTATCCCAATTCTCCTCATTCTAAACATCCATAGGATTGTTGTCAATAGCATCATCATGAAAACCAGCTCCAGGCACAACATTCTCAGGCAATGGGTGTGGGTCCACATTGTCAGGAGGAATAGGATCCTCATCTGTTGGGCCCCCACCAAGGAGCTCACTTGCCAGTACTTCAATGGATGAAGACCATCCATCTTCCTCAAACTCATCTCCTTCAGACCATCTCATACTTTTGGGAATGATTTCAAGATTCATGACTCTGGCTTTGACCACAATACGCCCCATGTGGTCATCTTGCTTGTCCCAGGAAATCATACGGCCAAACTTACTGACAGTGTTAGCCAAATCTTCAGTGTTTCGAAAATCAAACGGAACTCCCGTCAGAAGTAACCAAACAGTCCTATTGAAATGCACCCTTCTGTGGTTTCTGCCCTCATCATGCTTAAATGAACACATCCCCAAATTCATGCGGGCTATCTAGCACCAACTTATCCCTGTCTCGAACCCTCGTCAGACGCACATAAGCCTCTTCGAATGGACATCTCTGAATATCCCTCAACCCCAACTGCCTATGCTCAACGATAAACTCTTCAAGAACATCTCTTACATTTGGAAATGGAGCATCGGCTGGAAGGGGATGGATGGTCGCAATCGCCTAGTCTTCATGGCGACGAGGACGATGCGGAAGCACCACCCGAGCCACCCCATTGCGGCCCTGAACCTGCTGAATGTCGAAGCCATGGGGTACGAAGGGGAGCGGGTTAATCGGGATGTTGGCCATCTGAGCCGCCGCACGAGCGGTCACCGTTGATGGCGAGCTCAAGGTGACGGGAGCGGGGTTTGTGCAGTATGGAGAAACAGAGGAGCAGAGCGTAGAAGTTGAGGAGACAAGTGTAGGACGAGGCTGAAAATTAGGAAAAGATCCCAAACATAGCTCGCTAAAAGAGGAAACCAGCGAAGGGTTGCGGGCCGGGCCAACAGACTTAAACCAGTCCTGGACCGCATCCAGATCCCAGGCCTCGCTAGGTGGGCTGGGGAAGGAAGCAAACTGGAGGAAAGGAAAAAGCCCAGGAAGACTTCTCTCATGACACTCCCTGGCAAAGTGGCCCAACTTGCCACATGCATAGCACTGAAGCGAGTTATTTGAAAGACCTTGATTCCCGCCCTGTGAAACCGTAGCATGAACCTCTCCTGAGGTATTAACATTGATCACTGAGGGCTCATTATTGCCCGAGGCCTCATTATGGCTAGAGGTCAGAATATTCGCAAGGCGAGCAAAAACTGATGGCCGGAGTTGATGACCGGAAGCATCGCCGGTGGTCGATCTCGGGCGCGGACCAATAGTGACCAAAGTCCAAGAAGCTTCCTCTTCACGATAGAAAAGTTGCTCTTCATGCAACCAGTTGGGGCCTCCAAAACCCCACAGATTGAAAACTAATTCAAAATCCTTTTCAACCACACGGCCATGATTATAGATCTCAAAACCCACTGCTTTTGAAGCAACCGAAAATTTGTATGATCTGTCCTCGAGATGAAGCACACGAAAACCTTGAGGATATCCACCAAAGCAAGATTGGAGAGCGATACTAACCGTGTGACAATCCAACCGAAAACGAGCACGGCAGAAAGAAACCACCAAAGTGAACTCTCGCTGATGAAAACCAGGCGAAAACACCACTGGATGACCAAACTTTTGCCTCATCGAACGTTGGAAATCTTTACCTCGAGCAAAGTTGAGTGAGGGAGGATTCATGGCCATCTTCCTTGCCCCAGCTCCTCGCGCAAAGAAACAAAACAAGGTTGGTGGCTGCCACCCTCGGAGTGACAAGTGGCAGAAGGGAGGTGGCCACCGGCGCCGGAGTGGCAACCAGCGGTGGGAGAGGTGGTCGCCGGGGCCGGAGTGGCCACCGGCGGTTGGCGCCCTGGAGGAGCCTAGGAGGTGGTATGGCCCTATTTAGTGCTAAATTCACGATAGACATCGGTATCCATAAAAGATTTAACACAATCAAACTTAGGTGTCATACCTGACTCCTTACCTTCGTCGAGATCCCAATCTTCAGAGTTGCGTTTAATTCTTTCCAATAAATCCCATTTGATTTCAATAGTCTTCATCATAAAAGACCCAACACAAGAAGTATCGAGCATGGAGCGATTGTTGAGAGAAAGCCGAGCATAAATTTTTTGAATAATCATTTCTCTTGAGAGCTCATGATTGGGGCATGAATATAACATTGACTTAAGCCTCCTCCAAGCTTGAGCGATGCTTTCTCCTTCGCGAGGCCAGAAATTATATATATAATTACGATCACGATGAATAAGATGCATAGGATAAAACTTCTGATGAAATTCCAATTTCAATCATTTGTAGTTCCATGATCCCATATCATCACATAGCCTAAACCATGTCAATGAATCTCCCTTCAAAGATAAAGGGAAGACCTTCTTCTTGACAACATCATTGGGCATACCTGCAAGCTTAAATAATCCACAAACTTCATCCACATAGATTAGGTGCAAATCGGGATGCAATGTTCCATCTCCTGTAAAAGGATTAGCTAGCAGTTTCTCTATCATACCCGAAAAAATTTCAAAGTAAACATTTTCAGTAGGTTCAGTAGGTTGAGGAGCAACTCTTTGCTCTACTGGTCGGGGTGAAGATACCCCGAACAAGCCCCTCAAAGGATTATGTTCCATCATAACAAGTGACAGTAAATTTCAGCACACTATATAAATCTTTCCTTACCAAGTTCCACTTACCAAAACCGCTTCACTCCCTAGCAACAGCGCCAGAAAAGAGTCTTGATGAACCAGAAGTGTAGGGGATCTATCGTAGTCCTTTCGATAAGTAAGAGTGTCGAACCCAACGAGGAGCAGAAGGAAATGACAAGCGGTTTTCAGTAAGGTTTTCTCTGCAAGCACTGAAATTATCGGTAGCAAATAGTTTTGTGATAAGGTAATTTGTAACGGGTAGCAAGTAACAAGAATAAATAAAGTGCAGCAAGATAGCCCAATCCTTTTTGTAGCAAAGGACAAGCCTGGACAAGTTCTTATATAGAGAAAAGCGCTCCCGAGGACACATGGGAATTATCGTCAAGCTAGTTTTCATCACGCTCATATGATTCACGTTCGTTACTTTGATGATTTGATAGTGGGTGGACCGGTGCTTGGGTACTACCCTTTCTTGGACAAGCATACCACTTATGATTAACACCTTTTGCAAGCATCCGCAACTACAAAAGAAGTATTAAGGTAAACCTAACCACAGCATGAAACATGTGGATCCAAATCAGCCCCTTACGAAGCAACACATAAACTAGGGTTTAAGCTTCTGTCACTCTAGCAACCCATCATCGACTTATTACTTCCCAATGCCTTCCTCTAGGCCCAAACAATGGTGAAGTGTCATGTAGTCGACGTTCACATAACACTACTAGAGGAAAGACAACATACATCTCATCAAAATATCGAACGAATACCAAATTCACATGACTAGTTATAGCAAGACTTCTCCCATGTCCTTAGGAACAAACATAACTACTCACAAATCATATTCATGTTCATAATCAGAGGGGTATAAATATGCATTAAGGCTCTGAACATATGATCTTCCACCAAATAAACCAACTAGCATCAGCTACAAGGAGTAATCAACACTACTAGTGACCCACATGTACCAATCTAAGGTTTTGGGACAAAGATTGAATACAAGAGATGAACTAGGGTTTGAGAGGAGATGGTGCTGGTGAAGATGTTGATGGAGATTTACCCCCTCCCGATGAGAGGATCGATGGTGATGATGTTGGTGATGATTTCCCCCTCCCAGAGGGATGTTTCCCCGGTAGAACAGCTCCACCGGAGCCCTAGATTGGTTCCGCCAAGGTTCCGCCTCGTGGCGGCGGTGTTTCATCCCGAAAGCTTGCTTATGATTTTTTCCAGGGTGAAAGACTTCATATAGCAGAAGATGGTCACCAGAAGGCTGCCAGGGGCCCCACGAGGCAGGGGCGCACCCAGGGGGTAGGGTGCACACCCACCCTCATGGACAGTGGGTGGCCCCCCTCTGGTATTTCTTCCGCTCAGTATTTTTTATTAATTCCTAAAATGACTTTAGTGGAGTTTCAGGACTTCTGGAGTTGTTCAGATAGGTCTCTAATATTTACTCCTTTTACAGCCCAGAATTCCAGCTGTCGGCATTCTCCCTCTTCATGTAAACCTTGTAAAATAAGAGAGAATAGGCATAAGTATTGTGACATAATGTGTAATAACAGCCCATAATGCAATAAATATCGATATAAAAGCATGATGCAAAATGGACATATCAGTATGCGTGAAGATGGTGGGCCTATCAAGATGTAATGGCAAGGAAGGAAAATTTTATGACGGAATGGATACCTTCATCACATTTAACCTTTCACAAAGTCAGGGTTAACCGGCCTTGCTTTTGGTTGAAGATGGTCTCAAAGGATGGATGGTCGTTGCCGATGCGGAAGCTCATAGCCGATGTAGTCGATGGAACGATACAAGTATCTGGTGGTGAATGAAGATCTAACCATCCCTAAGTACCCGAAACACCTTAGGAGACCCAAATCACAACTCAAACAGCCACAAATGCAATAAGAACCAAATTGGGTTAGGTTGGAGATTTTTTATGTGGTGGTGCGGAAGTTATGGCGGAGGGCCTATGCAAAGATGACAAAATGTACAAAATTTTATAGAGTCAAATGGTGGTAAAACCAATATGAGCAGCTTGGTGACGTTGCTAGCTTTCCAACGAGCCGAAGAACACCCAATCGGAGTTCGGGAGTGGGAGATATGGCCGAAACGGTGAAGCGGTGCTGGCTGGTGTGTAGGGGTCGTGCGCACGGGGTCTAAGTCCCATGGGCACGAGGTCCCATATTCATAGTACAAGGCCATGGGCACGGGGTTTCCAGGAACTTTGTGGGGGCCTGTGAACACGGGGCCTGGGGTCTGTGGACACCGGGGTGGCGGAGAAATCACGACTTCAAACTCAAATTTGAAGGGGGGGAGAAAATTAGGCTATGGGGACGCAATAGATGGTGGATCTACTTGCTGAACACCAGATTCAGGGATTGAGATCAACAAAAACGCACTAGGAACAACAAATCACAAAAAAATTGGCATGACTCTTGAGGGAGTCCTGGATTGAGGGGTCCTCGGACAGCCGGACTATATACTTTGGCCGGACTGTTGGACTATGAAGATACAATATTGAAGACTTCGTCCTGTATCCGGATGGGACTCTCCTTTGTGTGGAGGGTAAGCTTGGAAATTATGATATGTAGATCTCCTTCTATGTAACCGACTCTGTGTAACCCTAGCCCCCTCCGGTGTCTATATAAACCGGAGGGTTTAGTCCGTAGGCCAACAACAATCATAATCATAGGCTAGCTTCTAGGGTTTAGCATCTACGATCTCGTGGTAGATAAACCCTTGTAATACTCATATCATCAAGATCAATCAAGTAGGAAGTAGGGTATTACCTCCATTGAGAGGGCCCGAACCTGGGTAAACATCATGTCCCCCGCCTCCTGTTACCATTAGCCTTAGACACACAGTTCGAGACCCCCTACCCGAGATCCGCCGGTTTTGACACCGACATTGGTGCTTTCATTGAGAGTTCCACTGTGCCGTCGCGATAAGGCTAGATGGCTCCTTCAATCATCTTCAATGACGCTGTCCAGGGGGAGGTTTTCCTTCCCGGACAGATCTTCATATTCGGCGGCTTCGCACCGGGGGCCAACTCGCTTGGCTATCTGGAGCAGATCGGTAGCTACGCCCCTGGCCATTAGGTCAGGTTTGGAAGCTTGAACTACACTGCTGACATCCGCGGAGACTTGATCTTTGACGGATTCGAGCCCGTGTCAGGTGCGCCGAATAGTCACGACGAGCATGGCTTAGATCTGCCATCGGACAGTATGCGAGGAATCGCGCCTGCGACTGCTCTGGGAATCAATCTGGAGCAAATTGTGCCATCCGAGGGCAGGTGGATGGACCCCGCCTCGGAGGCCGCATACTCATCGGCGTCGGAGCTGAACACTGACCCCACCTCCTATGAGGCCGGTATCATCGGACCCTCGGACTCGTCTCCGGCTACAGGATCCGAACCGCGTACGCCCGTGCCTATCGAATCTGATTGGGCACCGGTCATGGAGTTCACCTCCGCGGATATCTTTCAGCACTCGCCCTTGGGTGATGTGCTAAATTGATTAAGGTCTCTCTCCTTGTCAGGAGACTCTTGGCCGAACTATGTCCGGCTCGAGTGGGAAGCAGACGACGTAGAAATTCGTTCCCCACCCACCACCCACTTAATAGCCATGGTCGATGACTTAACCGACGTGCTTGACTTCAACTCCGAAGACATCGACGGTATGGATGGTGATGAAGGAGACAAACAGGAACCACCGCCCGCAGGGCGCTGGACAACCACCTCATCATATGATATATATATATATATGGTGGACACCCCCAAAGAAAACAATGACGATGAGGCAACAGAGGATAATCCCTTGGGAAAGCAATCAAAGCACTAGCGTCATCGGCGCCGCTCTAAGCCCCGCCATGGCAGAAATAGCAGTACCGGCACAGGAGATGATAGCATTCTGGATGGTGCCAAAGACGAAAACAATCCAGCCCAGCCTGACTTCGAGCAAGTCGAGCAGGAGGATGGGCAAGCTAGCCCAGATGAACAGGCAACGAACGGAGACTTGGAGGACAACAATTATATGCCTCTCTCCGAAGATGAGGTGAGCCTTGGCGACGACGAATTTGTCATGCCTGAGGATCCTGTCGAGTAGGAGCGCTTCAAGCGCCGGCTTATAGCCACTGCAAAAAGCCTCAAGAAGAAGCAGCAACAGCTTCAAGCTGATCAAGATCTGCTAAGAGATAGATGGACTGAGGTCCTAGCAGGCGAGTAATACGGACTCGAGCACCCAACCAAAAGTTACCTGAAGCGCCTGTTGCTACCCCAACTCGAGGAGGAGGCGCTAGAGACTACACTACTGATACGTCTCCAACGTATCTATAATTTTTTATTGTTCCGTGCTATTATATTACCTGTTTTGGATGTTTATGGGCTTTATTTTACACATTTATATCATTTTTGGGACTAACCTACTAACCGGAGGCCCAACCCGTATTGCTATTTTTTTTACCTATTTTAGTATGTCGAAGAAAAGGAATATCAAACGGAGTCCAAACGGAATGAAACCTTCGGGAGCGTGATTTTTGGAACGAACATGATCCGGAGAACTTGGAGTGCAAGTCAAGAAGCAATCGAGGCGGCGAGGAGATAGGAGGGCGCTCCCACCCCTCCTGGGCGCGCCCCTGTCTCCTGGGTCCCTCGAGCGGCCACCGACGTACTTCTTCCTCCTATATATACCTACGTACCCCGAAAACATCCAGGGAGCCACCAAAGAAATATTTCCGCCACCCTAACCTTATGTATCCACGAGATCCCATCTTGGAGCCTTCGTCGACGCTCCGCCAGAGGGGGAATCAACCATGGAGGGGTTCTACATCAACACCATAGCCCTTCCGATGAGTTGTGAGTAGTTTACCACAGCCCTTCGGGTCCATAGTTATTAGCTAGTTGGTGTCTTCTCTCTTTTTGGATCTCAATACAATGTTCTCCCCCTCTCTTGTGGAGATCTATTCGATTTAAACTCTTTTTGCGGTGTGTTTGTCGAGATCCGATGAATTGTGGGTTTATGAGTAAGTTTATCTATGAGAAATATCTGAATCTTCTCTGAATTCTTGTATGTATGTTTGAGTTATCTTTGCAAGTCTCTTCGAATTATTGGTTTGGTTTGGCCTACTAGATTGATCTTTCTTGCCATGGGAGAAGTGCTTAGCTTTGGGTTCAATCTTGTGGTGTCCTTACCCAGTGACAGAAAGGGTTGCAAGGCACGTATTGTATTGTTGCCATCAAGGATAAAAAGATGGGGTTTATATCATATTGCTTGAGTTTATCCCTCTACATCATGTCATCTTTCTTAATGTGTTACTCTTTTCTTATGAACCTAATACTCTAGATGCATGCTAGATAGCGGTCGATGTGTGGAGTAATAGGAGTAGATGCAGGCAGGAGTCGGTCTACTTGTTGCGTACGTGAGGCCTATATACATGATCATGCCTATATAATCTCATAATTATTTGCTTTTCTATCAATTGCTCGAAAGTAATTTGTTCACCCACCGTAATACTTATGCTATCTTGAGAGAAGCCTCTAGTGAAACCTATGCCCCCGGGTCTATCGTTTATCATATAAGCTTTCAATCTACTTTTATTTGCATCTTTACTTTTTGCATCTATATTATAAAATACCAAAAATATATTTATCTTATCATATTATCTCTATTAGATCTCACTTTCGCAAGTGGCCGTGAAGGGATTGACAACCCCTTTATCACGTTGGTTGCGAGTTATTTGTTTGTTTGTGTAGGTTTGTGGGACTTGTGAGGAGCCTCCTACTGGATTGATACCTTGGTTCTCAAAAACTGAGGGAAATACTTACGCTACTGTGCTGCATCACCCTTTCCTCTTCAAGGAAAACCAACGCAAGCTCAAGACGTAGCAAGAAGGATTTCTGGCACCGTTGTCGGGGAGGTATTCGCTCAAGTCAAGACATACCAAGTACCCATTACAAACTCATCTCCCTCGCATTTACATTATTTGCCATTTGCCTCTCGTTTTCCTCTCCCCCATTATTCGCCCTTCTTCTGTTCGTCTTTTTGCTTTGATGTTTTACTTGGCTCGTTTGCTTGTTTGGTTGGAATAGTTGTTTATTTATTTCTAAACAGAGAACCTAAGATCTATGGATCCTCATCCGCTTGCTAATATTTGTAAGAGATCCAATTATGATGAACCAATTGCTAGTGAGTTTTGTGCACTAGATTATCTTTATGAAACTTTGCTCAAAATTTGTGAATCTGAAAATAATGATGAAGAAATTTATGAAGAGATTCACGATAACTCCTTGAATAAAAAGCATGATTGCAATGATTTTCCTATAAATTCTCTTGATGTCAATTGTGCTAACAATATGCAAAACCCTAAGCTTAGGGATGCTAGTTTTGCTATGTCTACTACTTGTTGCAATGATCATGATTGGAGTGATTCTTCTTATGATCTTGAAAATTTATTTAAGCCCCATGATGAATATGAGATTGATAATAGTGTTTGCAATAATATTGAAAGTGGGCTTGGAAGAGTGTCAACTTTAGATCCCACATATTTGGAGAATGTTCAATCTTATGGTATTTTTGATAAAAGTGGGTTTGGAGAGGTCATGACTTTAGTTAATGTTAATCCCACTTCTTTGGAAGAGTGTCAACTTCGCATGCATGTGGATCGTGTTGGAAATATTTTATGTGATAGTTATTTTGTTGAATTTGCTTATGATCCTATATGTAATTATTACGAGAGAGGAAAATATGGTTGTAGAAATTTTCATGTTACTAAATTACCTCTCTTCATGTTGAGATTGCTATCATCTCTTTGTTCTTCCTTGCATATGCTAGTTTTTTCTTGCCTTGATAATTTGTTTGCTTACAAGATGCCTATGCATAGGAATTATGTTAGACTTAGATGTGTTTGTCACGTGTTTCTTGATGCTCTCTTTATGCTTCAATTCTTGTCTTTCATGTGAGCATCATTAAAATTATCAATGCCTAGCTAAAAGGCTTTAAAGAAAAGTGCTTGTTGGGAGACAACCCAATATTTTTACTTGCTGTTATTCAATAAATTTTGGATCTAATTTCTGTTTAGATGTGTTTTCATGTTTTAATTAGTGTTTGTGCCAAGTAGAACCTATAGGATAACCTATGATGATAGTTGATTTGATTCTGCTGAAAAACAGAAACTTTGCGCTCACGAGAAAAAAATTAATAAATCACCGAACGACATTTTGCATTGATTCTTTTTGATGATGTTCAATAAACAAATTTTCCAGTCCGTCCTATTTTGGTAGGAGTTTTAAAGTTCCATAAGTTTGTGTTAGTTACAGATTGCTACAGACTGTTCTGTTTTTGACAGATTCTGTTTTTCGTGTGTTTTTTGCTTATTTTGAAGCATCTATGGGTAGTAAAATAGTTTATGAACCATGGAGAACTTGGAATACAGTAGGTTTAACACCAATATAAATAAAGAATGAGTTAATTACAGTACCTTATGTGGTGGTTTTGTTTTCTTTCACTAACGGAGCTTATGAGATATCCTGTTGAGTTTTGTGTTGTGAAGTTTTCAAGTTTTGGGTAAAGATTTGATGGACTATGAAATAAGGAGTGGCAAAAGCCTAAGCGTGGGGATGCCCATGGCACCCCGAGATATTCAAGAATAGCCAAAATCCTAAGCTTGGGGATGCCCCGGGAAGGCATCCCCTCTTTCGTCTTCGTTCATTGGTATCTTTACTTGGAGCTATATTTTTATTCGCCACATGATATGTGTTTTGCTTGGAGCATCCTGTATTATATTAGTCTTTGCTTTTTAGTTTACCACAATCATCCTTGCTGTACACACCTTTTGGGAGAAGCCTACTTGATTGAAATTTATTAGAATACTCTATGTGCTTCACTTATATCTTTTGAGCTAGATAGTTTTTGCTCTAGTGCTTCACTTATACCTTTTAGAGCACGACGGTGGTTTAATCTTGAAGAAATTGTTAATGTCTCATGCTTCACTTATATTATTTTGAGAGTCTTTTAGAACAGCATGGTATTTTCTATGGTTATAAATTGGTCCTAGAATGATGAGCATCCAAGTTGGGTATAATAAAAACTATCATAGGAAGTGAATTGGATGCTATGATCAATTTGATACTTGATAATTGTTTTGAGATATGGAGGTAGTGATATTGAAGTCATGCTAGTTGGGTGATTATGAATTTAAAGAATGCTTGTGTTGAAGTTAGCAAATCCCGTAGCATGCACGTATGGTTAAAATTGTGTAACAAATTTGAAACATGAAGTGTACCTCGCTTGTGCATCCTTATGAGTGGCGGTCGGGGACGAGCGATGGTCTTTTCCTACCAATCTATCCCTCAAGGAGCATGCGCGTAGTGCTTGGTTTTTGATGACTTCTAAATTTTTGCAATAAGTATATAAGTTCTTTTGAGTAATGTTGAGTCCATGGATTATACACACTTTTACCTTTCCATCATTGCTAGCCTCTTCGGTACCGTGCATTGCCCTTTATCACCTTGAGAGTTGGTGCAAACTTTGCCGGTGCATCCAAACCCCGTGATATTATACGCTCTATCACACATAAACCTCCTTATATCTTCCTCAAAACAGCCACCATACCTACCTATTTATGGCATTTCCATAGCCATTCCGAGATATATTGCCATGCAACTTTCCACCATTTCGTTCGTTATCATCATGACATACATTACTTTTGTCATATTGCCATTGCATGATCATGTAGTTGACATCGTATTTGTGGCAAAGCCACCATGCATAATTTTCATACATGTCACTCTTGATTCATTGCACCATCCCGGTACACCGCCGGAGGCATTCATATAGAGTCATATCTTGTTCTAGTTTCGAGTTGTAATTTATATGTTGTAATCAATGAAAGTGTGATGATCATCATTATTAGAGCATTGCCCAAAAAAGAAAAAAAAGAAAAAAAGAAAGGCCAAAAGAAAAGAAAAGAGAAAGGCCCAAAAAAAGGGAAAAAAGAAAAAAAGAAAAAAGAAAAAAAAGAAAATAAATAAAAAGGGCAATGTTACTATCTCTTTTTCCACACTTGTGCTTCAAAGTAGCCCCTTGTTTTTCATGTAGTGAGTCTCATTTATTGTGCTTCAAAGTAGCACCATGTTTTTTCATATAGTGAGTCTCATATGTTGTCACTTCCATATACTAGTGGGAATTTTTCATTATAGAACTTGGCTTGTATATTCTTACGATGGGCTTCCTCAAATACCCTAGGTCTTCGTGGGCAAGCAAGTTGGATGCACACTCACTAGTTTTCTTTTGTTGAGCTTTCATTCATTTATAGCTCTAGTGCATCCGTTGCATGGCAATCCCTACTCCTCAAGTTGACATCAATTGATGGGCATCTCCATAGCCCGTTGATTATCCTCGTCAATGTGAGACTTTCTCCTTTTTTGTCTTCTACACACAATCCCCATCATCATATTCTATTCCACCCATAGTGCTATATCCATGGCTCACGCTCATGTATTGCGTGAAGGTTGAAAAAGTTTGAGATTATTTAAGTACGAAACAATTGCCTGGCTTGTCATCGGGGGTGTAGAATTTGGGAACATCTTTGTGTGACGAAAATGAAGCATAGCCTAACTATATGATTTTGTAGGGATGAACTTTCTTTAGCCATGTATATTGTGAGAAGAGATGCTTGCTTTTATTAGTATGCTTGAAGTATTACTATTTCTTTTGTCAATATGAACTTTCATTTTGAATCATTTGGATCTGAACATTCATGCCACAATAAAGAAAATTACATTGAGAATTATGTTAGGTAGCATTCCACATAAAAAATTCTGTTTTTATCATTTACCTACTCAAGGACGAGCAGGAATTAAGCTTGGGGATGCTTGATATGTCTCCAACGTATCTATAATTTTTTATTGTTCCATGCTATTATATTACCTGTTTTGGATGTTTATGGGCTTTATTTTACACATTTATATCATTTTTGGGACTAACCTACTAACCGGAGGCCCAGCCCATATTGCTATTTTTTTTGCCTATTTCAGTATTTCGAAGAAAAGAAATATCAAACGAAGTCCAAACGGAATGAAACCTTCGGGAGCGTCATTTTTGGAACGAACGTGATCCGGAGAACTTGGAGTGCAAGTCAAGAAGCAATCAAGGCGGCCAGGAGATAGGAGGGCGCGCCCACCCCTCCTGGGCGCGCCCCCTGTCTCCTAGGCCCCTCGAGTGGCCACTGACGTACTTCTTCCTCCTATATATACCTACGTACCCCGAAAACATCCAGGGAGCAACTGAAGAAATATTTCTGCCAACGTAACCTTATGTATCCGCGAGATCCCATCTTGGAGCCTTCGCCGGCGCTCCATCGGAGGGGGAATCGACCACGGAGGGCTTCTACATCAACACCATAGCCCTTCCGATGAGTTGTGAGTAGTTTACCACAGACCTTCGGGTCCATAGTTATTAGCTAGTTGGCTTCTTCTCTCTTTTTGGATCTCAATACAATGTTCTCCCCCTCTCTTGTGGAGATCTATTCGATCTAAACTCTTTTTGCGGTGTGTTTGTCGAGATCCGATGAATTGTGGGTTTATGATTAAGTTTATCTATGAGAAATATCTGAATCTTCTCTGAATTCTTTTATGTATGATTGAGTTATTTTTGCAAGTCTCTTCGAATTATCGGTTTGGTTTGGCCTACTAGATTGATCTTTCTTGCCATGGGAGAAGTTCTTAGCTTTGGGTTCAATCTTGCGGTGTCCTTACCCAGTGACAGAAAGGGTTGCAAGGCACGTATTGTATTGTTGCCATCGAGGACAAAAAGATGGGGTTTATATCATATTGCTTGAGTTTATCCCTCTACATCATGTCATCTTTCTTAATGCGTTACTCTTTTCTTATGAACTTAATACTCTAGATGCATGCTGGATAGCGGTCGATGTGTGGAGTAATAGTAGTAGATGCAGGCAAGAGTCGGTCTACTTGTTGCGGACGTGATGCCTATATACATGATCATGCCTAGATAATCTCATAATTATTCACTTTTCTATCAATTTCTCGACAGTAATTTGTTCACCCACTGTAGTACTCATGCTATCTTGAGGGAAGCCTCTAGTGAAACCTATGGCCCCCGGGTCTATCTTTTATCATATAAGCTTTCAATCTACTTTTATTTGCATCTTTACTTTTTGCATCTATATTATAAAATACCAAAAATATATTTATCTCATAATATTATCTCTATTAGATCTCACTTTTGCAAGTGGCCGTGAAGGGATTGACAACCCCTTTATCACGTTGGTTGCGATTTCTTTGTTTGTTTGTGTAGGTTCGTGGGACTTGTGAGGAGCCTCCTACTGGATTGATACCTTGGTTCTCAAAAACTGAGGGAAATACTTACGCTACTGTGCTGCATCACCCTTTCCTCTTGAAGGAAAACCAACGCAAGCTCAAGACATAGCAACTACCAGCGCAGGATGAGGCGGACTGGCCACCTCGTGGCCAAGACAAAGCAGCGTATCAGACCGAACATCCGCCCGCACCCTACCGCCAATCAAACAAAAATACTAAGGTCCGGGGCAACATGCAGGACCTACGAGAAGTATTGGAAAACAAAGCAGGACAGTCAAGATCAATCTACGGATCACGGGGGCGCGCCACAACGCGTGACGATGACCATCACGTCAGATACATTAAACAAAAGTCCGTCCAGGCCAAATACAACAGACCAGATTCATTTGAACTGCGTTGGGATGTAGCCCGGCATAGAGGCGCCGCACACCCACTATGCTTCACTAATGAAGTAATGGATCATGAACTCCCAGAAGGGTTTAAACCTGTAAAAATTGAATCATATGATGGCACAACAGACCCCGCGGTATGGATTGAAGATTTTCTCCTGTACATTCACATGGCCGGCGGCGATGACTTACATGCCATCAAGTACCTACCACTTAAGCTCAAAGGATCGGCTCGGCATTGGCTGAATAGCCTGCCAGCAAGCTCCATTGGCAGTTGGGAGGACATAGAAGACGCATTCCTTGACAACTTCTAGGGCACTTACGTGCGACCACCGGATGCGGATGACTTAAGCCACATAACCCAACAGCCTGGAGAGTCAACTAGGAAATTCTGGACTCGGTTCCTAACTAAAAAGAACCAAATCATCGAATGTCCGGATGCCGAAGCCCTAGTGGCCTTTAAGCATAGCATCCGTGACGAGTGGCTCGCCTGACACCTCAGCCAAGAGAAGCCAAAGTCCATGGCAGCCCTCACGACACTCATGACTCGCTTTTGCATGGGCGAGGACAGCTGGCTGGCTCGTAGCAACGTCACACCAAAAACTCCGGTGATTCAGACACCAGAGATAGCAATGGCAAGCCACGACACAATAGACACAAGCGTCGAAACATTGGCGACAACACCGAAGACATGACAGTCAACGCCGGATTCAGAGGCTTTAAATCCGGACAGCGAAAGAAGCCATTCAAAAGAAACTACCCGGGCTCGTCCAGTCTGGACCGCATCCTTGATCGCTCATGTCAAATTCACGGCACCCCCGATAAACCAGCCAACCACACCAACAGAGAATGATGGGTGTTTAAACAGGCCGGCAAGTTGAATGCCGAACACAAGGAAAAGGGGCTGCAACGAGGAGCCCCGGCCGCCGAACACAGGAGAACAGAAAAAATTCCCTCCCCAAGTGAAAACGGTTAATATGATATATGCAATCCATATTCCCAAGCAGGAACGGAAGCACGCACTATGGGATGTCTATGCGATGGAGCCAGTTGCCCCAAAGTTCAACCCATGGTCTTCTTGTCCGATCACTTCTGATCGCAAGGACCATCCTACCAATATCTGTCATGGCGATTTTGCCGCATTGGTCCTTGACCCAATCATTGACGGATTCCACCTCACACGAGTCCTTATGGACGCTGGCAGCAACCTGAACCTGCTTTATCAGGATACAACGTGCAAAATGGGCATCGATCCCTCAAGGATCAAACCCACTGAGGGAGTCCTGGATAAGGGGGTATCCGGACAGCCGGACTATATGCTTTGGCCGGACTGTTGGACTATGAAGATACAAGATTGAAGACTTCGTCCCGTGTTCGGATGGGACTCTCCTTGGCGTGGAAGGCAAGCTTGGCGATTCAGATGTATATCTCCTTCTCTGTAAACCGACTTCGTGTAACCCTAGCCCCCTCCGGTGTCTATATAAACTGGAGGGTTTAGTCCATAGGACACAACAACAATCATACCATAGGCTAGCTTCTAGGGTTTAGCCTCTCTGATCTAGTGGTAGATCAACTCTTGTAATACTCATATCATCAAGATCAATCAAGCAGGAAGTAGGGTATTACCTCCATCGAGAGGGCCCGAACCTGGGTAAACATCGTGTCCCCAGTCTCCTGTTACCATTAGCCTTAGACGCATAGTTAGGGACACCCTACCCGAGATCCGCCGGTTTTGACACCGACATTGGTGCTTTCATTGAGAGTTCCTCTGTGTCTTTGCAGTAAGGCTTCATGGCCCGCCTCGTTGTCAGGGACAACATCACCTCTGAAGGAGCATTGGCCCAAGGCCAAACTCTCCATCTGGGCGGTTTCGTCATGACCGCCCAATCGGCTGTCGCGCCGACAATGACTTCTCAGGTCATCAAAAACAGCCTCCATGTCAGTTCGGAACTCGCCGAACAGATGGATCCAATGGAGCTCTCTTCCCTTAATGAGCTCTTGGATCGCATCGCCGCCCTGGGCGTCGCTACGGACTATGATAGGATTGGGCTCAAACCCGACCAAAGGGAGATTCATTCGCCGCCGGTCACCCACGAGATCGCGGTAGTGGAGGAGCATCATACGAATTCTCCCTCTATTTTGAGGATGAACTGTGTCTGGATTTCCGAGCTCTCTGAGCCGGACACCCGCACGCGGGAGGACACGACCGAAACTCCGAACTTAGGATCGGGCGACGGGTCAAACAAATTGGGCAACATCCCAGAGCCCGAGCCATTAATCTCGGGAACTTCCTTGCCCCTGGGTCTCAGATTGGGTCAGGATTCGGATTCAAAACCACCCACCCGCCCAGATTTATTCAATATTCAACAAATCGGCAAGACAGTAGAGGCCTATGTAGACGACGTGGTCATCAAAACAAGACATGTTGAAACTTTAATAGACGACTTGAGGCTTACGTTCGACAACCTCCGAACATACGACATCAAGCTCAACCCGGAGAAATGTGTCTTTGGGGTACCCTTCGGGAAATTTCTCGGCTTCATCATTTCCAATAGAGGAATTGAAGCAAATTCGGCAAAAATCTGAGGTCTGTCATAGTTGGCTATCCCAACAGACCTCAAGCAGATCCAAAAACTAACTGGATGCGTGGCTGCCTTAAGCCGCTTTATCTCCCGCTTAGGAGAAAAGGCACTACCTCTATATCACCTTCTTCGACGCACCGGACACTTTGAGTGGACGGATGCGGCCATGGCCGGACTGGAAGAAATAAAGGCAATCTTGGCCACAAACCTAGTCCTGACCGTGCCAAACATTGGCGAACCCATGCTATTATACATAGCCGCAACAAACCAAGTTGTGAGCGTAGTGCTCGTCGTCGAACGAGAGGCAGACGAACACAAGCTCCCGCTCCAAAAGCTGGTATATTACGTGTCCACTGTCCTCAGCCCATGCAAATCTCGGTACCCAGACTATCAAAAGATAGCGTACGCGGTCTTCATGGCATCCCGGAAACTACGACACTACTTTCAAGAGTGTTCGATCACGGTGGCCTCCGAAGTACCACTCAATGACATAATAAATAACCGCGATGCAACATGCCGAATTGCTAAATGGGCTATTGGGATCCTCTTGCTCGACATAACATACAAACCACGGCGGGCCATTAAGTCGCAAGTACTGGCCGACTTCGTCGCCGAATGGACAGAAGCCGAACTCCCTAAAGCGTACGGCACGTACTCAAATTGGATCATGCATTTAGACAGCTCTAAAATGCTGGCCAGATTGGGAGCGGGTGTTGTCCTAACATCTCCAATCGGAGACACGGTTCAATACGTACTCCAAATATTATACACAGATTCCAATAATGCAGCCGAATACAAGGCCCTGTTGCATGGTCTTCGGATGGCAGTCTCCATGGGCATCCAACGCCTCGAAGTGCGAGGGGAATCGAACCTTGCAATATCTCAGGTAAATGGAGACTTTGATGCCAAGGACCTAAAAATGGCGGCCTATCACAATGTCGTCCTCAAAATGTCAGCTCGGTTCGAGAGGCTCGAATTCCACAATGTGCTCAGAGAAAATAATCAAGCGGCCGATATCCTCGCCCGCATCGGCGCTAAACGCGACCCCGTCCCACCCAATATCTTCTTAGAAAGGCTGTTCAAGCCGTCCGTGGCATGGGAGGGTGAGTTCGGCACTACTAGTCCGGCTCCGAACACAACCCCAGTTTTTGAACCATCTGACGTAATCGGAGGCTCTGCCACCGAAATAACACCTTCGGCCCATGAAATAATGGCTATCATCGCCCCGTGGACCAAGCCCTTCTTGGCCTACCTAAATAGGCAAGAGCTCCCCGAGGACAAAAATGAGGCACGTTGTATTGTGCGATGCTCTAAGGCCTACAAAGTCCATGAAGGAGAGCTCTACAAGAAGAGCACCACCGGAGTGTTCCAACGATGCATCTCCGAAGAGGAAGGGCGGCAGCTCTTAGCCGAAATCCATTCCGGACTAGGCGGGCACCACGCGACAGCCCGAGCTGTCGTAAGCAAGGCCTTTCAGATAGGTTTTTACTGGCCGACAGCCCGGGCAGACGCACAGGACCTTGTCCAACATTGCGTTGGTTGTCAACTATTTGCCAATCAGAGCCATATGCCCCCTACCGGTCTCCAAACAATCCCCATAACTTGGCCCTTCACGGTCTAGGGGCTAGATATGGTGGGACCCCTTAAAGGGGAAGCCATAAGAAAAAATGCTTATTGGTCATGGTGGACAAGTTCACCAAATGGATAGAAGCCAAACCAGTTAAAACGGCTGAATTCGGACCAGTGATAGACTTCATATCAGGGGTTGTACACCGTTACGGTGTCCCCACACAGCATCATCACTGACAATGGCTCGAATTTTACAGCCGATGAGGTGAAAACATGGTGCAGCAAAATGGGCATTAAGCTCGACTACGCCTCTGTCTATCACCCCCAAACAAACGGTCAAGTCGAACGTGCAAATGGTCTTATCATGAGTGCCATTAAACCCAGACTAGTGCGATCCTTGAAGGAATCAGACACACATTGGGTTGAGGAACTCGACTCTGTACTCTGGGGACTGCGGACCACGCTGAATCGTACCACCGGATACACTCCATTTTTTATGGTGTATGGCGCAGAAGCAGTGCTACCCTGCGACATAATCCACGACTCACCTCGCGTGCGCATGTATGAAGAGAAGGAAGCCAAGCTAGATCGGCAGGAAAACTTAGATGCTTTGGAAGAGGAGCATGATGTCGCTAAAGCCCGTTCGGCATTCTATCAGCAACATGCTCGAAGGTATCAAAGCAGAGACGTACGGGCCAAAACTTATAACATTGGAGAACTCGTTCTACGCCTCCCTGAGAAGAAGAAGGACAAGCTCAAACCCAAGTGGGAGGGTCCCTTCATCATCGATAAAGTTCTCACCGGAGGAGCGTACCGTCTGCGTAGTGCATCTGATAACAGACTCGAGCCGAACCCATGGAACGCGGCCAGACTCCGGAGATTCTTCGCCTAGTGCCGAACTCAGTGTTCGTCTCCTTAACTCTGCCTATTCAATTATGTTCTCTTTCTTCCTTTCTCGCCCTCCTTTTCCTTTTTTAACATACAGCCTTAAAACTGTACGGATGTGCTGATCACTCCGGCCGCACTATGCGTGCACACTATACCTGGGGGCTTCCTATTCGGAAGCTAAATATAACTACTTTAATGGCTCCTTGCCAGGCACATATGCATTTTTCTTTCCATATGTGCCTTTTCTTCACCATTATATGCATCGATATGACTTAAGTTTTGGCCATGCTGGGTTGCCTGGCTCTTGTATTTATGCCCTACGTTCCCGTTAATTCGGCTAGGGCATAAGGGGAGCACCTCTGCGATTGTTGCTGCCGGTTGAGACAGATGTGTACCTCAGACTGGGTGAAGCCGAAAGCTAGCGTTCTTAAGGGAATATTCGGTCGGTGAACAAAAGATGTTCTTGTTCATTACAACGTAAATACCCAGATGTTTTGTTTCCTGTGCTTCTATTCGCAGTCCGGACATGCACATCGATGCATGCGCACCTAGAGAAAGGAACCCCTAACGGAACTATTCTCTCTGGAAGATGTTTCTTATCCATGTAATATAACATAACTAGTTGGGTACTTGTCTGTTCAAGCACTTATGACCCCTACGCCTGGTTTCAAAGCATACCCCAGTTTTTCATAACTGTGCGGGTGTTCAGATACACCCCGGACTGTCGGGTCCGGGGGCTGAAGCGAAACGGTCTGCCATGACAAATGATTTTCAATCCGGCTAGGGAGTACATAATCCCATTCAAATTACATAGTCATTCAGACTGGCTGTACTCTTCCTCTATACCATCCAACAGGTTGTCTAGCTTACAATCACGTTGGGAATACTTTGCAGCTAACGCTACCTAGTCATATACCAGACTAACGGGTACCTCTTGTCCATCTGACCCCACCGGTCCAACTTCGGCCATATGGTTCGGGTCAGCCTTGGCTTATCGTGTCTTCACCATGGCGCAAGCTTCTCTCACGCCTTGCCGGCAAGCTAATATCTTCCATAACCAGAAGCGCCGCCATGCTCCTTTGAGCATCTCTACAAGTTCGCTCATGCCTCCTGGCAGGGAAGCGGATGGCCACAAGGCCTGGGCAATACCCTGCATCACCTGCCAAGCTCGTTCGTGCAGTTGTGAAAGATCTTGCAGCATATCGCCCGCGGATCCGGGCATCTCCTCTCCACGACGGCCTGTCAACATACCTGCAGACATAACTCTGTTAATTCGCTTCCTTGCTGAACTGTTTTGCAGCTTGTTTAAAGCACTTACTATAAATGCTGCGTCGAAGCCTCTTGTTCTCCATCACGGAGTCCGCGAGCTGAGCCCGCACATCTCTCAACTCGATGTTCAGTCGGATATTAGCATCTTGGAGCTTATTTTTCTCCTGGATAGACTGCATCAGCATGCGTTCGCCCGCCTTCAGCTGACTTAGCAGGTGCAGCTCATTATCTCCCACAGTCTTCGGATTTCCTCTGGGAGCGTCTGCCGAATCTTTCATCAGATTTATAAAACATGCCGAACAAACAAACTGGTAGAAGGAAATTATTACCAGAAGAGGCCTTTTTGGATTCCTCTTGTTCGGCAAGATTGGCCTTCATTTGGGCCTTACATTCCTCTAGCTCTTGAGACAACTGGGCATTCTTCTCTACAAGAACCTACGCATTTAATGATCCTTAAATCAGTTGTGCCAACTGTTTCAAGTCTCAGGGGCTACCACTACACATACTTATTAAATTTTCTTACCCGTATATCCTTCACATACTAGTCCGTTGCTCTGGCAAGTCCATCTTGAGCAGCGCGGATATATGCGTGTCCAGAATTGAAGGCATTAAACACCTCTTCGGAAAAAATACCACCGCGAAGTACGGCCGGTCGGCGCCGGTGATACATGGCACTCTCCACTTCAAAATTTGTGGCGGAAAGCCTATCCAAATCCTCTGCAGGAGGACAGTTCGGCGTTGTCCCCACATCAACCTCTGCCGGTGAATCCAGTTCAGGAATCCGGCTGCTGGAGGCGTGGCCGGTAGGATCCCCGGATATAGTCCAGCGTTTCCTGCCAGGACATAATTAAAGCCGTCACGTCTCGCCAAAAGACCAAATAACCACGGGGCAAGTTTAATGAATACCTCTGCGCCTACGTCTCGCTCCTAACCGCCTTCCTTTTAAGCCTACCTTGTCTAGGCGCCTCTCGCTGAGAGGCCCCCGCGGGTTCCGCACGACGTCCCGACTATTGTTTCTATAAGAATACGGCATGTGAGCATAAGGTACGGCAAAATGAAGGAATCCTTTCGGAAGGTTGGGACCCCGACATTACTTACATGCGACACGGGAAGCAGTCCGGGATAATCCATGATGATGGCCACTGAAGAGCCGCCACTTCTTGCCTGGTAGAAAGTCCCGTTAGCGAATTCCACGGATATGTCCGGATTTTCTTGAAGTCCGGGATCAACAGCCCGGCCGGGATCCTCTGGCTGCGGGGAGGGGCTGTTGAACTCTTTCACGGCCTTCCTTAGTTCCTATTTTGAAACGGCAAGGTAAATAATTGTGACAAGGAAGGTAAGAATGGACAGAGTCGAGTAAAGGATGACATCTTACCCAGCTTCGGGGGTTATACATGGAGAACCCATCCCGCGGTTTAATGCGGAGGAACTCCTCTTCTTCTCCTTTGTACGAATCGGACATTATCCTCGCCAAAGATGTGGCAGAGTCCGGACCTTTGCGACCGTAGCGGGAGGCATCGTCTTCTCCATTGAAGTGCCACATGGGTTTTCCCCTATATTGAAGTGGCTCCACTCCCCTTATTACGCATATTGACATAACTTCGATTATTGTCAATCCTGATTTGGCCAGGGTTTTTATCTGGCTCATCAGATAGAGGACTTCTCTGTCTTCCTCCTAGGGGCTCCGAGGGTGCCAGCTTTGGCGTTTCTTCAGCGGAGCATTGGTAAACTCAGGAAGGCCCGTCCGGACTGGGTCCGGAAGGGGAACATCATCGACATAAAACCACTCCGAGGGCCAGTCTTCGGACGCCTTCCTGGGAGTACCAAGAAGGTATCCGGTCTGGGCGATGCGCCATATTTCGGCTCCGCCCACTTGATATATAGATCCCTCCTGGTTGGGGGGACGAGGCAGAATAACCTCTTCCATAACTCGAAATGAGCTTCACAGCCCAGGAACAGCTCGCAGAGGGCAACATAGCCCGCGATGTGCAGTATGGAGGCAGGGGTAAGATTATGCAACTGGAGACCGTAGAACTCCAGAAGCCCGCGGAGGAATGGGTGGGTTGGAAACCCGACGCCTCTTAGCACATATGGGATGAGGCATACCCGCTCCCCCCGAGATGGGTTAGGTAATCTCTCCGCTTGCTCCCCGCCATTATAGGTGGCTAGTCCGGATCGGATGGGGACCATGTATGCGGGCGGAAGGAACCCTTTGGTCTACAGCTCTATTAGGCGGCTGTGAGGGATGGAACACTTTTCCCAATCCCCTGGTTTCGAGCTAGGGGAGCGACGGGCAGGGCTGCAGCGACCAGACATGATGGGATGGCCTCTTTTGGACGCGCTCTACGGAATGCTTGCTCGGGAGAAGGTGGTGTGATCTGGATATGAGAATTCCCGTCTCTTCAAATAGACGTCTTGCCTACGGGATTAGGGTGGCAAATGTAAAGATTCCCCAGCCCCTCGTCTTTGCTCGACACGTGGAGATGGCCATTATTAAAGCACAGAAGCCGAGGAGTACAACCGTACTTGGAGGCCGGACACCGTTTGCTATGATGGGTGTGCCGGATTTGGAGAAGAACCCGCCTTGCAATGCCAAAGACAATCTGCGCGCCGGACTCATCGTCATTGAAGCCTGGTTTGGGGCTACTGAGGGAGTCCTGGATAAGGGGGTATCTGGATAGACGGACTATATGCTTTGGCCGGACTGTTGGACTATGAAGATACAAGATTGAAGCCTTCGCCCCGTGTCCGGATGGGACTCTCCTTGGCGTGGAAGGCAAGCTTGGCGATTCGGATGTAGATCTCCTTCTCTGTAAACCGACTTCGTGTAACCCTAACCCCCTCCGTTGTCTATATAAACCGGAGGGTTTAGTCCGTAGGACACAACAACAATCATACCATAGGCTAGCTTCTAGGGTTTAGCCTCTCTGATCTCGTGGTAGATCAACTCTTGTAATACTCATATCATCAAGATCAATCAAGCAGGAAGTAGGCTATTACCTCCATCGAGAGGGCCCGAACCTGGGTAAACATCATGTCCCCAGTCTCGTGTTACCATTAGCCTTAGATGCACAGTTCGGGACCCCCTACTCGAGATCCGCCTGTTTTGACACCGATACCCACCAAAACCACCTTTAAAGGTGTAATACCAGGTGTAGAGGCCTGTTGTACGGGCTCAATCACACTGGAAGTGTTCTTCGGATCTCTGGACAATTTCCGAAGCAAAGAGCTAATCTTTGACATTTCCCCTTTCCATAGTGGCTATCATGCACTGCTTAGACGAACCGCATTCGCCAGATTCAATGCGGTACCACATTATGCATACCTCAAGCTCAAAATGCCAGGACCTTGCATGGTTATAACAGTTAATGGAAACACATAGTGCTCGCTCCGTACGGAGGAGCACACTGCGGCCCTCACGGTAGAAGTACAAAATAGCCTTCTCAGGCAAACAACCAATTCGGCACTGAAGAACCCGGACACCGTCAAACGAGTCCGGAGTACCCCGCAACAGGATCATCCGGCACGTCCAGAGCTCGACTAGCAATTCGGCCTCCGTCCTAGTCCCAGCCAAGCGGCAAAACCCATGCCACACGTACATAATTACGCACTTAAAATACCATGGGCATAGGCGGAGGCACGACCATGAAGCGGTCCACAATGCGGCTCAACCGCCCCGGGACCCGTATACCTTCATCATTTTCTTTCTTTCAGGACCCTACTTTCGGGAAGCCTTTTCAGATAGCCTGATTATCGGACTCATCACGGGAAGGAACAACCAAGGAGGCAAGAGGCTTTGACGTACAAGGGAATACCCAGGTGGTCTCTTATAACAATCGTTATACATGTTTTACATACCCAGACGCAGCCTGCCCTTGGTTAGGACATGTCAAATAGTCCTATTCTTGCTTATCACATTACTTGTATACATACGCTTTGACGTATCATTTAAATAACAATGGAAAAACATACAGCGTCAGCTCGTTATTATATCTTCTTTATCTTTTTCCTTGACTGTTTATATACTATAAAATTGCACCCGTACACTTTGGTACGGTCAGTTTGCCAGGGGCTTCATTATACCCATACTACGGCAATAAAGTCTGAACACCCTCGTGATAGTTCGGCACCCCGAACTTATAGCACTATATGCATCAGCTCCTAATCATGTCTTGGGTCAATAGTTGGGTTTTCTCGACTCCTATGTTTTGGTACCTTACATTTCGCTATATCGGCTAAGGTAGCGCAGGGAGAACTACTGCGATTGTGTCCCGGTTCTTCCGGACGAGCACCTCAGTAGTGAAAGCTGAAAACTGACTATCATGATGCGGCGAGAGCTGGTCGCTGTTCGAGAGGTTGTAAAATCTTTAAGGATTTCTTCTGCATAATGCCATAACCAATGCAGCGTGCGAAGGATCGGTTTTTCTTCCGACCAGGCACTTTATAGAGCCCCTCGTGCGGTCTTCCGAACACCAGGGGTTGCGCCTACCATACTTTCAAAACTCCTATGGCTAAGTGAGAGTGATAAAGCCCTATAGTCTGATTGCCTAGTTCGTTGTGCTGAACACCTCCTTCAAGGACCCAAAACTGGGATAAAGAGTGCTCAGGTTTATCCCGAACACCCCCCGTACTTACTACGTGGGGGCGGAAGCCGGCGACCGGCCAACTATCAGGATTAATATATAAAACGGCCGCACATGAGGAAAAACTTTCAAAGAACAGGCAATAAATAATAGAAATGACCTTGTTCAGACATTACAAAGGACAAACATGACTGTATTCATGGAAATATAATGTCCTTGGTGCATTGCTCCGCCACAAGGCGGGCTCCTTTTAAGACACCTTCATAATACAGTTCGGGCTTGCGGTGCTCCTTCCCCTCCGGTGGTCCCTCGGTCATCAGCTTTTCCGCATCCATCTTCCCCCAATGCACTTTTGCACGGGCGAAGGCCATTCGCGCACCCTCTATACAGACCGACCGTTTGATGACCTCGAGTCAAGGGCAGGCACTCATAAGCCGCTTCACGAGCCCGAAGTAACTGCTCGGAATTGGATCGGCAGGCCACAGCCGGATAATCACATCCTTCATGGCTAGCTCGACCGCCTTATGTAGTTCGATCAGCTGCTTCAGTTGATCGGAGAAAAGCACCGGATAATTTGGCACCAGATACTGCATCCAGAAGAGCTTATCCGTAGTATTCCTTTCTTTGGCTCGGTAGAATTGAGCAGCATCAGATATGCTGCGCGACAGCTCCGCAAATACCCCTGGAGAAATCAGAACTCAAATTAGTAACTTGATTTTCTCCTTTCAAATACCTGCTTTGTATAGAATAAGCCTTACCAGCCGCAATCTTCTTCGCCTCCTAAATTTCCTTTAAGGCACATTGGGCTTCCCCCCGGGCATCACTTGCAGCTTGGCGAGCCTGGGAGAGTTCGGATTCTTTCCCTGATAAACTCTGCTCCAAGGTCTCGCATTTCTTCACGACCTTTTGGAGCTCTTGCTCGGCCTCAATAACCCTGGCTTCATGCTTCTCACGGTGAGCCTGCTTTGTGGCTGCCTTCTTTTTGGCTTCGGCCAAAGCTCTTTTAAGAGCCTCAATTTCGGCCGTCGCCCCTAGAGCACATCATAAAATTATTTCCATCATGTACACCTAATCGTTTGTGCTGAATGAATAAGGTTTCTGCATACCCTGGTTATCTTCCAGTTGTTTCTTCACTTGGCCAAGTTCTCCTTTGGCCTGCTCTAGACTGCGCCTCCGTCCGGATACTTCTGCAGCATGAGAGGCGGCAGTCGCTACAGACGCCTGCTTATTAAAAGAGATAGATGTCATCAAGTGAGTCTCCTGCGAACGTAAATTTGATCCTCCGTCCGGTTCTTCTTTTCACCGAACAGTGTATCAGGGGCTGCTATCTATACTATGACATTCTTCCAAAACTCATAAAACATACCTCGAAGCCTTTTATAAGGCTGATACAGGATTCATTAAGTCCACTCTCAGCAGACTAAATCTTCTCAATCACCGCACCCATAAGGGCATGGTGTTCATCAATGATGGAGGCGCCCTTCAGTGCCGCCAATAAAGCATCCGACACCTCTGGTTGGACAGAGGTCGCTGGTGGAACAGACACACCCCCTCCAGCCAATGGAGGCTGCCTGCCTGATTCTGGGGCCTTATTGGTCCCGGGATCGTGTCCGGCTGGGGGCCGGATTCAAGACGACCCCCGTCGTTGATATCCACGGGAGCCTTCTCACCTGTGTGTCCGGACCCTGAAGTTTGGCCTCCTGGTGCCGCCTTCACGATCTTACCCTCCCCTCCGTGGCCTGGGTCCTTCTGGGACAAAACCTCAGTGCCATTCACATGTCCGTGGGAGGGGGCCTTCGGGGGTGTCCCGCTCTCCATAGCATCCGAACCGAGCAAATCCTCCGACGAGGATTGTTTGGCGCGGGACCTCGCAGGACTATAAAAGAAAACATGGCTCAGATTAAAATGTTATTCCACAACGAGTCTGGACGCGTAAGCATGTTCGGATTTTATACTCACGAGTTCACCAGGGGCTGGGCCCTGGGATCCCACTCTGGGCTGCTATCGGCAGCGGCAGTGGACTCCTCTAGAAGGGGATTTTTCCCCTCTTAGACGGCTCGGCCTTCAAGGATGTGGAGGCCGTCCTTTTCTTTCTTCCCCCCGTGGGGGATTCATCTTCTTCCTCCTCCTCGCCCTCTTCGGAGGAAGGATGCGCATTGGAGTCTTTGGATTTCATGTTCGAAGCGTCGTGGCGACGGAGGCCGCCCCTGGTCTTCTTAGCCTCCTTTTCGGCCTTCTTCTTTGGAGCCTTGTAAGGTGTCGGGACCAGCATCTTCGTCAGAAGTGGGCCGACCGGTTCCTCTGGCAACGGGGCCGTACAGTAGATCCATCCTGCCTTCTTTGCCCAGCCCTAGGGAAGTTGTGGGAAACACATTAAGCATTTTCCTAAGGATATGCTAATAAAACATATGAATTATCAATGTACGATTACTTACCGAACTTGCAGGGCAGGACAGTTGGTACCCGCGGTCCTCGGTGGAGTCCGGTCACGATTTGCCGGACTTGAAAAGCACTTTCCAGATGTCCTCATGCGAAGAGCCAAAGAGCTCTAGCAGGGTCTAGTGCTTGGCCGGGTCGAACTCCCATAAATTGCAAGCCCGGTGTTGACAAGGTAGAATTCGGCGAACTAACATCACCTGGACTACATTGATGAGCTTGATGCTCTTGTCTTCCATATCTCGAACGCGTGTCTAGAGCGCCGATAGTTCGTTAGACGAGGCCCAGTCCAGGCCCTTCTTGGGCCAGGACGTGAGTCGCAGAGGGGCTCCGGATCTGAATTCCAGAGCAGCGGCCCATTCATTGCCGCGCGGCTCGGTGATGTAAAACCACTGCTGCTGCCACTCCTTGATGGAATCATTGAAAGTACCTGTTGGCCATGTAACGTTGGGCATCTTTCTCACCATGGCGCCTCCGCACTCGGCGTGCTCGCCGCTCACTACCTTTGGCTTCACGTTAAAAACCTTCAGCCATAAGCCAAAGTGTGGCGGGATGCGGAGAAAGGCCTCACACACGACGATGAATGTCGAGATGTTGAGGAAAGAATTTGGGGATAGGTCATGAAAATCAATCCCGTAATAATACATGATGCCGCGAACGAATGGGTGAAGGGGAAACCCTAGCCCGCGGACAAAATGAGGGAGAAATACCACCCTCTCGTGGGGTTCCGGAGTGGGGATGATCTGTCCCGTCGTTGGAAGACGGTGGCCAATTCTCTTGGCCAAATACCCGGCCCCCGAAGCTTTTTGATATCCTTCTCCCGGACGGTAGAGGCCATCCACTTGCCTCCTACTCCGGATCCGAACATTTTCTGGAAACATTTTGGGTGGAGAAGACGAATTCTTGGGCACTAGGGCTCGAGCGAAAAGGAATGGATGAGCAGAGGAAGACAAAGGCGTGGGTGAAAAAGGGAGTTCTTATCCCCTTATAAAGGCAACATAGATCCTGCGCCTCCCCACTTGCCTGGTAAATTCGCTTATTCCCCAAGCGCCATGATTGATGGCACGTTTGGGTTACCCGCACCTGTATTGATGAGAATCCCGTGATAAGGGGACACAATCTCTGCTTCGACAAGACGTGCCGATAAAACTGCCTCGCGATGTGTGCGGTGGAAGGTTGTGAGAAAGGTTTGAATAATGACCGGGCCATGGTGTGATATCACGCTACGAAAAGTTGTCAGCAGATTAGATTTGTGGAATATTGTTCTCTCTACGGTGGTATGTGGAATTTGTTTTGCAGAGCCGGACATGACTCTCGTGTTCAAAATCTTCTATGGAGTATTCAGAGAAGGAACCCGCCTTGCAATGCCGAAGACAATCTGCGCGCCGGACTCATTGTCATTGAAGCCTGGTTCAGGGGCTACTGAGGGAGTCCTGGATTAAGGGGTCCTCGGACAGTCGGACTATATACTTTGGCCAAACTGTTGGACTATGAAGATACAAGATTGAAAACTTCGTCCCGTGTCTGGATGGGACTCTCTTTTGCGTGGAGGGTAAGCTTGGCAATTCGGGTATGTAGATCTCCTTCTCTATAACTGACTCTGTGTAACCCTAGCCCCCTCCGGTGTCTATATAAACCGGAGGGTTTAGTCCGTAGGACAACAACAATCATAATCATAGGCTAGCTTCTAGGGTTTAGCCTCTACGATCTCATGGTAGATCAACTCTTGTAATACTCATATCATCAAGATCAATCAAGCAGGAAGTAGGGTATTATCTCCATCGAGAGGGCCCGAACCTGGGTAAACATCGTGTCCCCCGCCTCCTGTTACCATTAGCCTTAGACGCACAGTTCGGGACCCCCTACCCGAGATCCGCCAGTTTTGACACCGACGGCTCTTTTTATGGGAATTTTCGAATTAGGACAAAAACACAATAAATTAGGCTAGAAAACGATGGGGGGGACTCCAAATTCGTGATCAACGTGGCTCTAGATACCAAGTTGTTGTAGGGTGGAGACCCTAAGTGGAGATGTTTCACGAATTGGAGGGGATACACGAAGAACGCGAAGAACACGAAGAGCAAGAGGGGAAATCACAAGAGGAACACTCAAGAACAAGTCTAATCACACATCAACTAGACCAACAAACATACAAGATCCACAAGGTACATGAATAATCAAAGGGAAATAAGATACATGATAAAGTTCATCCCAAAACCTATGAAGGAGATGAGGTCTGTATGATCTAGATAGGTCCTTACCTAGATGGGGTCTTGATATCCACTAGGGATCTTCTCTCTCTCTCTCTCTCTTGAAATCCCACAAGGGGAGGTACATGAGCTAAGCTCTAATGTCTAGATCTATTCTTAGCTATCCGTAAATGGAGGAGGATGAGTATATATAGGTCCAAGGCATCTAGGGGTAAGGAGGGGCGAAATGGTATTGCAAGGCAAAACCCCAATAGCCACACGCAGGAAGCCCCACGCGGACGGGGTGTCCAACGACTTGACGCGTTAGCCCGTGCACACGGGCTTGTACCGTGGGCACGGGGGTCCCATGTGCATGGGGTCCAGGGGCCCGTACGCACGGGGTATCCTGAAGCTTATTGCTAGCCTTCTCGTGGATGCCCGTCGACGCATGTGGAACCTCGCCTTCTCCTTGATGGTTCCTTCTCCATTTCCAGGCTTCTCTCATTAATGGTGTAGGCGCTCTCTTATGGATGACCTCCTCCATGACACGTTCATCATTGGGACCAAACATATATGGGCACATGGTAGGATGATCAAGTAGTATACGATCCTCGAGGGAACTAAGAGGACACGCATTAAGGATGTAATACCCTTAGTATGAATGAGGTAGGAGTTGGGCGTGTCTATTAGCAATGGAACTCTTGACATGGATATGTCCATAGGATGCTCCACATCAGTATGTTTTCGTCTCCCATCTCATGCGCGGTGTTGGCCTCCCAATTCACCCCTTCCTCTAAGGCCTTATCCATTTCTAGGCCTTCAATTTTACCACCCCTCCCCCAATTCCATTTTGCACATCGCCTGCTATGTTACTCTCTGCAAGGCGTTGTTGTGCTGCAAGGCACACTTCTGGCTCGGGTGCAAGTATTTCAACGTGAAGCTCCAAAGCAACAGCCCCAAAGCATGCGAATGCGATGGCACGATAGTCAACAAGATCCCTGGTTCTGACTATCAAGATATAACCTTTACTGAAACCGTCAAAAACAGGCAGGAGGAGTGGTTTTATATCTGCGATGTACTGCTGGAGAACTCTCCTCAGGCCGGGATAGCCACCCCCTTCACCCTGACCCCACCTACTAACCTCTTCTCATGGAAGCCGAGGAGCAGTTAACCCTCCAGGATAGGATATTCATCCATAGGTCTAGAATCACGCCATGCAACCGTTTGATCTTGGATCCAAGGGCTCTCGGAAGCTTGTATCATGGGAGAATGGAAAGCCACTACCCTGTCATTCGCACGCTCGCAGTTCGCTCCTACTCGTCCCTGCACGTCCTTTAATATTATGGCGGTTCGCTCCTAGTCGTCCCATCCTTTCACATTATAGCAGTTCCACTAATCCTAACCCTCCTCCCAAATCCATGGCGTCCCAAATGTCCATGATCGGCGGTGAGTACAAGGTTAGAACCATCACTGGCGATGAGTTCGACGTCATCTACACCCGTTCTTCCGCGACGGTGAAAGGATGCCTTGCTCGCTTCAGACGCATGCTCGAAAACTCAAATGATAAGTGGGTCGCTGATACGTCTCCAACGTATCTATAATTTATGAAGCATTCATGCTATATTACTATGTGTTTTGAATGATTATGGGCTTTATTATACACTTCTATATTACTTTTGGGACTAACCTATTAACCGGAGGCCCAACCCATATTGCTGTTTTATTGCTTGTTTTAGTATTTCGAAGAAAAGGAATATCAAACGGAGTCCAAACGGAACGAAACCTTCAGCAGCGTGATTTTTTGGAAGAATATCACCCAGGAGACTTGGAGTTCAAGTCAGAAGAGCCTCGAGGAGGCCACGAGATAGGAGGGCGCGCCCCTACTGAGCGCGCCCCCCTGTCTCGTGGGCCCCTCGAGCACCTCCCGACCGACTTCTTTCGCCTATATAGTCCCACGTACCCTAAAAACATCCACGGAGAAGATAGATTGGGAGTTCCGCTACCGCAAGCCTCTATAGCCACCAAAAACCTCTCGGGAGCCCTTCCCGGCACCCTGCCGGAGGGGGGATCCTTCACCGGTGGCCATCTTCATCATCCCGGCGCTCTCCATGACGAGGAGGGAGTAGTTCACCCTTGAGGCTGAGGTTATGTACCAGTAGCTATGTGTTTGATCTCTCTCTCTCTCGTGTTCTCTCTCGTGTTCCCTCTATGGCATGATCTTGATGTATCCCGAGCTTTGCTATTGTAGTTGGATCTTATGATGTTTCTCCCCCTCTAATCTCTTGTGATGAACTGAGTTTCCCCTCTGAAGTTATCTTATCGGATTGAGTCTTTTATGAGAACACTTGATGTATGTCTTGCCGTGCTTATCTGTGGTGACAATGGGATATCATGTGCCTCTTGATGTATGTTTTGGTGACCAACTTGCGGGTTCCGCCCATGAACCTATGCATAGGGGTTGGCACACGTTCTTGACTCTCCGGTAGAAACTTTTGGGCACTCTTTGAAGTACTTTGTGTTGGTTGAATAGATGAATCTGAGATTGTGTGATGCATATCGTATAATCATGCCCACTGATACTTGAGGTGACAATGGAGTATCTAGGTGACATTAGGGTTTTGGTTGATTTGTGTCTTAAGGTGTTATTCTAGTACGAACTCTTTTATAGATCGATCCGAAAGAATAGCTTTGTGGTGGTTTCGTACCCGACCATAATCTCTACGTTTGTTCTCCGCTATTAGTGTCTTTGGAGTGACTCTTTGTTGCATGTTGAGGGCTTGTCATATGTTCTATCTATGTTATTATTGTTGAGAGAACTTGCACTAGTGAAAGTATGAACCCTAGGCCTTGTTTCCTATCATTGCAATACCGTTTACGCTCACTTTTACCACTTGTTACCTTGCTGTTTTTATTATTTCAGATTACAAAAACCTTTATCTAGTATCTATTTTGCACTTGTATCACCATCTCTTCGCCGAACTAGTGCACCTATACAATTTACCATTGTATTGGGTGTGTTGGGGACACAAGAGACTCTTTGTTATTTGGTTGCAGGGTTGTTTGAGAGAGACCATCTTCATCCTACGCCTCCTACGGATTGATAAACCTTAGGTCATCCACTTGAGGGAAATTTGCTACTGTCCTACAAACCTGTGCACTTGTAGGCCCAACAACGTCTACAAGAAGAAGGTTGTGTAGTAGACATCAAGCTCTTTTCTGGCGCTGTTGCCGGGGAGGTTAGCACTTGAAGGTATATCTTTAGATCTTGCAATCAAATCTTTTTGTTTCTTGTTTTATCACTAGTTTAGTTTATAAAAGAAAACTACAAAAAATGGGTTTGAGTTTCTCTCATACGCTTCATCTTTTTAATATCTTTCATGAGAATGATGGAAAGGAAAATTGTGCTCAAGTGCTAGAAGAAGAATGCTTTAAAATGCTTGGTACTAAATCTTTGAATGATGAGCATGATTGCAATGTTGTTAGTATAAACTCCTTGAAATATCCATAGTATTAATGATGGTTGCTCTAGTCATGATGAAAATATCTCTTATGAGCATGTCAACTTTTGTGGAGTGCATGTTTGCATGAACACACCAAATAGAGAAGATATTTATTGCAAGAGGCACAAGCATTTAGAAACTAAATGGTTGCATGAAAGGCTAGGTGTGAGTGCTGAAAATTTAAAATTCCTTTGCCGTACTTGTGAACTTTGCAATGAACGTGGTCATTTACATCTCCTATGCAAATTGTTTCATGATCGAATCGTGTCCAAAATGTGATGATTTGATCTCCATTGCTCATTACAATGAACTTAGTTTGCTTCTGGGTTATGAAGTATTGAAACGTTTACTTAAGGACCTTCCAGAATTTGCCCATAAGAAATTCCTTGATATTGATCTAGAAAAGATTTATTTGTTTTGTGCAGAGAATTGCATTGAAAATCCTTATATTGCCAATTACCTAAAGAAAAGAAAGCAAATAGAAGATGATGAAAATACTAATGAAAGGGAAGAGACTTCCCAATATCCTCCTGTTATTTCTCATGATGAATCAGGTAACAAGGAGGAGCTTTCTATTCAACCAATATCATCAATAAGGAGCTCAAAGAGGAAGGTTGAACCCACACATAATATGAAGAAGAAAAAGAAAAGAAGGAGCAACAAAGGTAGAAAGGTATCCCTCCCAAATGATGTTGCTCCTACTACTCATTGTGATGATGATAATTGCTATACTATTGGTGCTATCAATATTTTTAATGATGATAGTGATTATGCTTATGATATGAAAGGGCCCAAGCTTGGGGAAGCTATGTTTGATGAGGATGAAATATTTGAGAATATATTTGCTAGAATTAATGTTTGTCCCAAGCTTGGGGATGCTATGTTTAATGAAGATGATATTTTTAGCGTCCCAAGTTTTGATATGCAAAGTTGTTATGATGATAGGATGCCTCCTACCTATGATGATTATATTGATGAAAGTGGGTTCGGAAGAGTGTCAACTTTAGGAAATAGTAATCCCACTATTTTGGAATATGTTGAATTTTATTGTGATGAATATGAAAGTGGATTTTGAAGAGTGTCAACTTTATTTAGTGATTCCACTATCTTGGGAGAGGTTTCAATCGATTATGATGAGAACGAAGTTGCTACTTATGATGATTATTGTGATGAAACTTATGCTATAAAAAGTAGTGAGGATTATATTTACAAATCTTGTCATGATTATGATTACCCTTTCTCTAAACATTACTCTTTTAATATGGAAACAATTTTTAGTGTTCAAGTCTCTTTTGATACTCCTACTATTCCGAATGAGAAGAATTTTGCTTATGTGGAGAGTAGTAAATTTTCTATGCTTGTAGATCATGAAAAGAATGCTTTATGTGCTGGTTATATTGTTTAATTCATTCATGATTCTACTGAAAATTATTATGAGAGAGGAATATATGCTTGTAGGTATTGCAATAATGTCAATTATCCTCTCTATGTGCTTAAAATTTTGAAGTTATGCTTGTTTTGCCTTCCTATGCTAGTTGATTATTGTTCCCATAAGTTGTTTGCTCACAAAATCCCTATGCATAGGAAGTGCGTTAGGCTTAAATGTGCTAGTCATATGCTTCATGATGCTCCCTTTATGTTTCAATTCTTATCTTTTATGTGAGCATCATTGGCATCATCATGCCTAGCTAGAAAGGCATTAAAGAAAAGCGCTTGTTGGGAGACAACCCAATATTTATCCTTACTGTTTTTGTGTGTACACATGATTATGATACTGTAGTAATCATGTTTTATAGCTTTTGTTTCAATAAAGTGCCAAGTAGAACCTTTGGGAAGACTTGGGTGAAGTTTATATGATCTTGCTGTGAAAAACAGAAACTTTAGCACTCACGAGAATAGCTTCCATTTTTTACTGGAGAGCGATTTTAGGTTGATTCTTTTTGAAGATGATAAATAGACAAATTACTCAGGTCCAGAAATTTATTTCATAATTTTTGGGGTTCCATAAGTATATGTTTGATACAGATTACTACAGACTGTTCTGTTTTTGACAGATTCTGTTTTCATTGTGTTGTTTGCTTATTTTGATGAATCTATGAGTAGTATCAGAGGGTATGAACCATAGATAAGTTAGAATACAGTGGATATTACACCAATATGAATTTAGAATGAGTTCATTACAGTACCTAAGTGGTGGTTTTATTTTCTTATACTAACGGAGCTTACGAGTTTTGTGTTGAGTTTTGTGTGGTTGAAGTTTTCAAGTTTTGGGTGAGGATTCGATGGACTATGGAATAAGGAGTGGAAAGAGCCTAAGATTGGGGATGCCCAAGGCACCCCAAGGTAATATTTAAGGACAACCAAGAGCCTAAGCTTGGGGATGCCCCGGAAGGCATCCCCTCTTTCGTCTTCGTTCATTGGTAACTTTACTTGGAGCTATATTTTTATTCACCACATGATATGTGTTTTGCTTGGAGCGTCATTTTTTTAGTGTTTTCTTGCTGTTATTTAGATTAATGTTTTGCATCTTTAGGTTCAATAAAAAAGTCAAGGATAGCCTTTGCCATGCTTATTTTTCTAGTATACATGTTGCTGTTTGAAAACAGAAAGTATACCGCTGTTGCAAAAATTCCCTAGAAAAGTCAGAGAATGGTATAATATTGAATATTTTTGAATATTAAGCTCTGATAAATTTTTTACTGTGGGAATTTTAGTTCATAATTTTTGGAGTTAGTGAAGTATTGATACCCTTGCATTCTTTACAGACTGTACTGTTTTGACAGATTGCTGTTATGGTTGCATTGTTTGCATACGTTTGCTTGTTTAATGTTTCTATTTGAGGATAGGAGTATTAAATATGCAGAGGCATTTATTATGCAATGTTGAATAATAATTTTAGTGATTTGTTACAGTAGAAAATGATAAGATTTTGCATTGGTTTATACTAACCTATCTCACGAGTTCTTGTTGAGTTTATTGTGAATGAAGCTTTTGATAAAAAGAAGAGAAACCATGATATGAAAAGAATTAAGGAGACACAAAAGCTCAAGCTTGGGGATGCCCAAGGCACCCCAAGATATTATTTCAAGAAGTCTCAAGCATCTAAGCTTGGGGATGCCCCGGTAGGGATCCCACCTTTTTTCTTCAACAACTATCGGTTAGTATCGGTTGAGCCTAAGTTTTTGCTTCTTCACATGAGTTGTGCTATCCTTGCAATGTCATTTTGTTTCGCTTTGCTTGCTGTTTGAATAAGATACCAGGATCTGAAATTCTTTAATGAGAGAGAGTCTTCACATAGTTACGTAATTATTTAGCTACTCATTGTTCTTCACTTATATCTTTTTGGATTAGTTTGTCATTTACTTGTGGGCTTCACTTATATCCTATGAGTAAATGGTTGAATGAGTTGAATGTCATAAATCTGAAATAATATATGCCTCATTTGCTTATCCCATGGGGAGTAATGACTTCACATCTAAGAAGTAGAGGTTGTAAATTTATTGACGGTTAGCAAGCATTGTATTAGTTATTTGAACAATTCATGAAAAATATTGAAGGAAGAGAGATTTCACATATAAATATATATCACAGACATCTTTCATAATTGGGAGCACTCATTAAGTATGACATGCTAAAGAGTTGATGTTAGCAAGGAAGACAACATAATGGGTCATGTTTTCTTGCATCTCAGTTAAAGTATATTGTCATGGATCATTCAAACATGTTGAGCTTGCCTTTCCCCCTCATGCTAGCCAAAAATTCCTAGCACCAAGTAGAGATACTACTTGTGCTTCCAAATATCCTTAAACCCAGTTTTGCCATGAGAGTCCACCATACCTACCTATGGATTGAGCAAGATCCTTCAAGTAAGTTGTCATCGGTGCAAGCAATAAAAATTGCTCTCTAAATATGCATGACTTATTAGTGTGGAGAAAATAAGCTTTCTACGAACTTGTTATGGAAGCAATAAAAGCGACGGACTGCATAATAAAGGTCCATATACAAGGGGCAATATAAAGTGATGTTCTTTCGCATTAAGATTTTGTGTATCCAACCCTAAAAGCGCATGGCAACCTCTGCTTCCCTCTGCGAAGGGCCTATCTTTTACTTTATGTCTTTTACTTTATGCAAGAGTCAAGGTGATCTTCACCTTTCCCTTTTTCATTTTATCCTTTGGCAAGCACTTTGTGTTAGGGTGATCTTGATATATATATATCCAATTCGATGTACGTTAGCATGAACTATTATTGTTGACATCACCCAAAGGTGAATACGTTTGGAGGCAACATTATAAGCCCCAATCTTTCTCTGTGTCTGATTAAAACTTAATAACCACAAGTATTGCGTGAGTGTTAGCAATTGTAGAAGACTATATGATAGTTGAGTATGTGAAGTTTGCTAAATCAAAGCTCTGACATAGACTCTTCCTGAAAGTAAGATGAATTGTTTGATGACTAAGAATGAAGTTTGCTAGTTTTCAAGAAAGTTTATGGTCTATGCTTTAACATGTGAATTGCTTGTTACTTGATTATAAAAAGTTTTATGAGATGAACTACTGTTATGACATATTATCATGCTAGAAAAGGTGATTGAAATTATCATTGATCAAACTTGTGCACCTTCTAGCATTCACACTTCATAAATTCTTTCTTTTATCATTTACCTACTCGAGGACGAGTAGGAATTAAGCTTGGGGATGCTGATACGTCTCCAACGTATCTATAATTTATGAAGCATTCATGCTATATTACTATGTGTTTTGAATGATTATGGTCTTTATTATACACTTTTATATTACTTTTGGGACTAACCTATTAACCGGAGGCCCAACCCATATTGTTGTTTTATTGCCTGTTTCAGTATTTCGAAGAAAAGGAATATCAAACGGAGTCCAAACGGAACGAAACCTTCAACAGCATGATTTTTTGGAAGAATATCACCTAGGAGACTTGGAGTTCAAGTCAGAAGAGCCTCGAGGAAGCCACGAGATAGGAGGGCGCGCCCCACCTACTGGGCGTGCCCCCCTGTCTCGTGGGCCCCTCGAGCACCTCCCGACCGACTTCTTTTGCCTATATAGTCCCACATACCCTAAAAACATACACGGAGAAGATAGATCGGGAGTTCCGCCGCCGCAAGAATCTATAGCCACCAAAAACCTCTCGGGAGCCCTCCCCGGCACCCTGCTGGAGGGGGGATCCTTCACCAGTGGCCATCTTCATCATCCCCGGCGCTCTCCATGACGATGAGGGAGTAGTTCACCCTCGAGGCTGAGGGTATGTACCAGTAGCTATGTGTTTGATCTCTCTCTCTCTCGTGTTCCCTCTATGGCACGATCTTGATGTATCCCGAGCTTTTCTATTGTAGTTGGATCTTATGATGTTTCTCCCCCTCTACTCTCTTGTGATGAATTGAGTTTCCCCTCTGAAGTTATCTTATCGGATTGAGTCTTTTATGAGAACACTTGATGTATGTCTTGCTGTGCTTATCTGTGGTGACAATGGGGTATCATGTGCCTCTTGACGTATGTTTTGGTGACCAACTTGCGGGTTCCGCCCATGAACCTATGCATAGGGGTTGACACACGTTCTTGACTCTCCGGTAGAAACTTTTGGGCACTCTTTGAAGTACTTTGTGTTGGTTGAATAGATGAATCTGAGATTGTGTGATGCATATCGTATAATCATGCCCACGGATACTTGAGGTGACAATGGAGTATCTAGGTGACATTAGGGTTTTGGTTGATTTGTGTCTTAAGGTGTTATTCTAGTACGAACTCTTGAATAGATTGATCCGAAAGAATAACTTTGAGGTGGTTTCGTACCCTACCATAATCTCTTCGTTTGTCCTCCACTATTAGTGTCTTTGGAGTGACTCTTTGTTACATGTTGAGGGATTGTTATATGATCTATCTATGTTATTATTGTTGAGAGAACTTGCACTAGTGAAAGCATGAACCCTAGGCCTTGTTTCCTATCATTGCAATACCGTTTACGCTCACTTTTACCACTTGTTACCTTGCTGTTTTTATTATTTCAGATTACAAAAACCTTTATCTACTATATATTTTGCACTTGTATCACCATCTCTTCGCCGAACTAGTGCACCTATACAATTTACCATTGTATTGGGTGTGTTGGGGACACAAGAGACTCTTTGTTATTTGGTTGCAGGGTTGTTTGAGAGAGACCATCTTCATCCTACGCCTCCTACAGATTGATAAACCTTAGGTCATACCACTTGAGAGAAATTTGCTACTGTCCTACAAACCTGTGCACTTGCAGGCCCAATAACGTCTACAAGAAGAAGGTTGTGTAGTAGACATCAGTCGCTGGGCTAGATGTTGAGTACACCACAGTCCTGGGACGAGAGAAGGATCTAAAGGAGGAAGAGAGGAAGAAGCCCGCCGTGATCCAGGTTTGCGTGCATGACTTATGCTTGGTCTACCACATATGCCATGCCGACGTTGAATGCCAGGATTTTAAGAAGATCCTCAAGAGCGACCTAGTAAAATTCGTTACTGTAGACTTTACGAACGACGAAAGAGTCCTGGGTCGGATAGGCCTCATTGTAGGCAACCCCTTCGACCTCCAGAAGAATCGGCTGCTGCCCTCCAGTGTTCATCCTTCAATGCTGACCCTGGCAGGAGCCATGGTTCATCCTTCTTACAGTAAACTGGAGAAACCTCATTACACGTTTCATCGTCATGCATGGCAGCGGAATGTACTAGATATAGACCACATCCACTACGCTGTAATGGATGACTATCTTTGTTTCAATATCTACAAGGGTTGGATGAAGAGAAAGAGCCAAGTCTGCGGTTCAAGCAAAGAAGCATCGGCCAAGAGGAAGAGGGACAAGGACGAAGTCGAGGACGTGGACGAGGACTCCGAGTAAGGTGGCAGTCTTGTTGCTCATGGTGGTTCTAATGCAGTGTCTACCGGATTAGTTGCATAGTTTAATTTCAGGTGTGCTTAGTTTAATTTGAGGTGTGTGTTGTGCTGAGCCCCCAGCAGAACTATGTTATGTTTGTTCTCGTTACTTTAACTCTTTAGTACGTACATACTAGTATTTCTTACATTTCATCTTTTAGTTGGTATAGTACTACCACTCGTTTCTTCACATTATATACGTAAAATATATATGGCCAACATCATATAGCCATCAGTTTAGTTGTCAAAGAATTTCAGGGTGCTTAGTTTTGTCAAAGAATTCTAGGGTGCTTAGTTTTATTTCAGGGGTGGGTTGTTTTGGACACCATTATTGTGACTAGCTTTTTTAATAGCACTATATGCCTAATTTGGCGAGGAGCGCTCTCTATATGTACCACCTTTTTTAAATTTCAAGTTTTGCTCCATGGCGCAATCCATCGATACTACTACTGTACAAAAGTATACATTTTTTAAAAGGCTAGAGGCCGGGGCAGTCTAGCTTGGTCGGTTTCACGAGAGGCGAGGGCCTTTGTGATTTGACGGCTCATTACTGCTGGAAGGTGGGGCCTTGTGATTTGACTGCTCGTATAAATGTGCCGACGACCTGAGGAGGAGCAAAGAACCGTGCGGTATACTCAAGTTTTCCACTGGACTAGTACTACGACGGAGGAGCACGAAACACGGCAGCCCAGTGCCATATGGCGATAAAAAATAATCTAATTTGCTAGTCATCTCATTGTTAGCATTGTTCTATTCATGCCTCGCAGAGAACTTGACACATGCGGCGAAACACCCGAAGCAAAAGATGAAACACAGGAGCAAAATAAGAAGGAAGATTATCACCCCAAATGATCTAATTCACCGCGGAGTCGTAACTACTTCTTCATCGCCTCCACGACCTCCATCTCCTTGCACGTCTCCTCCGCCATCTTATTCATTCTGTCCATGACGCGGGATTTCTCGACGCGAGCCTTCATCATCTGTTCCACGGTCGCATTACGTACCTTGACAGCAACCGGGTGCTCGATGCGGAGCTTCGCCAACTCCTCCTTCTGTTCCATGACAAGGGCCTACAACATCTTCATCTAGGAACTACTATTCTCATGCAACTTCTTCCAGCCAGCGTTCTTCTCCTTCAACAGGTCGAGCTCATGGTAGAGCTTCTCCTTGTCCTCCTAAAGTTGTAGGATTTCACCGGTCGCCTTCTTCTCCGAGGCAATGCTCTTCTTCAGCAGCATCACCAAGCCGGAGGTCAACTCCCCCTGCTTATTGAGCTCAGCGGGCATGTCGCCAAGGCTCTCCTTCAGCAACTCCACCAAGCCGTGGATGAACTCCTTCTGCTTATTGAGGTGCTTATTGAGCTGATCGGGCATGCTATCGAGGGATAACGACTCCAGCGCCGCCGGCTCGGCATGTTCGCCTCCGCGGCTAGGGTGCTCCTGGGAGCCAATGCCTGCCCATGAGAGATCTTTCGAGGTCTCTGCGTGGCGGTGAGCCCTCTTTTTTTCGCAGCCTTGGTTGCCACTCCCTTGTTACGAGTAGTTCTTGACCTAGAGCTCTGCTCACCGTCCATGGCAAGGACGGGCAAAGAAGAAACACTTATTAGGAGGAAAGGTAGAGTAATTTTCGGTTAGGTAATTCCCCTTTTTATAACCTAAGTACTAGCACTAGTACTAATACTTACATAGTGGGAACACGTTCAGGTTTGGTACGTACTAGTAGGTGTGAGCAGGCTTTTGAATGTGATGGGAACAAGGTAAATATTAATTGATGGTTTTGGTTTCGAGGCCTGAAACGGCTCCCGATGAGTTTAGTGGAACATAAATTTCAAGTAGACTACATTGCTCAAATGCGTAAATATTATGTTACTGTCAAAAATTAGCACAAAATATGAAGGAGACCAATGGAAGTACTACTAGCAACCCATGATTTAACTACTCGCATGCGCGTAGTGGAGTAGTAATGTCTTTCTTCCACCCTCACGTCCACTCAATTTGCATGCGCTATATTAATTGACCATCAATGAAGTGAAGGACTTTACACGCATCAAATTATCATATGGGGTGGATCTTGGTACAAAATTGCGTCCGCCCGTGTACCCGCGTGTGCGTGCGAGGGAATGAGTGTGTGCGTGGCCTGTGTGCACATCTTCGCTACGTTCATATACCACCAGTGTGGCTCGGGGAGGACGAGTACATTCTTCTGGAACCAGCAGCACGTCACTGTGATCAATACACACAAGGAGGTTGCGACAACGCCTGTGGCTTCATGAACTGTAAGAGAGACACTGTGTAGTGTGCCATTGGAATTCTAATTTACGTGTTTTGCACATACTCGAAGTACTAGTAAGGTACACGTGCATTGCACGCATCAGATTTTGCAACCAAATTATGAATAAATACCACACTATAGCATGTAAGCTCTGAGTCATATATGCCTTATATAGACCTTTGTTTAATTCTTATTGTTCATCTCATTCAAAATCAATTAGTTTTTATAAAAAAAGCTAGGGCCTCTTGGATTCGTAGGATTTCCAAAACGCGGGAATAGAAAAAACATGGGATTATAGTGGCATGTCTTCGTGAATCCTACAGGATTGTACGAGTGTTTGATTGTGCATAGAAAAAATGCAGAATTCTTTCAAAGAGGTTTGAATGGATGTGATGTTTCCTATGAAATCTATTTCAAATGAATCATATGGAAAAATTCCTATGGTTTACAATCCTACGAATCAAACAACCAAGATAGGAAAAATTCCTAATGATTAGAATCCTCCAAAATTCCTTTGAGAATCCTTTGAATCAAAGAAGCCCTTAATCTATTTTATGATTCATGGAATTGTGCGTTGTAAAGCATAAAGTAAAAACAAATAATGGCAATTCAACTAGAAAAAAAGTTTGGGCAGTTCTGATACAGAAGATTCTAGAACAAAGGAGAACCACTATTGTTTTGACGTTTGTGCATTATGCTTAAGTTCAACCGTGGAGTGTGCTAGATTGTACATATGGCAAAATCAGGTGGGGGCTAGAAGATGGTGCGAGCCGCCGAGTGGAGGGACACTATGAAGGAGTGCACAAGTGCGAGAACGATATTTAGAGAGAGGGGGCGAGAATGTGCGCTGTTGCGCGTAGTGGCGGAGCCATGAAAAATAAATGAGCTAGGGGGCCAAGCATTGCTAATCCTTTACGAGGAGGGCCAATTCATGAACTTAAACCATTTTTACCAGCAATTGTCTAATGATCACATTCATATTAGCCTCGATATATATTGATGTTAGGGGAGGGGGGCAGGGCCCTTGCTGCTCCATGTCTTCGCCATTGTGCGCGCGTCTGAGAGATGAAGCGGAAGGCATGGATGATGAGATGGGGACGTTGGATATATAATTAATGTGGGTGTATTAGCTATATAATTAATGAGAGGGGTTGTTTGGTTCTAGGCCTAGGAGTGCCACACTTTTCCATACAATGTTGCTAAACTTGCCTAAGGTTAGTTCTTCAGGGGCTGTTTGGATTGTGACTATCTTTGCCATATATTGCCACATGATTTTTGCCACACTTGCCTTAGTTGAGTTACTCAAATTGTTAGCCACACTTTGGCTTGCCTAAGGGAATCTTGCCACACTTTTTGTGTCTATGACATGTGGGGCTCACTGCTCATAAAAAAATCCTTGCCTTAGGTGTAGCTAGAACCAGACACCTACCTAACTTGGTCAAACTTGACTAAGGTTAGGTGTGGCAAAGTGTGGCAAGGTGTGGCTACGAACCAAACAGCCCCAAAATGAGAGCCACAAGTTGGCAAGTCTAAGGGAATCTTGCCACACTTTTTGTGTGTATGTGATGTGGGACCATAGTGTGGCTTGAACCAAGCACACACCTAAGTTGGTCAAATTTGCCTAACCTTAGGTGTGAGATTGATCGATGTGGACGTGGGAAAGAGGGTGAGACCTCACTAGATATATAGATTGATCGGTTTGTGTGGAAAACTATGAAAGACCTAGCTATATATACACACACACACACACACATAGAGGAACATCAATCGTTGCGCATGCACGCGTGAGAGATAAAGAATGCCTGATATGATGGAGAGGGGGATGTGTGTGGGTGTGTGCCTTCATGGGAGACCGACCTGAAGAAAAAGATTGCATGTGTGTGATGGATAATGCCGACTGGTAGTGTGTGTGCATGCATGCAAGAGAGAAAGTTAGTGGTACAATTATAAAGAGAAGACAATTGTGTGGGTGTAAAAGACTAGGTGAGGTCATAATCAATGTAAAGTTGAATTCAAATATTTGAATAAGAGATCATGATATTTGAAACCCATGCATGCATGAATATAATGGAGATCTGTGTGGTGTGGTTTGGAACCGAGCATGTTGTAATGTATACACATTGAACAAGGTCAGACTGATTTGAATTTGAGATACCGATGGCAAACATCGTTTGGCCACATTGCATCCGTGCATGGACACACTATTCTAATTGGAGATGATGGGTGGCTTTCGCATCACATATCTATATGTATACCCATATATATATATTATATTTTATCTTTTTTATATTGTGTGCGGGTAACTTTAACTTTGAAAGATGGTCGTTGGATGAGGCAAATCTGATGGTGCAGAGATGGCAAATTTGAGCACTACCGGCTGTTGGATATCATCTAGATTCCACCAGATTTTGCCACATGTACAATCTAGAAGACTCCATGGTTGAACTTAATCATAATGCACAAACCTCAAAACACAAGCACTTCTTCTTTGTTCTAGAATCTTCCGTATCAGAATTGCCCAAATGTTTTTCTACATGATTTGTCATTATTTGTTTTTAATTTATGTCTTACAATGCACAATTCCATGAATCTTAAAATAGATTAGATTTCATATAAAAACTAGATGATTTTGAATGAAATGAACTATAAGAATTAAACGAACATCTACATCATGCATATATGACTCAAAGCTTACGTGCTATAATGTGGTATTTATTCATAATTTGGTTGCCAAATCTCATGCGCAATGCATGTGTACCTTACTAGTCTAAATGGTGTTTGTGTGTGTGTTGTGCGTGTTGAGGTGCAAATTGTCTTTTTTTGGGTACACGTTAAGCTTGTTCTCGCGAAATTTCAAGCCGCGCCTTGTGATGCCGAAATTTCAAGCCAGCGTCTCTGTCTATCATGCTGCGAAACTCCTGCCTCTTCAACCCGCGCCTTGTTACCCCAAAATATTTAAGATATATCTTTGTCTCGTTGTGCTACGACAACTACCTCCATCTCAACCCGTGCCTTGCTATTCCAAAATTACAATGCGCGCAAAAACTCCCACTTCCTGTGAAATCCCGACACGTGAAATGCCCGTGGTACCCCTGAACCGAAAGAACCGCCTCAAATCGGTGGGGGTACTTTTGTAACTTACCCCACATTTTGGACAAGCGTGTCCCTAAGCCATGGTTCCCCACTCCCATCCCATCCACCCACCCATTCGTACACCGAGGCCGCAAAAACCCGCAAAGCCCCACACCCTCCTCCGTCCGCCATCGAGCCGGAGCCTCTTCCCCGACAACGTCGTCCACAGCAACACCTCGACGTCCCTCATCCACCGTACCGGATGAGGATCTGTTGTCGATCTCGTCGTCCCGCCGGTTCAGCCACCCCATCCTCCACCTCCAAGGAGTTGCCCCGACGTTCCCCTCGTCTTTCGCGCCACCTCCATTCCCACATCGCCGTCTTCACCTGCACCACCGGAAGAGCATCATCATCACCATTTCCTCGGATAAAGCTGCGGCCTAATCGGCGCCACCAAAGAGGTTGTACACTAATCACCGCATTTTCTTCTTGATTCGATCTCGTGGTGCTGTCGGTGCTCGGTCCCGAGCTGACACGGCACGGCTCCATTCACGACGGCGTCATTGGCCACTTCCTCCATGACGTCGCTTTCTCGGCGGCTACGTCCACATCAGTAGGAGCTGCTTTAGCTCTTGCTCGCGCTGCTGCTCTGCTCTTGCTCTCAGTCCCCTGTCTGGTCTACTCTTGCTATTGCTCTTACTCGCGATGTTGCTCTCGCTCTTACTCTTGCTTGCGATGCTACTCCAATTTAGCTACACTTCAGTCGACTGAATCGACTTTTGGGTCAGTCGATTTTCAGGGGGTGGGGGGCTTGCCGGAGTTAAGGAAGAACCAGCC
>NC_041391.1:207062680-207070244 GCF_002162155.2 Triticum dicoccoides | reverse complement strand
AGAGGGATGGTCGGGGCGGCGGTGGACGGTGGTGGGGAGTGTTTTAGGGGCGGGCGGGGTGGCAGGGGGCGACTGTTTGGCCGGTGGTGGCTGGCGGCTCAGCGGGTGGAGGTTGAAGATGAACTACATGCCCTTGTTTTCATATCCAACGGCTGCAAAATCGACTGACCAGAGATGAAAAAGTCAGTCGACTGACGTGTAGCCTCACCTCTAGTGCATTCAGTTTCGATGGTAAAATTTAGTTTCGACAGCAAAATTCAGTTTTGACAGTTAAGTTCAGTTTCGACAGTTAAATTCAGTTTCGACAGTTAAGTTCCGAGATGAGCGGTTGATGTATTTTACATCTAGCACTTTGTGGTTATGTATTTTACGTCATCTATTGGAGATGCTATTAGAATTCCACTCAGGTTAATGTTGTCTCCCTTGTCCGGCTTCAGCCTCGGCGTCGTAAAACTCATCGGAGCTGCTCCAATGACGAAACCCTCCATCACAGCGGAGCAGTACCTCGGGCTCCATCTCCAGACGCTTGATCTTCTTCTCCTCCTCCGACAGCCAAGTCAGCCGGAGCATCCTCACCGGCCAACCCAATCACGCTGAGATCGACATGGCTTCGCCAAAGAGGTTGTACACTTGTTGCATCTCTTTTTTACTCTACATGTTATATATATATTGTCCACTGAGCACACGTAGTAACGTGAAATATGATTATTTTATCCTACTATATGAGGTACCAGGCAACTTAGCTATCTGTGATGGACTCTCTTGAATGCCATCATTATTTATATCTGCGCGTTTGAGCTGTGCATTTGTCGATGGGCCTGGGAGTTGAGCTAGTAGGGCAGTGGCCTGGGTCCAAAGTAATAGAAGTAGCACAAAAATATATTTTTAGTGTAGTATTTTCCTTACTCAAGCCTGCCTACTAGAATCGCCAGTGCTTGAAAGGAAAAGTGAATGAAAAACATAGGAATTGGAAAGTTTCCAATGGTACTACTTTTCATGAATTTGGTGCAAAGGAATGGAGCAAAGGAAAACTGTAGGATTTGTTCCTTTAGTGTCTCCTTGAAAGAAAAACTGTAAGAATTCTAATTTCCACTTGTCCTCCTTTTCATATTCCTATTCATGAAGCACAAGACTAAGAGATAGTAGCATAATAGCATTATAACCGTACATTTTCTTGTGGTTTGACTTAATCTCACCATGCTTCTTTGCATCCTGTGATCTTCCAATTCTTGTGAATCAAACACCCAGATTGGCAGAAATCTTGTGTTTTAAAATTCTCTGTTTTGCACGTGCATTCCTATCCTATTCCTATCTATTTCCTATCCCTGCATTGTTAGAATCCTCAAATTCAAACAAGCCCTTACACAATTACTTCTGTTACAGATATGTGTCAAAGAAAACCTTGTGTGGTTTGTCCTGCTCCAGCGGCGCTGTGTTCCACCCTAGCTCAGCTGCTCCAACAACGGAAGGGTCCACCATAGCAGGGATCCGCTCTCCAGACTGTCTTTCGCCGCCTCAGATCTTCTTCCCCACCGCCGGCAGCCACGACAACTGCATTACCATCATTGACTGAGCAAATAACCTTGAGGACTACATGGGTCCGCAGGAGAGGTCGCACTCTTCCGTGTCTGCTTACGTTATGCATCACTTAATATGATGACATGCTACATTATCGTCTTGTTCACCTATTAGACTCCGAGTCGGGTCCAAACTAATGCCGAAACTTGAGTTTTTAAATGGTTGTGGGGTACATATTGGGGCAGAAATCAGTACTATATGTCTACTATCTGATTAATCTTGGGTGTCTACTATGAGTTTCATGTTGGGTGCAAACAAACATTAAAGGAGCCATTATCTGTATTTTTTAACTAAAGCTATTATTTGCCCACTATCATTGGTTTTGGGTCTATCCACAGTTTGCTACCATCACTCTGGATTTGTGCATGCACTCCTTACATAATCTCACTATGTTTTATTCCTATGCATGCCAGTTATTGTACACAACGAAACTGATCAGGTAGAGCAAAAGAGATGAGCCTTGCGTGGCAATAAAATTTCATGCAGACGTTGCTCCATGGTGGGCACAAAGGCAGCCCCATCTCCACCCAGTTTGGATCATAATCAAGAGGAAGATAACTGTTCCGAGGGGGATTCAGAAGGAGAAGACCACTCCTATTTACCCCATGAGGTCTTCGCTCTAACTTGGCATGCTGATGTTGGTAATATCATGCATATGGTGCCTTGCATTGCTTACTGTATGCATCAAAGATGTCATCTGCTTAGTTTAGACATGCTTTGTGTAAATGCCATTTGTTTAGTTTCTATATCGCATATGTCAATCATGCAATGCCATCTTGTTTAGCCAGGCATCATATATGTGAATTTTGTAATGCCACCCTGGTTAGCCAGTCATCTTATGTGTGAATTATATCATGCCATCATTTTTTTATTACATGTTAAATTTGTCAACAATTTTAGTACATTCAATTACTCTTCCTGTGCATCAGCCATTCGGCACGGTCATGAAAAATCTACAGTGGAAACAAGGTCTTCAGAGCAGACAATGCTATCTGACGAAGCGCATGTCTTGCTAGTTATAGATAGCTCCTCAGAGGAGGATTCAGAGACAGATGACCAGTCATATTCCCGCCCCCCTGAGGTGCATGCTCTAACTTGGCAGGGTTATGTTGCTCATATTGTGCGTATGGTATCTTGCGTTGCTATGTCATTTTCTTAGTTTAGACATTCTTTGTGTGAATGACACATGTTATGTGTCTAATTACCATATATGTGAATTATGCAATGCCATCTTGTTGCAAGACATTATATATGTGAATTATGCAATGTTATCTTGTTGCAAGGCATTATATACGTGAATTATGCAATGCCATGTTGTTTAGCCAAGCGTCATATATGTGAATTATACCAATTCAAACACGGTCATGCCATCATTGCTTACTATATTTCTCATTGCTTTTGTCGACAATGTTTGTATATTCAACTGCTCTTCCTGTGCATCAGCCATTTGAATTGGTGATGAAGAAATCTGGAGTGAAAACAAGGTCTTCAGAGCAGACAATGCTACCTGCTGAAGCAGATATCTTGCTGGTTACAGATAGCTCTTTAGAGGAGGATTCAGATGCAGATGACCAGTCCTATTATCCCCCTGAGGTGTATGCTCAAAGTTGGTAGGGTTATATTACTCATATCATGCATATGTTGTATTGCAATGCTTAGTTTTTACATCATATACACAATATTGAATGCCATCTCCTTAGTTGACACATCATATATGTGATTGCCCTCTGCTCACTTCCTTAGTATATAAATCATATATTTGAATTATATCATGCCATGATGTTTACACAGACAGCATGTATCTGAATTATGGCATGCCAACCCATTTTCTAAAGACATAATATAGTTATATCATCTCATCCTGTTTACATAGTCATCATATTTTAAATTATGTCATTCTATCCGTGAATTATATCATGCCATCATGTTTCCATCGACGACATGTTTGTGATTTATGGCATGCCAACCACTTTAATAGACACATCGTATAGTTATATCATGTCATCCTGTTTACATAGTCATCATATTTTGAAGTGTGTCATTCTATTCTGTATAGTTAGCCATCATACATGTGAAATTGTGTCATGCTATCCTGTTTAATTAGCCATCATATATGTGAAATTATGTCCTACTATTCTGTTTGGTTAGACAACATAAATGTGAATTATTACATGCCCTGTTTTCTTCCCTACTATCCATTGCACCTATCTATCTTACAATGTCTGTACATTCAATTACTTTTTCTTGTTTATCAGCCATTTCAATTGGAGGGGGTGATGGCAGTATCTGTGGGAGTAAAAACACGGTCTTCAGAAAAGATCGTGCTACCTGTCGATGCATATAGAACCACGGTTGTACTTGCCCAAGAACCAGCCCCACCACACATAACCAAGACTCATGCAGATTGTACCCCTACCCAGTTGGACAGAGAACCAACTACACCCCTTCTAACCCCAACCCCAGCAGATAATAACCCAGTTCCCGTTGACACAACACCGTCTCCACAACAGAGCACCCAAACATGAGAAGTTAGTAAGGCAACTGCAGTCCCCAAAGCACGAGGACCACCACTCCTAACCCCAAGTCAACGCTTAAAGCAGAAGAAGAATTGTTCTCAAGTCAAGTTCCATAGCTATGGTTCATACTACTTTGCTCTTGCATCACTGTATTTACTCATACCAACTAATTTCAAATTTGAAGCACTACTGGAATCAGCTTCTTTACCGTCCACCATGGCGGACGGCAAAGGCACGGATCCCGGACGACAAAGTCATTTGCCATCAGCCAGCGGACGGCAAACCGTCCGGCTAAACACGTGCTAGCAAAGGCCTTCTTTGCCGTCCGCTTCATAGAAACGGACGGCAAAGGATTGTGTCGTCCGCCATCCGAGGCCAGTAGATGGCAACGACGATGGACGACAGCAGTGTGGGGTGAGAGCCATTAGGTGGTTAACGACATTCTTTGCGTCCTCCAGTCGATGGCAAAGAGCTTAGCTAGGGAAGCACTGGGATGGTGCCACGTGGCTAGCTATGTCGTCAGCCAGCAGACGGCATAGATGGCCCTGTTTGCCAAGCCTATTTGGTCACTTTGCCATCCGCTTGCAGACGGCAAAATAACCAAATAGGTAGCCAGTGTTGCCAGTTTGCACAGGTGACTGCCACGTGTCCTCTTTGCCGTCGGCTAGCAGACGGCAAAGAGCTTTGTCATCCGCTAGCAGACGGCAAAGAGGCTACACATCCCCTGTTTTTATTTAAATCCAATTAATTAGACATAGTTTCAAACACAGATATACATGCATACATATCCAACATATCCAACAGCATGTCCAACAACATATTTGATCAAATCCAACAACATAGTTCAACAAAGTCCAACATATCCATGTATACATAACCACAAACAAGTTTCCAACAACATATCCATATAGACATACATATCCAAACAAGTTTTCATAAACAACAAGGAAGCACCAGAAGAATAGTACACTCCATGAATCCAAGCCTTCCTCATGTAAAGAAAATCTGCAAATTGGGAAAGATGAAAGTTAGAAGAAGAACTTGTAGAAGAAGAAGACTAGTTAGAAGAAGAAGACTAGTTAGAAGAAGAAGAAGAAGAAGAAGAAGATTTTTTTTCTTCTCTTTCTTTTTCTCCTCTCCTCTTCTTAGAGCTAAGCTAGGTAAAAATGCTAAGTGTAGGTCATTTTAGAGCTAATCTAGGTAAATAGGTCATTTTGGAGCTTAGTAAGGTTATTATGTCATTTTTGAGGAAAATAAGCTAAGTCTATATCATTTTGGACGTAACAAAGATTATCATGCCATTTTTGACCTAAGTATGCTAAGTATGTCATAAATGAACTCAACAAGCTAAGTATAGCTCATTTTTATATAACTTAGGTAATTATGTCATTTAGAAGAAAAATAAGCTAAGTATCCATTTGTAAAGCAAAACATTAGAGAAAACTTACCCTCATCACAACAAATATGATGCAGATCACAACTAAGGTAACAATTGATCCAACCGCATAATGATACCAAGCCTCATTATCAATGGCATATTTTCTAATCTTCTTAAGCTTCGGGCGCATTGCATCCATCTTCAAGCGCATTGCATTCATCTTCATCTTGTGATCATCGATGACATCGGCAACATACAACTCCAATGTCATCTTCTCTTCTTCAATTCTATTAATTTTTTCTTTCAAATACTCATTTTCTTTTTCAACTAAATTTGACTTCTCGACAAGAGGGTCGGTTTCAAATTCTGGTTCACATACCTCCTAGATTAAAATATCTCTATGTCAACTTAATGGCCATAATTGTCATAAATGCGAAATGCAACAAATAGTTATGAAAGAGAATTTACCACATCTGAATCATAAAGCGGGCGAGGGCCGACGGGGACGGAAATCAAGACCATGGCACTATGTATAAGAAACAATCATACAAAGTAAGAAGATGATACATACCAACTATATAAATCATACAAAGTACAACATAAAAATTTGAATACCTAAGAATCACTATCGGTAATAACGTGCTCATTATCATCATTAATAAATGCATCATCATCATCACTATCGGTAATGATGTGCACATCATCATCATCATTAATAAATGCATCATCATGTGTAAGGCCACCTTTACATAATCGTTCAAGCATTGACATGTCATCTGCAGCAGTAACTTCTTCTTCTTCTGGCTCTTCTTGTTCCGGCTAAGGGTCGGATTCACTAGCTTAGCAAGTTTCGTCGGCCCGAAGACCGGAACAGAGCAAATGAAGGGGGGAGGAGGAGATGTCATTTGTGCTCACCAACGAACGCAGGGGAGGAGCTCGTCGAACACTAGACCCTCGCAACGATGAAATAACTGCATATTTAAATCAAAAGATGAGGAACATAGCAAGTATTCGACACCGACGGCCACATGTACCTCGCACTGACGATACTTGCTATTTACGGTACCATCGACACCGAGGAACCCTCTAACCCGCTCTTCCTGGGGTAAACTAAATAGCAACTACCATCGGTGCAAGGTACATGAGGCGATCGGTGTTGAACACTAGATCCCCATCCCACAAGTGAAGCCGGCGCACGGCGTCCCGCAACAATAGTTCTGGTGGCCGATGACGGTCCAACACCTTGGTGAATTTGTTTGGCAGCCTCTGCGATGAGGATTAAAGCCAAGTTTTGAAATTTTCAAACAACCAAACCAACTTAAGTTAGTTTGGATGTTTCAAGTTTCAACACTTAGCTTTCAATCGTCATCTCTGAGGCTGCCAAACAAATTTGCAATGGTGTTCGACCGCCATCGACGCCGAGAACTGTTACTTCTGGACGCAGGACCCCTATGTCACTTGTGGGACGTGGATGTAGTCTTTGAAACCGACGGCCACATGTACCTCACACTAGCGATACTTGCTATTTAGGGACGCCGAGAACAGTTGCTTTGGTATGACGGACGTTGGCGTCACTTGTGGGACGTGGATGTAGTGTCAGGGTGTGGGTCGGGGTGTCTTTTTCTTATTCTTCTTCTTCTTCTTCTTCTTCTTTCTCTTTTTTCCTTGGGTATGGAAATGCACGGTCGACGAGTCAGCACTCTAACTAGAGGTTCTCGGCATGGGCGTCGGGACAGGCGGGACCCACTGGCTCCACCATCTATCCCCTCGGCAACCCTCTTCCTTTTCCCCTTTTTCCTCTTCTTCTACATATTCTTCTTTTTTCAATTATTTTCTTCTTCTAATTATCTAAACCTAAATCTGGCAGTAACTTAATCCTACCACTAAAACCTAAACCTAAACACAAAAAATAGTAAAAAAATCACCTTGGGCGGTGGCGGTGGGGCGCCGCTGGGCCAGCAAGCCTTGGGCGGCTCGACGGTGGTGGAGGAGGTGGCGGGCGCCGGGGCGCCGGGGGCGGGGCGCCGCCGGGCGGCAAGCCGGTGCAGCGGGGGTGGTGCGCCACCGCACGCCAGGGGGTGGTGCGGGGCGG
>NC_041391.1:207052876-207062059 GCF_002162155.2 Triticum dicoccoides | reverse complement strand
ACGGAGGGGTTGTGCAGGGTAGTGCAGCGAGGCCAGCCGGGCCGGGACGATGGGGCGGGGCGCTGTGCCGGGGCAGCGTGGCGGCGGGGCGGTGGGGCGATGGGACGGGGCGGCGGGGCGAAGCGGCGGTCGAGGGCGGCAGCACGGGTGGTGAAGAAGAGATCGAGAGAGAGAGGGGAGGGGCCGCGGGCATGGCCCCTTTTCTATAGTAGGTCGGTTCTTTGCCGTTTGCTAGGAGACGGCAAAGAACGTACCTAGTGGGGTGGGCCGGGGGGAAACAGATGAACTAACGACCATTTTCTTTGTCATCTGCTGGCAGACGACAATGAAGTTTTGCCGTCAGCCAGCAGACGGCAAAGAAAACGATCTTTAGGTTGTCCCCGTACGCCCGCCACCCTCGCTATTTGCGGTCCGCTAGCGGATGGCAAAGATGTGCTGATGGCAAAGCCCTCCGTTGTCGTCCGCTGCCTCTTTGCCGTCCGTTTTCTGGTGGCTGATGGCAAAGCCTCTCTTTTCCGTCCGCCAGCTGACGACAAAGAGTTGGCAGACGACAAATTAGCTAATTACAGTAGTGAAGGATACAATTGAAACTCCAATGGCGCAACAGGTATGTTTTAAACCTGTTTCTTTAACGTGTTTGCTGCTGTAACTTGCTCTATGTTGATTTCAGTTTCAATTGAATAAACAGTTATGTTCTCATTCCATGCACATTACAAGTGTTGTTATTGCTATGTAGTTTCCCACACTTATATTCTGTCTATGCTGCTTTGTCTTAAATACATATGATTTGAACTGTATATATCTTCATTTGGCAACATAAACTAGAATGATATAGACCATACAGTGACCATACTACATAGATATATGTTTGTTTCATGTTGTTATCCTGTCCACCTTACTACTGAACTGGTTTACCAAAATGAGTTTCATATACTACATTGTAAACCTGTGATGTGTTTGTTTGTTTCTCTTTTAGAACGCGGATAAAATGTTGGAGAAGAGTACCCCGTTATGTAATGGTAAAGGAAGTAATGCAGATAAGGTTCGAGATAGTGAGACATCCTTGTTGGTCTCCAAGAAAGCTCCTAAAAACTATATTGAAGACACTAAGACAACCCCAAAGTCCTGTCTTGATGTAGTGTTCGAGTTACAGGCTACTACTGCTAGCACCGGCTCTTCGAACTCGTTGCCTGAATCAGTTCGGCTTCTTGAGTCTCAACTTCAAGTTGAAAGACATCGATCAGATGTTATGCGACAGGAAGCCGAAGGATTGAGGAAGTCCCTGCAGAATTCAGATGCATACTTTCTGGTGCAACAACAAGTGCTGGAGGATTTAAGCGCCAAACAAGAGAAAGTTAATAAGCTTGCTAAGCATCTTGCCAGCATTATGGGTACCCAGGATATTGTTTCTTGAGCTCTTCTGAAGTGGTTTCAGTTCTGGACTTGTTTTGCTGCGGCGTTTATATGCTGTTGTGTTCCCTATATTTGCACTAGTGGCAAACTTTGATGCCTAGTGGATGTAATATGTGTAATAGCTATGATAGCCTAGCGTAAGTTGCTTGCTTATTTATTTCCTTATTGTCTTGTTTATTTCTTTGCTTGTAGTCAGTGCAGTTCTTTTTCCGCAGTTTGCTAGTGGCCGCAATAACCTATTTTTTAAAACTAGGCCACATAACCATGGGCTACATATTTACTGTAGTTACCATTTCCCTCCTACGGGCCGTAGAAACAATGGGCCTTCTACGGGTCGTAGAAACAATGGGCCTTATACGGATCGTAGACACAATGGGACTTCTACGGGCCGTATCATCAATGGGCCTTCTATGGGCCGTATGATCGGTTGGCCAAACATGGGCCAATAACAAACCGCATTATGGTTGTAAACGGGCTAGAGTTGGAATCGTCCATTCATGGTCCGACCATAATGCGCCATCGTTAATTGGCCATATTTGATGACGCTATGAAAATGGCCCAACGTATTAACGGGCCACAAATGGGCCGACTGTAACCTCGGGCTGAATTTGGCCCACAAGCAGAAAATGATAGTAACTGTCCGTAAGTAAACGAATGATGGAAATGAGCCCAAGAATAAATGGGCCCTAAGAAGGCCGAAAGATAACATGGGCTGGAAACGGCCCAACGGAATAGCGGGCCGTTAATGGGTATAAAGTGATACACTGTTCATTACGGGCCAGCTTCACCATGGGCCGTTAATGGGTATAAAGTGATACACTGTTCATTACGGGCTAGTTTCACCATGGGCCGTTAATGGGCCAAGAGTTACAAAGGGCCTCATATGGGTCGAAAGACGTCATGGGCCATACATGGGCCAGAAGTTAAAACAGACTGGAATCATATTGCATGGCCCAAATGATGCTACTAGGCCGTATTCGGATAGGTCGTAACAGGCTCTGGGTTAGCGGACTGTAAATGGGCTATATGCGAATAGGCCGTTAACATGCTTTCCATGGGCCGGCCCACCACCTTTTGACCAAGTCAAACGGGCCGAACTTTTCACAGGAATGGGCCTCTATTGGGCTGTGCCATGTGTCGATGTATCAAGGCGCCTTCTGTCCAATGAGTGGATGACATCTCTCCCGACGGTGAGCCGACACGTGTTTCCTCCAGCTAATGATGATTTTACATGTGGAAAATCCCCATTGGTCGGGGCTGTTAATGGGTTATTGGATCCAAAATCGGACCCGATGGCTTAACGGCGTTCCGTTACGGTGGATGCCATGCGTCGTTCACCCTTGATGAAAGCACTTCTATGACGCGCGATTTATCGTCATGGAAGTGGACACTTCCGTGATGATAATTTTTGTAATGTCATGGAACACTTCTATGACAGCACAGGTATGACTATCTTGATTCTGTCATAAAATTGTCATGGATGTACATGCATGAAAAAAAACACGACCTACTGTGACAAACATGTATCATCACGGAAATGTATTTTTTTGTAGTGCATAGCCTCTCCGATGAGTTGTGAGTAGTTTACCACAGACCTTCGGGTCCACAGATCTTCGATGTAACTCTTTTTGCGGTGTGTTTGTCGAGATCCAATGAATTCTGGGATATGATCAAGTTTATCTATGAGAAATATTTGAATCTCCTCTGAATTCTTTTATGTATGATTTGTTATCTTTGCAAGTCTCTTCGAATTATTAATTTGGTTTGGCCTACTAGATTGATCTTTCTTGTAATGGGAGAAGTGCTTAGCTTTGGGTTCAATCTTGCAGCGTCCTTTCTGAGTGATGGCAGGGGTAGCAAGGCACGTATTGTATTGTTGCCATCGAGGATAAAAAGATGGGGTTTATATCATATTGCTTGAGTTTATCCCTCTACATCATGTCATCTTGCCTAATGTGTTACTCTGTTCTTATGAACTTAATACTCTAGATGCATGCTGGATAGTGGTTGATGTGTGGAGTAATAGTAGTAGATGCATGCAGGAGTCGGTCTACTTGTCGCGGACGTGATGCCTATATACATGATCATGCCTACATATTCTCATAACTATGCACTTTTATATCAATTGCTCGGCAGTAATTTGTTCACCCACCGTAATACTTATGCTATCTTGAGAGAAGCCACTAGTGAAACCTATGGCCCCCGGGTCTATTTTACATCATATAAGTTTCCAATCTACTTTATTTTGCAATCTTTACTTTCCAATCTATATCATAAAAATACCAAAAATATTTATTTTATCTTATTATCTCTATCAGATCTCACTTTGGCAAGTGGCCGTGAAGGGATTGACAACCCCTTTATCGCGTTGGTTGCGAGGTTCTTGTTTGTTTGTGTAGGTACGAGGGACTTGCGTGGAGCCTCCTACTGTATTGATACCTTGGTTCTCAAAAACTGAGGGAAATACTTACGCTACTTTGCTGCACCACCCTTTCCTCTTCAAGGGAAAACCAACGCAGTGCTCAAGAGGTAGCAAACGGCGCCAGAAATTCCTTTTGATGTCTGCTAGAACTACATCGATATTTCCCTAAAGAGGAAGGGATGATGTAGTATAGCGACAATAGGTATTTCCCTTAGTGATAAGATCAAGGTTATCGAACCAGTAAGAGAACCTCCTCACACCACGTAAACAGCACCTGCACACAAATAACAAATACTCACAACCTGACCTGTTAAAGGGGTTGTCAATCCCTTTCGGGTACGGCGCCTCAAGATAGGCAAAAATGTGAGGTAAAAAGTGGTCGATAGGATAAATAGGTCGCGGAACAAATAAATTGCCGCAACGTATTTTCGTATTTTTGGTTTAATAGATCTGAAAATAAATGCAAGAGAAAATAGGTTTCACTAGTGGCTTCTCTCGAGAAAAATAGCAAACGGTGGGAAAACAATTACTGTTGGGAAATTGATAGAACTTCAAATAATCATGATGATATCCAGGCAGTGATCATTATACAGGCATCATGTCCAAGATTAGTAGACCGGCTCCTGCCTGCATCTACTACTATTACTCCACACATCGACCGGTATCCAGCATGCATCTAGTGTATTAAGTTCATGAGAAAATAGAGTAATGCAATAAGAACGATGACATGATGTAGACGAGATCCATTTATCTATTGCAAAGATCTAGATCTCATCTTGTTATCCTTAGTAGCAACGATACATACGTGTCGGTTCCCCTTCTATCACTAGGATCAAGCACCGTAAGATCGAATCCACTACAAAGCACCTTTTCCCATTGCAAGATAAGTAGATCAAGTTGGTCAAACAAAACCCAAATATTGGAGAAGAAATATGAGTCTATAAGCAATCATGCATATAAGAGATCAAAGAAGACTCAAATAACTTTCATGGATAAAAACATAGATTTGATCATAAACTCAAAGTTCATCGGATCCCAACAAACACACCGCCAAAAGACTTACATCATATGGATCTCCAAGAGACCATTGTATTTATAATCAAGAGAGAGAGAGAGAGAGAGAGAGATAGAAAGCCATCTAGATACTAACTACGGACTCGTAGGTCTACAAAGAACTACTCACGCATCATAGGAGAGGCACCAATGGAAGTGGTGAACCCCTCCATGACGGTGTCTAGATTGGATCTGGTGGTTCTGGACTCTGCGGCGGCTGGATCAAAATTTCGTCGACTCCCCTAGGGTTTCTAGAATATTGTGGTATTTATAGAGCAAAGAGGCAGTTCGGGGGGCACCCAAGGTGGGCAGCACCCACCTGGGCACGCCTGGGCCTCCTGGCGTGCCGTGGTGGGTGCTGCTCCCCTCGAGCAGCCCCCCAAGGTGCTTCCTTGGCCCACTGGCTTTCTTCTGGCCCAAAAAAATCCTCCAGGAGTTTCATTGCGTTTGGACTCCGTTTGATATTGATTTCCTGCGATGTAAAAAACATGCAGAAAACAGCAACTGGAACTGGGCACTATGTCAATAGGTTAGTACCAAAAATGATATAAAATGACTATAAAATGATTGTAAAACGTCCAAGAATGATAATATAACAGCATGGAACAATCAAAAATTATAGATACGTTCGAGACGTATCACTATTGGATATACTCTAGATGATCTTAAGGGCATTAGTCCCACTCTATGCCAGCACAAGATTAATATGGACCTGATGCTAAACTCGTTGTTGATCACCAATGTTGGTTAAATCCGAAGATGAAAGAAGTGGTAAGAATGGAAATATTGAAACTTCTGGAGGCCGGTATAAACTATCCTATAGCTGATAGTAGATGGGTAAGTTCTGTTCATTGTGTCCCTAAGAAGGGATGTATTATTGTTGTTCCTAATGGGAAGAATGAACTTATTCCACAAAGAATTGTCACATGATATAGAATGGTAATTGATTTTAGAAAATTATACAAAGCGACTAGAAAAGATCATTACCCTCTGCCTTTTATTGATCAAATGCTAGAAAGGTTATCTAAGCACACAGATTTTTGCTTCCTTGATGGATATTCTGGTTTTTCACAAATACCTATTTTCTCAACCTGATCAAGAAAAGACCACTTTTACTTGTCCCTCTGGGACGTATGGCTTTTGGTTTATGCAATGCACCTGCTACCTTTGAAAGATGTATGACTGCTATATTCTCTGAATTTTGTGAAAAGATTGTTGAGGTTTTCATGGATGACTTTTCTATTTATGGGAAGTCTTTTGATGATTGTTTAAGCAATCTTGATCGAGTTTTGCAGAGATGTGAGCAAACAAATCTTGTCTTGAATTGGGAGTAGTGCCACTTTATGGTTAATGAAGGTATTGTTTTGGGCCATAAAATTTCTGAAAGAGGTATTGAGGTGGACAAAGTCAAGGTTGATGCAATTGAGAAAATGCTATGTCCTAAAGATATCAAAGGTATTCGTAGTTTCCTTGGTCATGTTGGTTTCTATAGGAGATTTATCAAAGACTTTTCTAAAATTTCTAGGCCTCTTACAAATCTTTTGCAAAGGGATATCCCTTTTGTTTTTTATGATGATTGTTTGGAAGCCTTCCAAACACTAAAGAAAGCCTTAATTTCTGGACCTATTGTTCAACCACCTGATTGGAACTTTGTGATGCCCCGAGACCGACGCTCTAGAAGACTTCCAACTATTTCGAGTTTCGCCATGTGATATTTTTGCTTGTTGCATTTCATCATAGCATCATGTGCATTGCATATGCACTTGTTTTCGAAAACCTGCACCGTGTTTAGTTGCTGCTTCTCTTTGTTATCTTCACCGAACGTTCCAAGTCAAACCACACTCTTGCACACGATCGCGTTGTCTCTCTACACAACCACGACCCCTCATGCGCGTCCAAAACTGCCCGAACCCGAACCGCTCAGTCATCACTGTTGGATTCAGATCATCCCCAAACGTCCCTAAAATATCTTCGGTTCTTTGTTGGACTTCTCTAAGTTAATTATTCTCGACCGTCGGATTTCAATCGGATGATCTGAACTCCTCTCTTTCTTATATATATAGTCCATCCCTAGTCACTTGAGACCAAACCTATTTTCTATGGATCCTCCCATGTCCAGCCATCGCCGCTGCTGTCTCCATTCCCCTCGGAATCATCTAGCCGCTACTCTCCACCTCACACCCGCCCACACACATAGCCTCATCTAGCCAGACACCTTCCACCTTGATCTGGAGCCGCCAGATCAAGATCCGATGGCCCCTAGGACACCAGTTCATCCCCACCGGTCCACCACAGTGCCCCGAAGCCACGATCCCACCTCGATCTTCTCTGCCTCGACAGAGCAACCGTCGTCGGCCACCAGGAACCGCTGCTCTCCCTCGTCCCTCGCCCGCCGGCGACCTCGACTTCATCCAGGCGCCACCGATAACCTCGCCCTTGCCTCGCGCTCCTCTTCTTCCCCATTTTTCCCTGCACCGCTGTTGACCCGCCTGTGACCGCTGTTTGTCACCACAGGGATCTTCGACGCCTTGAAGCTGCAGCACAGCCATCGAGTCGCCATGGCCTCGAACTATGCCGCCTCCGCGCCGCCCTGCCGTTTCCCCGCCAAGTCCCTTGCCCCGCCTCTGCTTCCATGCTCCAGATCAAACGCCAAGGCCCAGTGCAGGTCACCTCTGCTCCTCCTCACCTCGTCTGCGTCGCAGGGATCGCGTCAAGTCCCCGGCGGTCGTCCTCTGCTCGGGAACAAGCATGATGCTCGCTGCCCCCCTATGTTGACCCATTCCAGCACCAGCATGGATCCGCGCACATCGCCCACTTGGGCCAGATCCGCTCCAAGGCCCAACGCGTCCCAAGCCAAAGCCTCCCCAACCGGCATGCATGGCCTCTCCACAGTTCAAGGCCGAGGCCCATGGTGAGGCCCCCCAGCGCGCCCTCCTTTTTTCCTCTTGTTGGTCTAGCCTCTGTTTCACCCATTCATGTTTTTTTTCAGTTATTTGAATTTGCCAAATTATCCGTAGGAATGCTGTTTTACAGAAAAACCCTTTTACTTCATGCATTTAATATCTCTCAAACCGTGCATCGGTTTAAAATGTTTTAAACATGTAAAATGCTTAGAATTTCATCTAGTTAAATAATATCCAAATTTTCGTCCATGTTTAAAATGGTTAACTTGTTGTTTGCATTAATTTGCTTAAATAACATGTTAAAATGATTTATTTCCTAACTAATTAACCATAGCTCCGAATTAAATAAACTTCATATCTAAATGGGGTAGAAAAATGCATAAATTAAAATGGTGCACTTACTTTTCATGTTTAACAACTTTAAAATATGGTTTAGGGCAGAACAGTACCAAATTCGAAATAAGGACATGAGGATTTACCTGAATTGTTGTTTCTTGTTTCCGGCCTCATTTACACTTGCCTAGATAGGTAGTTTTATTATGCTTCACCTCTCGCCATGTTAACCAACATTTAATATGGATGTGTACCTTAACGAGAGTGAACTAAATACTTGAATGTGGTGTCAATATGCAACTTGTTGCATATTGAGCTCCACTTAACTTGTATAATTGTTTGTTGCACTTTGCCATGCCATGTCTCTTTAAACCGGACATGCATCATACTTGGTTGTGCATCACTCCTTGTTTATGTGATGGTTGCTTACCATGTTGTTTGCTTCTTTCCGGTTGTGCTTCTTCTCGATAGTTCCGGTTATGTTGCGATTGTGAGGATCCGTTCGACTACGTTGGTTCGTCTATTTCATGGACTCGTTCTTCTTCCTAGCGGGATTTCAGGCAAGATGACCATTACCCTCGATGTCACTTCTATCTTTGCTTGCCAGTTGTTCGGTCTATCGCTATGTCGCGCTTCCTACCACTTCTTTATCATGCCTCCCATATTTCCATGTCAAGCCTCTAACCCACCTTCCTAGCAAACCGTTGTTTGGCTATGTTACCGCTTTTGCTCAGCTCCTCTTGTGGCGTTGTTAGTTGCAGGTAAAGTTGAAGATTGCTCCATGTTGGAACATGTTTATGTTGGGATATCACAATATCTCTTATTTTAATTAATGCATCTATATACTTGGTAAAGGGTGGAAGGCTCGGCCTTATGCCTGGTGTTTTGTTCCACTCTTGCCGCCCTAGTTTCTGTCATATCGGTGTTATGTTCCTTGATTTTGCGTTCCTTACGCAGTTGGGGTTATGGGACCCCCTTAACAGTTCACCTTGAATAAAACTCCTCTAGCGAGGCACAACTTTGGTTTTAACATTTGCCTACCTACCACCTAAACCTTTC
>NC_041391.1:207045540-207052779 GCF_002162155.2 Triticum dicoccoides | reverse complement strand
GTGTTGGTCCAAATCGGGTAACCTGCGGGGCCACCTCGGGGAAACTTGAGGGATGGTTTTACTCGTAGATTGACCTATCTGATGTGCCCTGAGAACGAGATATGTGCAGCTTCTATCGGGATTTGTCGGCACATTCGGGTGGACTTGCTGGTCTTGTTTTACCATTGTTGAAATGTCTTATAACCGAGATTTCGAGTCTGATCGGGTGATTCTGGGAGAAGGAATATCCTTCGTTGATCGTGAGAGCTTGTGATGGGCTAAGTTGGGACACCCTTGCAGGGTATAAACTTTCGAGAGCCGTGCCCGCGGATATGTGGCAGGTGGGAATTTGTTAATATTCGGTTGTTGAGAACTTGAAACTTGACTTAATTAAAATGCATCAACCGCATGTGTAGCCGTGATGGTCCCTTTTCGGTGGAGTCCGGGAAGTGAACACGGTTTGGGTTATGTTTGTACGTAAGAAGTTCCAGATCACTTCTTGATCACTTCTAGCTTCACGACCATTGCGTAGCTTCTCATCTTACTCTTATTTGCGTATGTTAGCCACCATATTTTGCTTAGCGCTTGATGCAACTCCACCTCATCACTTTATCGTACCCATAAGCTTAAATAGTCTTGATCTCGCGGGTTTTGAGATTGCTAAGTCCCCATGACTCACAGATACTAGCAAAACAGTTGCAGGTGTCGATGATACCAGTGCAGGTGATGCTACTATGTTTCGTTTCCTGATGATCAGTAGTGGATCCCAGTTGGGACGATCGGGGATCTAACATTTGGGGTTATCTTCTTTTCATTTGGATTTGTCCGTAGTTGGACTATGTGTGTACTCTGAATGATGTATGAATTATATGATCTTTGTGTGAAGTGGTGATTGTAAGCCAACTCTATTTAGCCCTTTCTTGTTCATTACACGAGATTGTGTGAAGATGACCCTTCTTGCGACAAAACCACAATGCGATTATGCCTCTAAGTCGTGCCTCGACACATGGGAGATATAGTCGCATCGTGGGCGTTACAAGTTGGCATCAGAGCCATCCCTAACTTAGGAGCCCCCTGCTTGATTGAATCGCTGACGTTGTTGAGTCTAGAACAAAAAATGTTTTGAGTCTTAGGATTATATATATCAGAGAGTAGGATTCTTTTTACTCCTCAGCCCCATCATCGCTCTGGTGAGGCCTCCTAACGTAGATGTTTTGACTTTCCTCTCCTCAAATTTCACGAAAAAAATTTAGGATCACGCGGGTATCTTGGAATCGTTCCGATATTCTTGTGATGAGAACATTGTTCTTGGTGCCTCCTGACATTTAGGGGTTGTGGCAGTGTCCCAGGGAGTTGAGCTCCGAGGTGTTGTCGTCACAATTTTATCGTTGTAGTTCTGGAATACCTGAGTTTCACCGACATCAAAATCTCTTTTATGTAGTTGTTGGTGAGATAACCTCGACGCCACCCAGTACTGGGGCGGGAGTTCGGGTTTGAAGGTTGAGGTACACAATTTCCGGAGTTTTCTTGGTTATGTGTTGACAGATGGATACAACTGGATGTAGGGATTGCTTAGTTGGGTGGGATATATTGCTTCCCCTGTATCCCCAACACTGGATTACATAACCAGAAAGTTTCAGGAGTTTATAGGTGGGAATTCAAGTAGCTCCTAGAATATCTTTCCGACAAACGCATGATATGGGATTGGGTAAATCTCTATCATATCTATTTGTTTCGGCTTATTCTGCAAGCCAAATCTTTGTTTTGCTTTGAGTTGAGGTATTCGAGTTGCTTCATTGTCAAGTGTTGATTCCATAACTTTCCTAAGCGGTGTTCTCATATTCCTATGTGAATACTAATCCTTCTTATTTATCGAGATTATCATCCCAATTCTATTTCCAATCGGTGCGCTTCTCTTCGCGATGATCCCATCATTCTCCCCATCCGCAAGATCATTTCTAAGTTTTCTCAATGGTGTTTCTTCCATCCGTCCCAAGTTGCCTTTGTTTTTTTTTTGCCCTCCCACCCCTTTTCTTCAAAGACTCAGATTTCTTAATCAAGTATCCTTTTATTGATGGGAAGTCTCTCCATTCTTTTCCGTCATTGTTCTTATCCGATGATTCTCAGGAAGATACTAACGGAGCTTCAAGTTTATTATTCTTTGTCTCTTTTCTTCTCTGGTGGATTAATTTCAAGCTTCGGTGTTGATCATATCTCTTCCTTTTGTTTCACATATCTTCCCATGTGAATTTCTTATACAAGGCTCTCTTATGTATTCACCTCTCCCAGTTCATATCCGGAGTGTTGAAGATATCTCGGAAGACTCGTGTTTCCATTCTCAATCTGTTCAAGTTATTTTGAGGTTGTTATCTCATTCAAGCCATCTAATTCAACTGGTGCAATCCCCCCCTTTCAATCAATCGTTCAACGTTGTATCTTTTTAGTGGGCCCTAACCCACAGGTCTTTTCCTAGGATCTTACCTGACTCTTCTAATTTTCCCGGAGCCATTACCAAATTCTTTTCGAAGTTTGACGTAAGAATGAATTTCATTAGTCAGATGTTTTCCAAGATCGATTTCAAATTATTTTTCATCGTTGTCTCAACCTCTTTGTTTTTCATTCTCCCGGAGTATCTCAACAATTCATGGTCAAGTTTCTCGTCGTCATTCTCAAATTTTGAAGACCGAAGAAGAGTTCCTCTTAAATCCTTACCCGTTCTTTTAGAGATTCATGGTTCTAGCTTTATACCATCCTCTCATAATTTCTTTCGATTGTGAGAATTCTTTTCACCCATCCAAAGCAATTCAGGAGTCTTTTCAGTTTGATTCTCTGGAGCCCATCATCTCAGAATTATTCATTCTCAGCTTGTAGCTATCGTTCTCCAAATCTTACCGGTGAATCGTTCAAATATCCTCTAATCAGTTCATGATCTCTTTGTTCTCATGTATCTAATCCCCTCAAGTATCTTCATTCATTTTCCAATTCTTCCCGATGAATTGTGCCTTTGCTACTTTCATTTTCAATTCTTACGGTGGTTCTTTCAACATTCCTCTTCGTTGTTATCGTATTGATTAATTTGTTCTTTCCGAATCCTACCGGTGGTTTGTTCAAGTTTTCCCAAGTTTGCGCTATGTCTATCCTCAATCCCTCAAGAAGAATAAGTAGTATGCCAAATCCATTGCTTGTCATCAATTTAAATTGGTGAAGGATACGCATAACGAAATTCTTATTCTTGTTTCATCCAAGTGTTTAATTCTTTTCTACCGGAGTTTGTCCGTGACATCAATTTCTCAATTATATGTTGTTCATCTTTCTTCCAGAGTTCCAAGTTTTCCGCATTATCTCGTCGCGAAGCTCCATCTATATCATCGCAAGGCTTCACCTTGTGTTTTCTACTTTTCCTTTCATTTGATCATTCTTGCCGGAGTTCTTCATGGAGGCTCTATGTGGTGGTTCGCTAAAGATTTAACTCATTCTCGAAGTGTTCTTCAAGATTGTTCTTCGAAAAGCTCAAGTATTCTTCATCTTGCATTCCAAAGTGCAATTCCTTCTACCTTATCTTTGGAGATGGCGTTATATCATTCTTGACAATTTTCATTCATGTTTAGCGATTCACATGTTGTCAAGAATGAGGTATTTTAAATCCATTAATCTCTTCGTTGGAGTTATGTTGTGTCATATTTCACCTAAAGCCTTCCCTAAGTAATGTTGATATTGTGGTGCTTATCTATGATCCAAGTTATCTCTCTATCATCTTGGTGGAAGAAGTTTTTTATCTCGTTGGTGTTATCAATTATATTATTTGTTTTCCGTAGTGGCAGAATTTCACCTCAATTTTGAGAAGTTTTCCATAAGCCCACTACAAGCTTATTCGTTTCGTTGTTGGTTTTCCAACAACTTCGTTATAACCTTCTTGGAAGGGTGCTTTTCAAGCTCATTTGTGGCAGAAGTTGGCATTTCCTTCTCCGTTCTCTTATTCCAACAATCTAGCTTCTATTCTGTCGTTCCAGAGGCATTGTGATATTGCTCTCTTCACCCATCACCTTGTTTTGTCAAGATCATATTATTTTTCTTGCTTATCCATTTAACCGGAGTGTTGTGTTCTCATTCAAGTTCTTTGATCTTATCAAGTCCTGCGTCTCTTTTCAACTGGAGTGCTGCCCGAATTCTTCCTTTCTCATCTTGTTTTGACTGGAGTGGTTTCGAATTCTATCTTGTCTATTAAACTCTTGATTCATGTCTTTGCAACCTTCAAATTCTCATAATGTTCCTTGTTCCTCTTTTCTAACAGATTGTTTGCAATCTCGTTTATCTCCATTGTGTTCTTTCTTTCAATTTGTTCAACCTCTCATGGCTCATGGTTTCACTCGTTTGTCAAAGAAGCAACTTAGTTTTACCTCTTCGTTTTCTACTTCTCTCCGGTGCCATCCCTAGGATCTCGGGTCGAGATCCTCTTTTAGTGTGGGAGAGTTGTAACGCCTCGAGACCGACGCTCCAGAAGACTTCCAGCTATTCCGAGTTTTGTTGTCTGATTTATTTTTGCTTGTTGCATTTCATCATAGCATCATGCGCATTGCATCTGCATTTGTTTTCGAAAACTTGCACCCGTGTTTAGTTGCCGCTTCTCTTTGTTATCTTCGCTTACCGCTCCGAGTCAAACCACACTCTTGCGCACGATCGCCTTGTCTCTCTACATAACCACGACCCCTCGTGCACGTGCGAAACTGCCCGAACCCGAACTACTCAGTCATCACCGTTGGATTCAGATCATCCCCAAACGTCCCTAAAATATCTTCGGTTCTTTGTCGGACTTCTCTAAGCTAATTATTCTCGACCGTCGGATTTCAATCGGATGATCCAAACTCCTCTCTTTCTTATATATATATATATATATATATATATATATATATATATATATATATATAGTCCATCCCTAGTCACTTAAGACCAAACCCTATTTTCTAGGGATCCTCCCCTGTCCAGCAGCCGCCGGCAGCGCTATCTCCATTCCCCTCAGGATCACCAGCGATCGAGCCGCTGCTCTCCAGCTCGCACCCGCCCACACACACAACCTCATCCAGCCAGCCACCTTCCACCTTGATCTGGAGCCGCCAGATCAAGATCCGATGGCCCCTAGGCCACCAGTTCATCCCCATCCATCCACCACAGTGTCCCGCGGCCACGATCCCGCCTCGATCTTCTCTGCCTCAACGGAGCAGCCGTCACCGGCCACCAGGAACCACTGCTCTTCCTCGTCCCTCGGCTGCCGGCGACCTTGACTTCATCCAGGCGTCGCCGGTAACCTCGCCCTTGCCTCGCGCTTCTCTTCTTCCCCGTTTTTCCTTGCGCCGCTGTTGACCCGCTTGTCGCCATTGTTTGTCACCACAAGGAGCTCCGACGCCTTGAAGCTGCAGCGTAGCCGTCGAGTCGCCATGGCCTCGACCTCTGCCGCCTCCGCGCCGCCCTGCCCTTTCCCGTCCGCCGTCCGAGCCGCCCAGACCCGCGCACGTTGCTGGCAAGAAGCCGTCGCCCCGCCAAGTCCCTTGCCCCGCCTCTGCTTCCATGCTCCAGATCGAACACCAAGGCCCAGTGCAGGCCGCCTCCACTCCTCCTCACCTCGTCCGCGTCACAGGGATCGTGTCAAGTCCCTCGCCGTCGTTCTCTGCTCGAGAACAAGCACGATGCTCGCCGCCCCCCTGCTTTGACCCGTTCCAGAACCAGCGTGGATCCGTGCATGTCGCCTACTTGGGCCATATCCTCTCCAAGGCCCAGCGCATCCCAAGCCAGAGCCTCCTCAACCGGCCTGTGTGGCCTCTCCACAGTTCTGGGCTAAGGCCCATGGTGAGGCCCCCTAGCGCGCCCGTCCTTTTTTCCCTCTTGTTGGGCAAGCCTCTGTTTCGGCTCGTTCATTTTTTTCAGTTATGCGAATTTGCCAAATTATCCGCAGGAATGCTGTTTTACAGAAAAACCCTCTTACTTCATGCATTTAATATCTCTCAAACCGTTCATCGGTTTAAAATGTTTTAAACATGGAAAATGCTTAGAATTTCATCTAGTTTAGTAATGTCCAAACTTTCATCCATGTTTAAAATGGTTAACTTGCTGTTTGCATTAATTTGCTTAAATAACATGTTAAAATGATTTATTTCCTAACTAATTAACCGTAACTCCAAATTAAATAAACTTCATATGTAAATGGTAGAAAAATGCATAGATTAACATGGTGCACTTACTTTTCATGTTTAACAACTTTAAAATATGGTTTAGGGTAGAACAGTACCAAATTCGAAATAAGGACATGAGGATTTACCGAAATTGTTGTTTGTTGTTTCCGACCTCATTTAAACTTGCCTAGATAGGTAGTTTTATTATGCCTCACCTCTTGCCATGTTAACCAACATTTAATATTGATGTGTACCTAAACGAGAGTGAACTAAATACTTGAATGTGGTGTTTCTTCAATATGCAACTTGTTGCATATTGAGCTCCACTTAACTTGTAGTATTGTTTGTTGCACTTTGCCATGCCATGCCTCTTTAAACCGGACATGCATCATACTTGGTTGTGCATCGTGCCTTGTTTATGTGATGGTTGTTTACCATGTTGTTTGCTTCTTTCCGGTTATGCTTCTTCTCGATAGTTCCGGTTATGTTGCGATTGTGAGGATCCGTTCGACTATGTTGGTTCGTCTACTTCATGGAATCGTTCTTCTTCCTAGCGGGATTTCAGGTAAGATGACCATTACCCTCGATATCACTTCTATCTTTGCTTGCTAGTTGTTCGTTCTATCACTATGTCATGCTTCCTACCACTTGTTTATCATGCCTCCCATATTGCCATTTCAAGCCTCTAACCCACCTTCCTAGCAAACTGTTATTTGGCTATGTTATCGCTTTTGCTCAGCCCCTCTTATAGCATTGTTAGTTGCAGGTGAAGTTGAAGATTGCTCCATGTTGGAACATGTTTATGTTGAGATATCACAATATCCCTTGTTATAATTAATGCATCTATATACTTGGTAAAGGGTGGAAGGCTCGGCCTTATGCCTGGTGTTTTGTTCCACTCTTGCCGCCCTAGTTTCCGTCATACCGGTGTTATGTTCCTTGATTTTGCATTCCTTACATGGTTGGGGTTATGGGACCCCCTTGACAGTTCACCTTGAATAAAACTCCTCCAGCAAGGCCCAACCTTGGTTTTAACATTTGCCTACCTACCACCTATCCCTTTCCCTTGGGTTCTACAGATTCAAGGGTCATCTTT